>NW_024711502.1:0-450000 GCF_018991925.1 Homarus americanus | reverse complement strand
TTTTTAATTATTTTATTTTGTTTATTTATGTATTTGTTTATATACAGTATTTCGGGATTGAATACTTGTAAGCTTGTGTTGGTCGGGCCGGAGCTGGCGTCATCGTCCGCCATGTTTGTTTGTATTTGTCAGTCAGCTGGTGTGAGTGTGTGTGTGTTTTTTTTGTTTTGCTCACCAGATGCTCACTGGCTTCACCCACAAATATTTATACAAGTAAACATGTTTGTGTCTGTTTTATGTGACGGTGTGTGTGTGTGTGTGTGTGTGTGTGAGTGAGTGTGTGTATCTCTGTAGGTACGATTCCTGCAGACTAAATGAAACGCTCTGATAATTTCACACGTATCTAAGGAAAAAAAATCACACTGGAGCCATAACAAGGTGAAAATTTCGCACTGACTGCAGGAGGCCGAAGCGAGAGGATGCCATATACCACTGAAAAAACCCCAATGTAAACAGAAAACTATTGAATGACGATCGTAGGGAATTTATCGTATTTTTTTCTTTCAGTTTTAGCTGTTTTTCACATGTTTATTGACAGTTAGTTAAAGAGATATAAAATGGACGATAAATAATGATAAAAATGAGATAGAATTAATTAAAAAAAAAGGGATGTTAGATGATAATAAAAAAAATGGTCCAGGAAATGAGTTTGTATTTATAGTAATAATTAAGAATAGGATAAGTTTGATGAATACTGTAATAAAGAAATAAGAATAGAATAAATAAATGAAAATTGATAAAGATTAAATAGAATGAAACAGTTAACATAGGTAGAAGATAATAATTAGTAGTACAGTACAGTAAACTAGAAGAGAAGTAAGGTAGATAGTAAAGTAGATTAATATAGTAAGATAGAGATGATAAAGTAAATAAAGTGAATCTGGATAAATTATAATTACACAATACAATAAAATATAAATATGAACAATAGTAATAATTATATACAATTAAGCATGCGGGTGGTAAAAGATGCTAATAATAATAATAATTATAATAATAATAATAATAATAATAAAAGTAAGAAATTCTGTCACACGATAAGAAATAATAAGTAAAATAAGAAATATATTAAAGCAAATACGATAATTTAGGAAAAGGAGAAGGTAGAGACGGAGAGAGGTGGGGGTAATAACTAATAATGACATTAATTACACACACACACACACACACACACACACACACACACAGTACACAGTGAGCAGCGTGATGGGTGGAACATATCGTTAAAGTAGTAATTTATGTTCATTTGTGTTTATTATGACTGGGAAATGGAGGAGAAATGATTGCTAGATTGGGAAGAGGTGGAGGTAACTTCTCACCACTACCTTACCTGAGCCATTATAAAGGTGCGGTACCTTTAAAGATGACGCAAAGTCAATATTGAGCCATTATAAAGACACAAAAATAATGACGCAGATTCAACATTAAGCTATTATAAAGGGGCTATAGTTTTATATGACGCAAAATCAACATCGGGTCATTATAAAGGGGCTATAATTTTAATGACGCAAAATCAATATTAAACCATTATAAAGGGGCTCTCAATTTAACAATGACGCAAAATCAACACTGAACTAATATAAGAGGGCTATACAAATAATGACGTCATATATTGATTTTTCTTCCGCGCGCCACAATAAAGTCCAGGGTGCCATAACTCTGTACAGTAATGACGAAAAGAGTGTGTTAGAGGAGTGGGTTGGTGATGGTTGTTTAGGCGGAAGGAACCATTAATCTCTCTCTCTCTCTCTCTCTCTCTCTCTCTCTCTCTCTCTCTCTCTCTCTCTCTCTCTCTCTCTCTCCTGTGTTCTCTCTCTCTCATATCTGGTTACCTTCATATTTTGTCCCTCCTTCTACCACCACCTTTACTAACCAACTACCACCATTACCACCCACCACCACAACCACCATTACCACTATCCCCGCCATCATATTATTGCCATAGCTACCCATAAAACTATCACATACTACTACTACTATCACCAGTCACAAACACAACTACTACTACCACCACAACCAACAATACCACCACCATAAACAACCACAATTATCATCTTAAACATTGTTAGTCAATTAATTTATAATATATGTAAATTCAATGCTCAAATTCCTGTGTGGGGGGGTGAATAGGTAAGGTTGTATGGCAGTGAATGAGGCCTGAGAGATTGTCCTGCGTGTGAGGGTATTGGTTGTGTTTATTAATTGTGTTTAATGGTTGATAATGGTAGTTTAGTGGTGGTGGTCATGGGTGGTGGTAGTAGTGATAGTGAGTAGGGTAGTAGTAGTCTGTGGTGGTAGTGGTGGTGGTAATTAGTAAGTTGTTTTGTTTGTGATGATTATTGTAGTCGTAGTAGTAGTAGTAGTAGTAGTAGTAGTAGTAATGGGGTTAATAGTAATTGTATAGTAGTTATACCAGTGATGTTTGTAGTAGTATAATTGGTGGTAATGGTAGTGCAGGTATTAACACCACATTGTTTAATGTTCGCGCATTATCACCACACCACCACACACTATCCATAACCTTGTTCTTGCTGACGTTACTGTGTTAATGCAGCTGACTTGTGTTGCTGCTGCTGACGTTGCTGTGTCATTCTGCATCTACTGCTGACGAGAATGATGATGATGGTGAATGGTGATGATGATTATGATGATGATGGTGGTGGTGGTACTCTTGAGAATAATAGTGACATGATAATTAGGATTGTATAGATATCGCCTGTATACCAGAAGGACCGACACAAGCGAAGGTCCGCCAGGCGCTGACTAGACCACCATGTGTTTACTAATCAAAAGCCGGGCTAAAATCAGGGACAGTTTATGATATTTTTTTTTAACGGGTGTGTCTTAACCCTATTGGATGAGATATGTCTTATGTTCAGGGCCAGTCGCTGGATTTAAGGATAAGGGCTCGTAAGTTAAGTAAGGTCAGTAACACAAGGGATGACTATATAATTACTTAACTAATGGATGCACCTCGAAGTAGTTCACCCCCCTCCCCAACACTTGGATAATGCCAATGCGTGTGGAAACCCTACACGCAATACACTCAAACATGCACGCACCCACGGATTTTCCTGTCAAGACCAGTTTTGAGTGTGTTGATATTTTGCTTCTTAAAGTGACCACGCCCACAGGCTTTATCCAATCACTTTATATCAGTCTACTAAGTCATACAGTCAGTCAGTCAGTCAGTCTTACACGTCATTGGTTGGTGGGGTGACAGATAGAGGTAGTCACTGGACCGTCACACAGTAGCGGGGACTCAGTACAGGCGATTGATGTTAAATGTCTCATACCGGGATAGCCCTGAGTAATGTGACATCTAAGTTAGCTGATGGGGGCGGGCGTGGGTGATGGTGGTGGGCGGGAATGGGTGGGGGATAGTGGTGGGTGAGCATGGGGTGGGGGTGTTGGTGGGCGGGCATGTGGTGGTGGGGCGATGGAGGGCGGGTATGGGTGGTGGTAGAGGCGGGTGGAAATGGGTGGGGCGTGGCGTTGGTGATGGGCGTTCATGCTGTCACCACTACTGTTTATGCTCTCAATATTGCTTATTTTTTCACCGGTGTTTCTGCTGTCGTTGTTGTTTTGTTTTTGTTTTTCTGCGGGTGTTGTGGATGGTGTTGGTGGTGTAGCAGATGCTGGTGGAGGCTGCTGGCAGTACAGTACCACCCTCCACCACGGTAATCACACGCCATTGTCATATACCAGCAAGCAGAAAGAGGCACTTGTGGGAATCTTTCTTCACTGTCAGAGAGAGAGAGAGAGAGAGAGAGAGAGATTCTGTGAGTTGAAGTTGTTATTATTATTATTTTTTTATTATCATCACTAATATTATTACTGCTATTATTATTAACCTCCTAATTACCATTAAACTATACACACCACCTTTACACATCTATGGTCGTATATGGTGTAGTATGGTGTAAGCATGTACAGTATGTATGTATGTATGTATGTATGTATGTATGTATCTATGTATGTATTTTATATATTCGAATCTATTAAGTATATCTTGTATGGGATGATAACTAACACTATTATACCTAAGTCATATAACCTTAGTTCAATTCGCCTTGCTTTAGGAATCTCCAGTCTTGGGTTTAGCTTACCTGAAGATTAAGCACCCTATGTGTTGTATATAAGGCTGGTAGTGTGTTAACCCTTTGTGTAATGGTGTCCCTGTGTGTTGAATAAGATCATCTGGTGTGTGTGTGTGTGTGTGTGTGTGTGTGTGTGTGTGTGTGTGTGTGTGTGTGTGTGTGTGTGTGTGTTGAGCTGCTGGTATGTATTATTTAACGTGTTCAAGGCCTTGGAGGTAAGCTGGGGTGTATATTCAACCCTTTGTGTCCAGGTTTATGATTACATAACCCCTTCAGTGGCATCATTGTATTGTGGGGTGTTAAAGGGTTAGGACATTGTACTCAAGGGTATTAATAGACATTACTCAAGGGCACAGTACTCAAGTGAATAAGATCTTGTACTTAAGGGCATAAGGCATTGTACTCAAGGGAATAAGATATTGTGCTCAAGTTACTAACAGGAGGAGGAGAGGGGAGAGGGAAGAAGGATGAAGAAGTAGGAGGAGAAGGAAGAAATAGGAGGAGGAGGGGGAAGAAGGAGGAGGAGGAGAGGGAAGAAGAAGAAGGAGGAGAAAGAGAATGTATCTGAATTGAATTTTGCCATGTACAGCAACTAGTACCTTTTAATTTATTTTCGCAAGTCAGTGCTCTCTCTCACATTTTCCTTTTTAATAGCTAATTAATACTCCCGTCACGGCCAAGGCTTGCAAGGAATAATAAAAAAATCGGTTCTTTTTTATAGGTACCGGAAGCGTTTTAGTTTGTTTACTGAAAAGAGGGACAGGTCGTAGTTGACAGGAAAGGGTTGCAGAGAGGGACAGGAAAGGGTTACAGAGAGGGACAGGTCGTAGTTGACAGGAAAGGGTTACAGAGAGGGACAGGTCGTAATAGACAGGAAAGGGTTAAGGATGGTCGTAGAGATTGAAATAAAGCGAGAATGAGATGAAAGAAGAGCAGGTGGAGAGATGAAGTGGCAGATGAATGAAGAGGCAGATGAATGAAGCGTCGAGTCGAGATGAAGGAAGAGCAGATGAAGTGGCAGATGAATGAAGAGGCAGATGAAAGAAAGTGTCGAGTCATCATCGTAAAAGTGAATCGGTATTACTAGTTGCTGATAGAAAGTCACTGATAAAAGGGGAGAAAGTAAGAAGGTGAAAGAACAGAGCCTTAAGGAACACCACTTTTCTCCCTCGCCTTTCTTCCTCCCTCTCTCTCCTCCTTCTTCTTTACTTCTCCACCTCTCTCCCTTTTCTTAATTGCATTTCTCACTCACTTCCTTGCTCCTCCTTCTCTCGTCTCTACCACCATTCTTCCTCTCTCCTCCCCCCTTTCTCCCTCCTTTCTCCATTTCTCTAATTTGCCTTCCTCTTCCTCCCTCGTCTTTACCAAATTCCTTCCACCCTCCCCCTCCCTCCCTCCCTCTCCCTTCACCTTCACACATCTCCCTCCCCCTAACACCTCTTCTTCCCTCTCTCACCCCCTCTTTTCTCCACCTTTCCACCTCTTCCTCCCTTGCCTCTACCACTTTTATTCCACCTCTCCCTCCCTCCCTCCGCCGTGTCAGGTGCGTGCCGTGAACCTTGTCCTGGTGAAACGTGTTCGTGTGGCCGTAACTAACCCGCGTCTTAGAGCCGTGTTAGTCGCCAGCCACTGTGGACAACCTCTTCACCCTCTGTCTCTTCCGACCACCTCCACGCCACTCACTGAGACAAGCAAGCACACGCCCAGGGGTGAGGCAGGAGGTAGATTGAGGTCAGGAATCAAGCAAGCACACGCCAGGGATCAGGGAGGAGGTAGATTGAGGTCAGGAATCAAGCAAGCACACGCCAGGGATCAGAGAAGAGGTAGATTGAGGTCAGGAATCAAGCAAGCACACGCCAGGGATCAGGGAGGAGGTAGATTGAGGTCAGGAATCAAGCAAGCACACGCCAGGGATCAGGGAGGAGGTAGATTGAGGTCAGGAATCAAGCAAGCACACGCCCAAGGGTCTGGGAGGAGGTATAGACAGATCAGGAAGTGCGATTCTATCTTATCTATCTACAAGTATTTGTTTGTCTTTCCATCAATCCATCTATCTGTGTGTCTGTTTCTCTGTCGGTCTATATCTATTTGTCTGTCTCTTTCCATCCACCCATCCTTCTATCTATCTATCTATTTATCTATCTATCTATCTGTCTATCTATCTATCTATCTAGTTATCTATCTGTCTATCTATCTATCTATCTATCTATCTATCTATCTATCTATCTATTTATCTATCTATCTATCTGTCTATCTATCTATCTATCTATCTGTCTATCTATCTATCTATCTATCTATCTTTCTGTCTATCTATCTGTCTATCTATCTATCTATCTTATCTATCTATCTATCTATCTATCTTTCTGTCTATCTATCTGTCTATCTATCTATCTATCTATTTATCTATCTATCTATCTATCTATCTATCTATCTGTCCCTATCTATCTATCTATCTATCTATCTATTCTATCTATCTATCTATCATCTATCTATCTATCTATCTATCTATCTATTTATCTATCTATCTATCCTATCTATCTATCTATCTATCTATCTATCTATCTATCTATCTCATCTATCTATCTATCTATCTATCTATCTATCTATCTATCTATCTATCTATCTATCTTTCTGTCTATCTATCTTTAATCATCGTATGTCAGAGTGTCCAGAGACTTTTGGTCGGTATCTGTACACTGTTATCCTCTGGTGGTGTGTGTAAATGTTATAGTATTGATGTGTTTATTGAAGAGGTGTGTCAAGAGTGTTGTGACCCATCAATAACCTGAGTCGTGTGTGTGTGTGTGTGTGTGTGTGTGTGTGTGTGTGTGTTTTGTTGTTTGTTGTTGTACGCAGTAACAGGGGAGGTTGTCCAGGTCACTCTGTCGGACAGTTCCCAATAACGGGTGTCCGTATTAGAGGAAGTGTTAGTCACTCTCACGGTTGGTCGAGTGTTTGTTGACCCACTGTGTATGTTTGTTCATGCAGTTTGAGGCGTGCATGTGTATATGTGTGTGTGTGTGTGTGTGTTCGTGTGTATGTATGTGTGTGTGTGTGCTTCCTCCGTCCGTCCGTGTTTGCATGTGTGTCCGGTTTTCGTGTCTTTGTGTGTGAATGTGCTTGTTAGTGCGTCGCTGGCGACCTGTGGTGTAATGGTCAGCATGCTCGCCTCGCAAGCGAGCGTACCTGGTTCGATCCCCGGTCAGGGTGAAATTATGGGCAAGTTTCTTTACGCTATTTGCCTCTGTCTACCCAGCAGTAATTGCGAACCTGAGTGTTATTCGATTTGCGGATCGTATTCCGGGGTAATGGTTAGCCAGTGCAGTTGGCGAGTTGTCCGGTCTTTTCGGACTGTTCCTTGACACCGGGTCATGCAGCTCGTTAACTCAGGGTGTGGTTGTTGTTTTGGCGACAGCCTGTACACCTTAAACAAAATTCACGCCGAGGTGGCCCTAGTGCCGACCATCCTCGATTTCGAGAGGCTTCCATTATTATTTTTATTTAGTGCGTCGCTGCGCGGGCGCGTGTTGGTATAGTAGGCGACTTTAACTTGTGCCAAATAGATTGTACCGACCTTACAGGTAACTCAGAATTAGAGGATTTCCTTGAAACAGTTATCCTAAAACTGTATCTTGTGCTTGTGAGAGCTCACTTGGATTATGCGGTTCAGTTCTGGTCACCGACACTACAGTACAGATTGAATATCGAACCGTAGACAGCATTTAGAGGAAGGTGACAAGACTAATCCCGGGCATTAGGAACCTTGAGTAGAGACATTAAAGCATCTTAATTTGCACTCGCTCGAGACGTAGAGTGAGGGGTGATATGATCGAGGTGTATAAATGGAAGTCAGGGCTAAACAAAGGTGATATAACAAAGGTACTCAAACAAGTAGCAAAGGTTTTAAATTAGAGAGTTAAACACTGGTTTGGAAATACAGTAGTGGATGAGTGGAACAAGTTATCGAACTTCGTCATTAACTCGAACACGCTGGGTATTTTCAAATATAGGTTGGACAGATACATGAGCAATAGTGGTTGGGTGCAAACAGGACTTTCCTGTGTGGACCAATAGGCACGCTGTAGTTTCCTCCATTCTTATATTCTTATTTGCATAAAGTTGTGGAAAAAGTTATTCTTACCCCTCATTTGCGATTTAAACTTAATCGGTGTTTATCCCTACCTAAGCAGTGTGTGTGTATGTATACTATGTATGTACTGTATAATATAAGTTATATGTTTGTGTGTTACTATGTATTTATCTATCTATGTATCTATCTGTGTATGTATGTATGTATGTATGTTTGCAAATATGTATATATGTATGTATGTATCTATATATATATGTATGTATGGCCCATGTTTTAAGTTGATGCAAGTCAGTGTTCGGCCTGAGGAGTAAGTTAAGTGTGTGTGGATGAGTGTCTCAAATAACAAGGACCAGTATTATGTTAGTTGATATTGATAAGGAGGAGAACAAGTGGGTGTGTAGCTTATGGAGTTAGTCATGGTGGGAGCGTGTCTAGAGGAGGAGGGGGAGCTTACTAGTAGGGGTGTCTGGAGGGAGCTTACTAGTGGGGGTGTCTGGAGGGAGGGAGCTTACTAGTGGGGGGTGTCTGGAGGGAGGAGCCTGAGTGGGGTGTCTGGAGGGAGGAGGGAGCTTACTAGTGGGGGGGTGTCTAGAGGAGGGAGGGCTTACTAGTGGGGGTGTCTGGAGGGAGGGAGGAGCTTACTAGTGGGGGTGTCTGGAGGGAGGAGGGGCTTACTGTGGGGGGTGTCTGGGGGAGGAGGGCTTACTGGTGGGGGGGTGTCTAGAGGGAGGAGGAACTAGTGGGGGTGTCTGGAGGGAGGAGCTTACTAGTGGGGGGTGTCTGGAGGGGGAACACTAGTGGGGGTGTCTGGGAGGAGCTACTAGTGGGTTGTCTGGGGGAGGGAGGGCACTAGTAGGGGGGTGTCTAGAGGGAGGGAGGGAGCTTACTAGTGGGGGGTGTCTGGGAGGAGGGAGCTTGCTGAGTGGGTGTCTAGAGGGAGGGAGGAGCTTACTAGTAGGGCGTGTCTAGAGGAGGGAGGAGGAGCTGCACTAGTGGGGTGTCTGGAGGGAGGAGGGAGGAAGGAGTGTGTCTGAAGGAAGGAGGGAGGAGGAAGAAATGTCTGAAGGAGGGAAGGAGGTGTGTGTGGGGAGGGGGAAGGAGGGTGTCTGGAGGAGGGAGGGAGGAGTGTCTGGAGGAGGGAGGGAAGACCACCATGATCAGCAGCACCATGAAGTCTTGAACAAACCAGACCTTGAACCTGCAGGGGCCGCAACCCGACCTCGGGGCAGGACAGTGCTAGGCTCGCCCCTCCCCATAGTGTCGAGGTGTGCGTGTTGACGGCAGGAGACACTGGACCTAACACACGCTCGTCACTTACGCCCGCCTGGTCCAGATGGTTACCCTTGTTTACCAGCGCCACCACATTCACGACGACCCCGTAGTGTGGTGGCCTGATGCTGCTGCCCACCTCCGCCCCTCTCCCCTCTTCCTCTCCCTCCCCTACCCTCTCCTCCCCCTTCCTCTCCTCCCCCCCTCCTCCCTACCCCTCTCTCCCCTTCCCCTCTTTCCCCTTCTCTCTTCCCTCTTCCCTCTCCTCCCCTTCCCTCTCCTCCTCTTCCCCTCTCTCTCCCTCCCTCTCCTCCCTCCCTCTTTCCTTCCCCATCTCTCCCCCATCCAGTATGCTGCTCCATATCTAATTTCTTCTTCTTCTTCTTCTTCTTCTTCTTCTTTTTTCTTTTCTTCTTCTTCTTCTTTACCTCTTTCAGTTTCTTCAATTCCTCCTGCACCTCCACGGGATCCCCGCCGGCCTCCGCCTTACCAGCCATCTCCCTGCGTTGCCTCCTGTTACCACCATCCCCTCCACCACCTATACTGCCACCATCAACACCTCCACTATCATCATCATCACCTCCATCATCACCATCATCACCTACATCATCATCACCTCCATCATCATCATCACCTCCATCATCCCATCATCACCTCCATCATCATCACCTCCATCATCATCATCACCTCCGTCATCACAATCATCACCTCCATCATCATCACTTCCATCATCATCATCACCACCATCATCATTCCTCCATCATCATCATCACCCCCACCATCATCATCATCATCATCATCATCATCATCATCATCATCATCATCATCATCACTATCCACCCACCACCATCAACCAACCCTACTGTCACCAACATCACCACCATTTTGCTCCCACTTGCCCTCGGTCACTCACCACAGTTCATGACACAACCACCATCACCAACACCACTACACCACGCATCACCAACACCACCACCACCAGCATCACCAACACCACCACCACACCAACACCACCACCACGCATCACCAACACCACCACCATGCATCACCCACCACCACCACCACGCATCACCAACACCACCACCATGCATCACCAACACCACCACACATGCATCACCAACAACACCCACCATGCATCACCAACACTACCACCCATCACCGCTACTATCCATAACTACCACCACAACACATCATCACTACCGTACCACTTTTCACTGCAGCCCATCATTACTACTACTACTACTACTATACTACCACTACCACTCATAACAACCACTACTTTTATTACTACTGCTACATCTTTTCTCCAGTACCAGCGACTAACCACGTGACACCAGGTACTGTTACCAGAGAGAGAGGAGCACCTTGCATCAGGCCTTCCTCAAGGGTTCCTGGTCGCACACACATATTGGCAGGCCGGGCAAGAGTTAGCACATAGGTCCTCCGCCCCCCCCTGCTCCTCCTTACTGCTTGTTTAAACTGGACCCATCATCCTTCCTCTTCCTCTCCTTCCTTCCTTCCATCCTCCCTCCGCTCTCTTTGCTTCCATCTCTTTCCTTATCACTATTCCTTCCTTCATTCCCTCTTCCTTTCATTCCATCCTCTCTCTCCTGTCTCTTATCATTCCCTCCTCCCTTCCTTCTTCCCTCCTTTTCATCCTTTTCCTGTCTCCCTCCCTCCCATTTCCTTCCTTCTCCCTGTCTTTCTCTCCCCCTCTTTTCCATCCCCATTTCGTGGCTTCCCTTGTCTGCTCCCCTCCCTCCCCCTGTCTCCTTCTCCTTCCCTTTCCCTGTCTCTTTCTCCCCCTCCCTCTCTCCCTGTGTTCTTTCCTTCTCTGTGTCTTCTTTCTCCCTCCTCCTTCCTTCCTTCTATCCTCTCCCTTAATATTCTGGATCTAGTAGACTGTGAGGTTGCATACTTGATAGACTGCTCGAGGAAAGAATTTGTAATTGACACCCAGGTTTCAACATGATACAATTATGAAATGTGGTCTGAAACCAAGTTACATTTTTATTTTATTTTATTTATTTTTTGTTAAATGTAATTGACGAGTTTAAACACCTGGTTCAAGCATCCATCATTCCCAGGTAGCTAATGACGTCACGCGAGGTTAATAATGGAGACCGGGTATATACATTAAAGATGGCAATCATCGGGGTGTCAGGTTTTGATATCAGTATGTAATCTAAAGGAGAAAGGGGAGGGGGAGAGGGAGGGACAGGTGGTGAGGGAGGAGGGACAGTACTAGGTGGTGGGAGGAGGAGGGAGGGACAGTACTAGGTGGGAGGGGAGAGAGGGAGGGAGGCACTAGGTGGTGAGGGAGGAGAGGGAGGGACAGTACTAGGTGGTGAGGGAGGAGAGGGAGGGAGCATTAGGGTGAGGGGAGAGGGAGGGGAGGAGGAGGGACAGGCAGGGGTGAGGGGAGGGAGGGAGGTACTAGGTGGTGAGGGAGGAGAGGGAGGGAGGCTAGGTGGGGGGGAGGGAGGGAGGGGTGAGGGAGGAGGGACAGTACTAGGGGAGGGGAGAGGGAGGGACAGTACTGGTGGTGGGAGGGAGGGAGGGACAGTACTAGGGGTGGGGAGGAGAGGGAGGGACAGTTAGGTGGAGGGAGGAGGGACAGTACTAGGTGGTGAGGGAGGAGGAGGACAGGGGGTGGGGAGGGAGAGGGAGGGACAGTACTAGGTGGTGAGGGGAGGAGGGACAGTACTAGGTGGTGAGGGAGGGAGAGGGAGGGACAGTACTAGGTGGTGAGGGGAGGGAGGGACAGTACTAGGGGTGAGGGGAGGGAGGCACTAGGTGGTGAGGGGAGGAGAGGGAGGGACAGATTAGGTGGTGAGGGGGAGGAGAGGGAGGGACAGTACTAGGTGTGAGGGAGGAGGGACGGTACTAGGTGGTGAGGGGAGGGAGAGGACAGTACTAGGTGGTGGGAGGGAGGAGAGGGGAGGAGGGAGGGTGGAGGGAGGGAGGGAGGGAGGGACAGTACTAGGTGGGAGGGGAGGGAGAGGGAGGGACAGTACTAGGGTGAGGGAGGGAGGATGGGTACTAGGTGGTGAGGGAGGAGGAGAGGGACAGTACTAGGTGGTGGAGGGAGAGAGGAGGGACAGTTAGGTGAGGGGAGAGAGGAGGGACAGTACTAGGTGGTGAGGGAGGGGAGGGACAGTATAGGTGGTGAGAGGAGAGGAGGGACAGTACTAGGTGGTGAGGGAGAGAGGAGGGACAGTACTAGGTGGTGAGGGAGGAGAGGGAGGACAGTACTAGGTGGTGAGGGAGGAGAGGAGGGACAGTACTAAGTGGTGAGGAGAGGGAGGGACATGGTAGGAGGGAGGAGAGGAGGGGACAGTACTAGGTGGTGAGGGAGGGAGGGACAGTACTAGGTGGTGAGGGGAGAGGGAGGGACAGTACTAGGTGGTGAGGAGGAGAGGAGGGACAGTACTAGGTGGTGAGGGAGGAGAGGGAGGGACAGTACTAGGTGGTGAGGGAGGAGAGGGAGGGACAGTACTAGGTGGTGAGGGTGGAGAGGGAGGGACAGTACTAGGTGGTGAGGGAGGAGAGGAGGGACAGTACTAGGTGGTGAGGGAGGAGAGGGAGGGACAGTACTAGTGGGGGAGGAGAGGGAGGGACAGTACTAGGTGGTGAGGGAGGAGAGGGACAGTACTAGGTGGTGAGGGAGGAGAGGGAGGGACAGTACTAGGTGGTGAGGAGAGAGGGAGGGACAGTACTAGGTGGTGAGGGAGGAGAGGGAGGGACAGTACTAGGTGGTGAGGGAGGAGAGGGAGGACAGTACTAAGTGGTGAGGGGGGAGAGGGAGGGACATAGTGGTGAGGGAGGAGAGGGAGGGACAGTACTAGGTGGTGAGGGAGGGAGGGACAGTACTAGGTGGTGAGTGGGAGAGGGAGGGACAGTACTAGGTGGTGAGGGAGGGAGGACAGTACTAGGTGGTGAGGGAGGGAGGGACAGTACTAGGTGGTGAGGGAGGGAGGTAGGTTGAGGTAGACCACAACTGGCCAGAACCGGTTATTTAGAGACTACAGTATCATTAGTAACTCAACCACAGTGAGCTGGACTTGTGCATGTATCTCTCTCTCTCTCTCTCTCTCTCTCTCTCTCTCTCTCTCTCTCTCTCTCTCTCGTTTAGTGTGCTTGTTTCTCCTGTAGGTCGTTTATTGATTGGGTCATTGTTGTTGTTTTGTGGGGGTAGAGTTTGCTTGTGCTGTGCTTGTTTCCTTGCTTCTCTCGGGGTTGATTACTTTGATTAAAGTGTAGCTGTCCAGAACTTCCTCGTGGTGTTCCTGCCTTCTCTTAGCTTGAGGTTCTCTGTTGATTAATTAACTCATTATTTTTTCTTTTAAGTTCTTATAGGAGAGAACATGAAGGTGGTGTTTGTTGTTTTCTTGTTTCTTCTGCAGGTTGTTTGTTGGTGATTTCTTAGTAAAAGAATTTGCTTGGTGTGTGTGTGTGTGTGTGTGTGTGTGTGTGTGTGTGTGTGTGTGTGTGTGTGTGTGTGTGTGTGTGTGTGTGTGTGTGTGTGTGTGTGTGTGTGTGTGTGTTAGTGTGTGTGTGTTAGTGTGTGTGTGTGTGTGTGTGTGTGTGTGTGTGTGTGTGTGTGTGTGTGTGTGTGTGTGTGTGTGTGTGTGTGTGTGTGTGTGTGTGTGTGTGTGTGCGTGGTGTGTGTGTGTGTGTGTGTGTGTGTGTGTGTGTGTGTGTGTGTGTGTGTGTGCTGTCCATTTTTGCTGTTTGAGATTTTCTATTCATTATTTAATTATTTTTGGTTTAGTTGTGTAAGAATATTATATATATATAATAAAATGAAGACAATTCAATAAAGAAACATTCAATATATAATAAATTGCCACATTACAACCCAGAACTAACCACCCATCATCTTGCCTTCCTCAATATTCCGCCGTCATCTTTAGCCTAACATCCAATGTGATGGCTTGGCAGGGTCGCTTACCACTAGAGGTATTACTGCTGTCGCTCTCCTGACGTATCTAAATAGGTTAGATGACTTGGAAAATGCAAGAAATTGGGTGGAAAGTTCTGTTGAAGCTTGGAGCTGGATTGCAAGGGTGTAGTAGCAGCAGCGAGTTGGCTTGGAAACAATTTCGTGATACGCTGCAGCCAGTCAAACTACTTGGGATATAATACTATGCTGTTCGGTTTATTTATTTATATATATATAATGGGGTAGTTACACGTTTCCCATTCTAAATAAAAGTAAAAATATTTTAAAAAGTAAAAAAAGGTCTTGGGTCATTATCGTAAAATCAAGAATGTAATTAGACTTATCATAAATATATTTATTGATTTACACACATACTGCGCACACACACACACACACACACACACACACACACACACACACACACACACACACACACACACACAAATAATAATAAGTTTACTAACAATAGCTCTGTAATTAATCCCAACTAAGTATTTATCTTAACCCAACTAATTCAAAAGAAACTAATTATAATATTAAAAAAAACGCAAGAACAACTAATTCAAAATTTTCCATCAAGTTCTGGCATTATAATTTGCATAAAAAGATTAACATTACCTGAACAAGATTATCCCAAGACGATCTGACGGGCGGTAACAGTTCAGGAAATGACCACCAGGGTGACACTTACTGCCCTGCCTTTGTTGACATTATTATACCCCTGTGTAAAGTGGGGTGTGTGTGTGTGTGGTGGTAGTCTGTCTGTCTGTTTGTCTAGTTAGGTTAGATTTGATTGGGTTTTGTTTTGGTTTGATTAGGTATGGTTTAGCTTGATTAGTTTGGCTCAACTTTAGCTAGGACGGATTAGGTTAGGGTAGGTTAGATAAGGTTAAGATATAATAGGTTTAATTTGCTTAGGTTACACTACTTTGGTACAGGATGGGTTAAACCGTATTAGCTTAGATTATACAGTATAGTGTTTTAACATTGGTGTTCGTGTGACTCTTCCAACGGGGTCGTCACATTGGTGTTCGTGTGACTCTTCCAACATAGGGTCGTCGTCACATTGGTGTTCGTGTGACTTCTTCCAACATGGGGGTCGTCGTCACATTGGTGTTCGTGTGACTCTTCCAACATAGGGGCGTCGTCACATTGGTGTTCGTGTGACTCTTCCAACATAGGGGTCGTCACATTGGTGTTCGTGTGACTTTTCCAACATAGGGTCGTCACATTGGTGTTCGTGTGACTCTTCCAACATAGGGGTCGTCGCCATTGGTGTTCGTGTGACTCTTCCAACATGGGGGGGGTCGTCGTCACATTGGTGTTCGTGTGACTCTTCCAACATGGGGGGGTCGTCACATTGGTGTTCGTGTGACTCTTCTAACATGGGGGTCGTCTTGTTTAAACCTAATTCAGTATTCATATATTCTCCACAGTTCGCGTCAACAATTATTAGCTGATGTTGTCTGGTGAATCTGTATTAGGAAGACACTTTAATATGATTTGGTCATGGAAATTGAAAAACTAAATTAAAATCTGTTGGAGAGACCGGTTTAAAATCTGTTGAGAGACTGGTTTAAAATCTGTTGTACTGAAAGACTGGTTTAAAATGTTGAGGAGACTGGTTTAAAATCTGTTGAACTGAAAGACTGGTTTAAAATGTGTTGGAGAGACTGGTTTAAAATCTGTTGTACTGAAAAACTGGTTTATCAATTGTTAAGAATTACTGAGAGAATTATTTAAAATCAGTATTACTGAAAAATGACTTTACATTTGAGTTATTATTATTATTATTATACACACACACACCGTGCAGTTAAACCTCCCTATAAAGGACTTATCTCCATATAATCCGTTTGATAGGAGTTTCACATCTAACGAACCCTCGATATAACGGACTTTCTTATACCGTTCTGTAGTTCGTTTGATGGAGGTTTCATTTTATGACATACTCTCGATATAATGGACTTTCCTCTCAGCATAATCCGTTAAATAGAGGTTTGACTGTATGTATGTATATGTGTATGTATGTTTGACTGTATGTATGTGTATATGTATGTATGTTTGTCTGTATGTATGTTTGACTGCATGTATGTGTATATGTATGTATGTCTGTATGTATGTATAATAATATTAACTCGGGGATATACTGTACATACTGTTAACAAAGGTCCATTGCCGAGATAGATCAATAATAAGTGGTCGTTGGTGGTACGTTACCTGGAAGCTCTAATTAGTGAGATTGTATAACTGTGGCAACCAGGTGTGTGTGAGAGAGAGGAGGGGGTGGGTGGGAGAGAGATAAAAACTGGTAGATAAACTTTACAGTGAGAGAGTTTAAGTGAGAGAGAAAGAGAGAGAGAGAGATATAAATAACTTTAAGATGAACCCGTTAATATTACGTATTCCGCGAAGTGCAAAAAAAATAATAAAAATAATCCTATTAACGGGTCTTGAAGGTCGGTTGAGACGTACCCATGAGAGACCTTGATTAATGTTAACTGGACCTGTAGACGGAGGGATGATCTTATTGGTGGGAAGTGACGTCATCTCTTTAAACCTGGGAGTGTCGGTGATATCGGTGACGTCACGATGGTTGTGTAGGGAGCGGGCTGTATATTATTATTATTATTATTATTATTATTACTATTACTACTACTATTACTACTACTACTACTAATAATAATATTTTTTTTAATTGGCCTCCAGCCTCCTCCAATAGCCATACCTTCTATATTTAAAATATTTATACACAGCTATCCTGGCTGTGTTGAGTTGTGAGCCGCAGATCTATGGGGCATTCGGACTGTTGCCTCGTAGTCAATATCTGCAACTGTTGTCGGCTTTGGGGCTGCTCGATCCCCTGAGGCAGAGCAAACTACTACTACTACTACTACTACACCATTACTACTCACCAACTGTGTGACATAATTTACAAGTAAGACTACAGTACACAAAGCAATAATTCCTACCCACTAAAAAACACCCAGAATTACTGTACTTAAACCGACCTATCAGAACTGTATATCACGTTGCTTCTCGCTGGTTCCCGTCGCAGGATGTAAACACCCCCCCCCTCTCCTTACCCCTCACTCTCCCTCCTTCCCCTCACTCTCCCCTCCCTCCTACCCCCTCACCCCCCTCCTCTCACCCTCACCTCCTCCTACCCCCACCCCCTCCTCCCACCCCCCCCTCCTCCTTCCCCTCTTTCCTCACCTCCCTTCCTCTCCTCCTCCCTCCTCTCTACCCTCACTTCCTCCGTCTCTCCTGGCCATATGTTTATTTTGGTTCCCGGGGCCTGGCAGTACTGAAGTCGGCATCCTCAAGGTCAAAACGTAAACATCTTGTCACCTGATTCTCAAAATATGGCGAATACTTTTCTTCTCAATTGACTCGCTACTGAGGAATTGACTTATTAACTGGTTTTGGGATTGACTGATTGAAGAGAGGTTTATCGCTCTTAGGTAGTTAGGGAGGGTAGTTAAGGTGTTGTTATTATTAGTTGTCCTGATGTGATGAGTATTAGTGTGTGGGGGTGACCTTAACGTATAGGGAGCATTGATGAACGGTGAGAAGTTTTCTGTGTGTGTGTGTGTGTGTGTGTGTGTGTGTGTGTGTGTGTGTGTGTGTGTGTGTAATAATAATAATTAACGGTTTATTGAAAGAGCATGGCAGCCGGAAGGCTGGAAATATACAGTTACATAATTGGGGAATGGCCTTTGATTTACAAATAATATACAAGTAATATAAGTGATACAAATGTGATATATAATAACTAGGTGGGGGAGAAGCTCAACCATGTGCATTTCAACATAGTGACAGTAAAAAGTAAGATTGACAGGAGTGAGTACACTGTTGATTATAAGTTATTGATAATTTATACAATGGTTGGGACTGTTCTTTACCAGTTCGTGCTCGCATGGGCTAGGATGCGGTTATGGTGTCGGACAGCAAGTTTCTGATGAGGATCTGTGGTGTGTGTGTGTGTGTGTGTGTGTGTGTGTGTGTGTGTGTGTGTGTGTGTGCGTGTGTGTGTGTGTGTGTGTGGCGTGTCTCCGGCTTTGTGGGTGGTGGGGGCTGTATCCGGTGCCACTTGATAACATGTGGTAAGTGATAACACCTCCACCTCCTCCTCCTTCCTCACCCCTCACATCTCTTCCTCCTCCTCCCCCACCTCCCTCCTTATCAGTTAGCTCTTCTTCTTCCTCCCTCTTCTCACACCACCTCCTCCCTCCCTCACCTCACATTCCCTTCTCCTCCTCCTCTCTCCCCACCTCTTCTTCATTGTTATTCTTCTTCTTCTCTCACTCCTCCTCCTCCTCTATGGTGTTGTATACTGCCGTGTTGCTGTCCAGGTTTCACTGTTAGCCTCGACTCCTACTACTGTTTCCATCCTCCTCTTATCCCTGCGTCTGTCTGTGTCTCTTTTGATTTTATTTTTCTCACGGTCGCCCTCTCTTACTTCCGTCCGTCCGTCCGTCCGTCCGCTCTTACGTCATATAGCGTGGAACACAATACTAATAACAAAGAACATATAGACTAAACACACACACACACACACACACACACACACACACACACACACACACACACACGTTTAATATTGGACTGGGACTTGTACAAACTTTTATGATTGGTGGTCTTATAAGGCGATAAAAGTCCGATATGAAGCTTTTTACGTCCGAAATTGTCCAGAATGATGACGATGCCCCAGCCTGGGGCCTCGGGGGGAGGGGTTCACAAGTGTGGGGAAACACTTGTTTGGTATACTGTATAATTATAATAAAAATAACTTTAACTACGTAAGTCATGAAATACAATACTGATGTAACGTAAACACAATGTGGCCGAGTATTTAACAGTAATAGTCGTATGAAATATAACGTTGACAATATAGAGTAATGGAAGAGGAAATAAATTGAAAATAATTGAACATTCCTAATATTAACTTGGTGCTCGCCCTGTCTGCCTGAGTCAAGCTGAACAATTGAACAATCAGTTGAGTCCTGAGTCAGTCAGTCAACAGTCGCAGCTTGAAGGGAAAAATATACCTCCGCGCTGAGATCCTAAAGTAGTTCCCAGCATCAAACAAGACTTTTAAATGTTAATGTAAAAGTAATACATTTTCCATTTCTTTACATCTACACATACTGTTGAACGTATTTAATGAATATATTTCTTTACCTAAATTATTCTTTAATTTTAAACACGTCAGTTTAAATGGAAACTGGAGGTCATCGTAATTCTGCCACCCACTGAACATCGTGCTGTTAGCAGTTAATTAATACCTATTATAACATTATATACGATATATATTAGGAGAGAGAGAGAGAGAGAGAGAGAGAGAGAGAGGTATCACATTGGCCTTGACATTTTGTGAGGAGAGCAGGAACATGGGTGTGTGTAGGCATCGTGTTCACAGCCAGGAAATTATTAAGTTCTAATCTAGTTCATGCGGTGATGTGTGTGTCATTGTTGTTTGTTGAGGGAGGGGGAGTGTGTGAAAGGAGGAGGAGGAGGGGAGGTGTGGTGTTGAGGAGGAGGAGGGGAGTGTGTGTGCTGGGGAAGGAGGGGAGGTGTGTGTTGGGGAGGAGGAGGGGTGTGTGTGAACTCGAAAGAACGTCTGGGACCCCTTTTATTAATAAATAATCAACAGTAATAGAAATGATCCTTCATATCTATATATTGGCTTTCCATTATAAAATATCCAAAACAAAAAATGATTCATCGTATCAAAGTGTCATTTAAAATGAGAAATTTTTTATGAATATCATTTCATAGCCGTTATAGATAATATGAGGATCTATTATTATAATTTCATTATTTCACATCTACTAAATTATTGATATTTTAAAGTTTTGGTATTTTAGAACAGCCCTGTTGTTGTGTTGATTAAGAACAGGTAGATAATACAGGTGTTGTGTTAACGAGTGTTTGTTTTGTTCTTCAGGTGTGGGAGGAGGCCCGTGATAACAGCAGCAGCAACAGCAGGTTTTGGGCAGTGCGCTGAAGTCCTGATGGTTGCCCCGAGTACCCTATGTTGAGCCTGCGCCTTGTGTCAACCAGGTCACTCAAACAGCCGTAGACAGAGCATCATGTGCCGTGACAGAGATATGAACCCTTGACCTTTCTTCTACCCGCCCGCCGCCCAATCACTACCACCATCACCACCGCCGCCGTTGCCGCCGCTACGACCACCACACGTGACCGACCACCATCACGACCGCCACTGCTGCTGCCGCCATCACCACCACCACGTTCCCCAACGCTTCCGTCAGTAAACTCGCCACCACGCCCTCACCACCGCTAGCACCACGACCAGCACGCCTCAGGCACAACTCCCCTAGCGGAGTCAGCCCCGCGTTAGCTTAGCCCACCACGGGCGTGGCGAGGTGACCCAGCCTGAGGGCTGCGGCATAGTCCCTACCAAATAGCAAGGTCTCCTAGGACCTCCAAGGATCTCCCAGGATCTCCCAGCACTTCTGAGAACGCCCAAGGATCTCCAAGGACATCACAGAATCTCAAAGGACCCCCAGGCCTTCCTTGAACCTCCCAGGACATCCCAACTCATCCCCGCAGCTCTGGGGTTCAGCTCGTCCTGGGTGAAGGACAGCCAGCGCTTCCCGAGTGGTGACCCACTTCACACCCTTGAGTGACACACCCACAGACACACACATTACACACACAGACACACACGAGTGGTGGGCACATCATTGCGTCACCCACCAGCTTGAGCAGCGGCTTACTGAGTGAACCAGTCTCTATATACCTACCCCTCTATCTCCCTACCTCACCCCATTCTCTCCTCTCCCTCCCTCATCCTCTCCTCCTCTCTTTACTGCACCAGGCGAGGGTAGCCCCTTCCTCTACTCCCTCACTTTTCTCCTTGACCCTCCCTCCTCCTTCCCTTCCTCCTTCCCCTCCCCTACCCTCACCAGTCTATCTCCCCCACACCCCCCTCAGATTACAGCTGTGCGCGCCATCACAGCCACTAATCCTGGGAGCCATAGTGAAACACAACCCTTTCTC
Source organism: Homarus americanus (assembly GCF_018991925.1). Lineage (NCBI taxonomy): Eukaryota > Metazoa > Arthropoda > Malacostraca > Decapoda > Nephropidae > Homarus > Homarus americanus. The sequence continues at coordinate 428,567 of NW_024711502.1, read as the reverse complement.
TACTTCTCAATAAATCATGGTTGCGGGCATATTCTCTGTGTAAAAAATGTATATATGTATTATATAAACTAACTCAGAAGGGCGATGCTTTAATAAAAAAAAAGTGTATGTGATATAAAAAAGTATATATAAATTTATTCTATAAAAAGCACTTTATTTGAGAAAACTTAAGTAAAAGAGAAGAAGTTTATTTAATTTTTGCAGGAAAAGCTTATAAAAAAGTATATATATAGTTTCCCAGGAAAGGAAAGTTATATAAAAAAAATAATAAGCTTTTTGAGAGTAGAATTGTGTGTGGAAGGTGTGTCTTTGAGTTAGTTGTGAGTCGCTTTGGTTAGGATCTACTTAAAATAATTTGCTTGAAGGAGTATTTAGAAGTAAAGGAAGAAAGGGTTAATTAAGAAGGTCAAGTAAACAATATTCCCGACAAGAAAGATAAGAAAAGTATAAAGGAAAAAAATATTAAAAAGTTTTGAAGAATAAAAGTTACAAGAAGTAGAAAGTTTTGGAGAATAAAAGTTTAAAAATAGAAAGTTTTGAATAAAATAGAAAAAATCTAAAATTATGAATAGAAAACAGAGAGAAAAAAAAGTGCCGTAGTTAAAAAAAGTGAACCAACAAACACTCGAAAATAAACCAAGAATCGACAGAACATCAAGAAAATAAGAATTAACACAAGAAAGAAGAATAAGAAGAATCGTGATAAACTTAGCAGAAGAAAAAGAAGAATAAGTGAAGCACCCACCACCACCACGAGGCTTAAACAAGAAGCCCCTCGCTCAGGTGAGTTTACACGTCTATATGGGTGTATTTTTGTTTAGCTGAGTTTACACGACTTGTTTGTTCAGGTGAATTAATGGATTTTGTTTATTGTTCAGGTGAGTTAATAGATTGTTAAGGTGAGTTAATTGATTTTGTTGATTGTTCAGGTGAGTTAATGGATTTTATTGATTGTTCAGGTGAGGTTAATAGATTTTGTTGATTGTTCAGGTGAGTTTAATGGATTTTGTTGATTGTTCAGGTGAGTTAATGGATTTTATTGATTGTTCAGGTGAGGTTAATAGATTTTGTTGATTGTTCAGGTGAGTTTAATGGATTTTGTTGATTGTTCAGGTGAGTTTAATGGATTTTGTTGATTTTTCAGGTGAGGTTAATAGGTTTTGTTGATCGTTCAGGTGACAAGGGACATATTTTGATCAGGATAAGAGACTTTATTCTTTGTTCAGGTGATTTAAGAGGCCATTGTTCATCTTTTGTTCATGTGAGAGTTAAGACCAGTTGTTAAATCTCAGTACATAAATTATCCTTGTTTATGCAGTCGAGTTAACTACGGCAGTGCGTTGTTTATACCCGTTAGGCCATAGCAGCTTTGATCTAGATTGTTTGTATGAGTAGACTGATTGTTTGTATGTTTGTTTGGATGTAAACAATTGCAATCGTACTCTTAATCCCACCCCACCCCACTCCCTCTTTTTTCTGCCTTATATTATTATTATTATTGTTATTATTATTATTATTATTATTATTATTATTGGTAGTAGTAGTAGTAGTAGTAGTAGTAGTAGTAGTGGTGGTACATTTTTAAGGCCTACTGATAAACCGTTTTTCCTACATTATCTCAAAAGAACACACAAGAATTAAGGGGTTTTAGTCGACAAGCCAACAGTGGGAGTTTGACGTCTGTCTTTAAACCTTCTGGGAGCCAAAGTGTCAATTGAGGACTTAACCTTATTGAATACCTTGTTGAATTCTGTTGATCTGTCTGTCTGTTTTTAAGAACATAAGAAAATAAGGAGTCTGCAATAGGCCGGTTGCCTGTGCATGGCAGCTCCTGTCGAGAGTTATTTCCACTCTCTATCATCCATGAATCTATCTAGCCTCCTTTTAAAACTTTCCAGCGTTCCAGCACTTACTACAAAGTTGCTAAGCTTGTTCCACTCGTCCACCACCCTATTTGTGAACCAGTTCCTTCCTATCTCCCTCCTAAACCTAAACTTATCCAACTTAAATCCGTTGCTACGAGCCCTATCCTGCTCGGATATTATAAGAACTTTATCTATATCGCCTTTATTGATTCCTTTCACCCACATAAATACAGTACTTCTATCATATCTCCCCGCACTCTTCGTCTTTCTAGGGAATGCAAGTTTAGTTTCTTAAATCTATCTAGATATGGAAGGTTTTTAAGTCTCGGAATCATTTTCGTCATTCTTCGCTGCACCGACTCCAGTGAATTGATATCCATTCTATAATAAGGGCACCAGAACTGAACCGCATAATCGAGATGCGGCCTGACTAGCGCAAGATATAGTTGCAATAAGACCTCTGCACTCTTATTACTTACACTTCTAGATATAAAACCTAATACTCTGTTTGCCTTATTTCGAACATTAACGCACTGTTTTCTAGGCCGTAGGTCCGGGCTTACAAGTACCCCTAGGTCTCTTTCACAATTCGACTTCTCTTGGTTGATGTTGTTAAGGCTGTATACATTGACAGTATTTGTTCTTCCAATATTTAGTACGCTGCACTTGCTGGTGTTGAATTTCATTTGCCATTTTTCTGACCACTCTTGCAGTTTATTTAAATCCTCCTGTAGTGCATGTGCATCCTGCCCTGAATTAATCTGCCGCCCTATTTTGGTGTCATCCGCAAACTTGCTTATGTCACTGCTGATCCCAGTATCTAGATCGCTTATGTAGATTATGAACAAGAGTGGGCCCAGTACTGACCCCTGGGAAACCCCACTGGTTACACAACCCCACTCAGATTTAACACCATCTACGCTCGATACCATGAGCCTTAACTTTTCTCAGAAGCCTCTGATGCGGTACTCTGTCAAACGCTTTGCTAAAGTCTAAGTAAATATCATCGTAATTTTCGCCATTATCTACTACCTTGAAAACTTTCCTAAAAGACGTCAGCAGATTTGTCTGTCTCTGTGTTTGTTTGTGTTTGCTTCTCGGTACTTAGGGCTTCAGTTTTGAACCTCACCTTACACACACACACACACACACGTACGCGCGCGTACGTCTGCTCAGTTTTCTCCCATGTTAACAACACGGAGGCCAGGAGACACGCCCGTATTATTAAACAACATCTTCCCTTGAAGAGCTAACCTGGATCACAGTACAGTACTTAACGGGTGGTGTGGCGGTAAAATTATAAATTAATTTATAATATTGAACCATAATTTTACCGCCACACCCCGTTAAGTACTGTACTGCGGGTCCTCAGGACTCATTTTATTTAAAACTCGGGTTGAAAACGACGACCTCTTCAAGGAAGATGTTGTTTAATAATACGGCAATAGACTTACCTCACCTCCTCATTACCCAACCAACCCAGCTTCCTACTTCACTCACACACCTCCTTCTCCTCACCTCCTCACCCCTCTACACCCCTCACCCCTCCCCACCTCTCTCTACCCCTCACACAAGATAGGAATTCTGATAAGGATTACATAACTAGTTTCTGTAGAAGGTTCTGTGGACTAACAATGGCAGAAGGGACCTTTATGCTAGGGATGGGGTGCACCTGTCTAGGGATGGAGTACTGGCTGGGGTTTCTAGAGGGGGGGCAGTTCAAAAGATATCGAAGTCTTTAAACCGCTAAGAGAAATATGGTTACTTCGTGTGAGAGACTGGAGGCAAACAAGGCGAAGATTACAGGGAAATAGTAAGAATGATGACAAAACCAAATTAGAGGTGAGTTTAAACTAAATGCGGTAAGGGAAAGAATTGGTGAACAATGACTAATCCTTCTAAATGTATACTAACAGCGAACAGCAGAAGTATGAGAAACGAAAATGGATGATATTAAGGCCTTGGTATGTACCGAAGAAATCGAAGCCAAATATCTACTGAAACATGGATCAAACCTAGACACACGTGAATTACCAGTCGAATAACAAATTGCGGGTTACAAACGCATACCGATAGGCAGACCAGGAAAGGAGGCGGAGTAGCAATCTATGTTAGGGATAATCTGAAGTGTGAAATAATTAAGGAAATAAAACTGAGAGGAATACAGAAACAATTTGAGTAGAATTAAGCGACGGTCGGGGAAAAATTAATCACAGGGGTAATATATATAGACCCTCTAACCTTGATAGCGTCAATGAGCGACTTATCTGGGATGAAATGCGCAGGGCTTCCATACACAACAAAAGTCTGTATAGTAGGCGACTCTTTAACTCTGGCCAAATAGATTGGACCGTCCTGCCGGGTAACTTCCAGAATCAGAGGATTTCTGATGATCCAGGACTGCTTCCTGTCAACATACAACTGAACCACACGGGGTAATAATATACTGGATTTAGTTCTGACGAACAGAGAAAACCTCATTAGGCAATGTCGAGGTAGGGGAACGAACTGCAAACAGCGATCACAAAGGTACCCATCCAGTTAGATTTTCAGGGCAGACGTAAGGAAAATTCCACAAAGTACCAGATTTCAGAAGGGCAAACTTTGACAGTTTAAAGAGGCAGCTGAGAGAGGGGGTGTCGCGCTTGGCCGAACCTGACAGATGACAATTCTCGACCTGATAACGAGATCTGAGGATTGCCGAAGTTCCACGATAATTTAAATAGTGAGTTACTTAATGCACAAAGGCAGAACATACCATACAAAAACTCAGATCAGACAACAATGACCCTAAATGGATAAATAATTATTTAAAGAACATCACACAAAGGAAGGCTATAGGTAGAAGGATAAATCGTGGCGAAATTCAATTCGGGACTATTAGGTATTGGCGATAGAGTTAAAACTTATATAAGGAAAGCAAAAGAGGAATAATGAGGTAAGGATACAAGAGAGGCGAAGACAAACCCAAAGGATTCTACCAAATGTATCAAAACTAAAACACGAGAAAAATATTCAATACGGTCAGACTCCGAAGCGAGCTGACTGATAACGACGGAGAAATGAGCAATAATTTGAATAAATATTTTTCAACAGTTTTGAACACCGAAAATCTAAACATGATACACCTGAGGCAACCTCGACTCCCTATTCAGAGATATAGTGAAGAAAAACAAATTGGCGGAGATAGTAGGACTAGTAACGATGTTAGTAAGCAACAGACAACTAAAAGCCTAATAAGTCACCACCTGATGAGATATTTGCCACAGAGTATTAAAGGAATGTATGGAAGAGCTTAGTATGCCCTGAAAGCAAAGTTACTTAACATGTCCTTAAAAAACAGGTGAAGTACCAGAATCCCGGATAAGATAGCCAATGCAATACCGATTTTCAAGAAGGGGGGGATAGATCAATTATCCCTCAACTACCGCCCAATCAGTCTAACATCAGTAGTAGGCAAATTATCAGCCAATCATTTCCAAACTCTCTATTCGAAATCACCTGGAGAAGCAACTTATTGATCAATGATTCCCAGCATGGCTTCGCTGCCGTGACGTTCTTGCCTAACTAATCTATTAACATTCTTTTCTACTGCCGAATCAGTGGACGAGGAGACACCAATTATGATGTGGTATATCTAGAGCTTTGTAAAGCCGTCGACAGAGTTCCCCACGAAAGACTAAGATAGAAGCGCATGGCATCAAAGGTAATATCCTTAAATGGATTAGGGCGTGGTTACGGGACAGGAAACAGCCAGTGAGCATAAACGGCACTAAATCGCATTGGAGCAACGTCACTAGTGGAGTTCCCCAAGGCTCAGTACTTGGACCATTATTATTTATTATATACATAAACGACATAGATATCGGCATAGACAGCAACATAAATAAATTTGCTGATGACACTAAAATAGGACGTGTTATCAAATCTGACGAGGACTAAAGCAAAACTACAGGAAAGATCTAAAACAAATTTTTCGAATGGTCTGAAAAATGGCAGATAAAATTCAATGTCGACAAATGTAAAGAAATGCGATGCCATGAAAATCCGACTGCGAGAGAGATTTAGGAGTAATGATAAGTAGGAACCTTAAGCCAAATAAACAATGTGTTTTTGCTCGTAACAAGGCTAATAAAGTACTTGGGTTCATACAAAGGAATGTTAGTTACAAGACTAGCGAGGTCATTCTAAAACTGTATCTTGCTCTTGTGAGACCACACCTGGATTACGCAGTTCAGTTCTGGTCACCGTATTACAGAATGGATATAGAATCCTTGGAAAGAATTCAGAGGAGAATGACAAGATTAATCCCGGGCATTAGGAACCTTGAGTATAGAGACAGGTTAAAGCATCTTAATTTGCACTCCCTTGAGAGACGTAGAGCGAGGGGCGACCTGATAGAGGTGTATAAAATTGGAAGACGGCTAAACAAAGGGGACATTACAAGGTACTCAAATTATCAACCAGGAACGAACTCGTAACAATGGTTTTAAATTAGACAAATTTAGATTTAGGCGTGAAATAGGTAAACACTGGTTTTGCAAACAGAGTAATTGGATGAATGGAACAAGTTACCAAATATCATCATTAGCACTCGAATACTTGGTTAAACGCAGGTTGGATGCTCATATGAGCAATAGGGGTTGGGTGTAAACGGGACTGCCCAGTATGGGCCAATAGGCCCGCTGCAGTTTCCTCCATTCTTATGTTCTTATGTTCTTATATGAACTAAAGTCAGGTCTTGAAGGGCGGCGGACACTGCAGGACTGGCAGTGTGGCGGAGGGGGGGGGGGATTTATTCAGCCCCAGACTCCCCCCCACCCCCACCCCCCCTCCTCCCCTTCGACCAGGTGGATAATAAAAATGTGGTCCTGTAGTCGGGAATATTTCGGGAACGGGGAAGGAGGAAGAGAGGAGGGAGGGAAGGACACCTGGTTGGAATGTCTTAGGAATTGGGTCGTTGTTGGAATGCTCTGGAAGTGGCTTAACGTCGTATAATATTCTGGTTATGTGTAGGTGAGGTTGGAGGGGAGGGTGGGAGGGGTGTCGGTGCGGCTGTGGAGGGTGGGGGTGTAGGTGCGGCTGTGGAGGGAGGGAGGTGTGTAGGTGCGGCTGTAGGGAGGGTGTGTAGGTGCGGCTGTGGGGGAGAGGTGTGTGGGGTGTGGCTGGAGGGGTGTGTGGGTGTGGCTGGAGGGTGTGTGGGTGCGGCTGTGGGGGGGGAGGGGGTGTGTGGGGTGCGGCTGTGGGGGAGAGGTGTGGGTGCGGCTGTGGGAGAGATTTGGGAGTAATGATAAGTGGAACCTTAAGCCAAGTAAACAATATTGTTTTTTGCTCGTAACAAGGCTAATAAAGTACTTGGGTTCATACAAAGGAGTGTTAGTTACAAGACTAGCGAGGTCATCCTAAAACTATATCTTGCGCTTGTGAGACCACACCTGGATTACGCAGTTCAGTTCTGGTCACCGTATTACAGGATGGATATAGAATCATTGGAAAGAATTCAGAGGAGAATGACAAGACTAATCCCGGGCATTAGGAACCTTGAGTATAGAGACAGGTTAAAACATCTTAATTTGCACTCCCTCGAGAGACGTAGAGCGAGGGGCGACCTGATAGAGGTGTATAAGTGGAAGGCAGGGCTAAACAAAGGGACATTACAAAGGTACTCAAACTATCCAACCAGGAGCGAACTCGTAACAATGGTTTTAAATTAGACAAATTTAGATTTAGTGAAATAGGTAAACACTGGTTTGGAAACAGAGAGGATGAATGGAACAAGCCAAATATCATCATTAACTCGAATACGCTGAATTGCTTCAAACATAGGTTGGATGCTCATATGGAGCAATAGGGGTTGGGTGTAAACGGACTGCCCAGTGAATAATAGGCCCGCTGCAGTTTCTCCATTCTTATGTTCTTATGTTCTTATGTAGGGGGAGGTGGCGGCTGCGGGAGGGAGGTGTAGGTGCGGCTGTGGGGGAGGGGTGTAGGGGCTGTAGGGGAGGGGTGTGTAGGTGCGGCTGTGGGAGGAGGTGTAGGTGGCTGTAGGGGGAGAGGTGTGTGGATGGGAGTGAGGGGGGTGTGGGTGGGTAGGGGGGAGAGGTGTGTGGCTGGGGAGGAGGGGGCTGTGGGGGGAGGTGTGGGTGGCTGTGGGGGAGGTGTGGCAGGAGGGAGGGGTGTATAGGTGCATGGGGGGGAGGGGTGTGGGGGGGCTGATGGGAGGGAGGGGTGGGGTGTGTGCGGAGGGGAGGGGTGTGTGGGGCTGTAGGGGGGGGGGGGAGGTGAGGTGCGGCTGTGGGGGAGGGGTGTGTGGCTACGGGAGGGAGGGGTGTGTGGTGCGGCTGTAGGGGAGGCACAGGAGGGAGGGGTGGGGTGCGGCTGTGGGGGAGGGGTGTGGGTTTACATGGAGGGAGGGGGGTGTGGTGTGCATGGTGGAGGAGGAAAAGGTGTATGAAGGTATGCAGTGTAAGTGAAACCAATTAGGGTTCCTTTGGCTTCATCGGGGTAAGTTTTGGAAGCCAACCAATCCTAACCTAGCTTCCACCTAACCTAACCCCAACCTTATGAACTTAACCTCACGTGACCTAGGTTAATTTAACAACTTTACATAACCTAACCTTATTGAACTTAACCTAATTCAAACTTAAATAATAATAATAGTAGTAGTAGTGGTGGTGGTGGTGGTAGATAGTAATGGTGATAGTTAGTAGTAGTAGTAGTAGTGGTGGTGGTGGTAGATAGTAATGGTGATAGTAATAGTAGTAGTAGTAGTGTAGTGGTGGTGGTAGATAGTAATGGTGATAGTAATAGTAGTAGTAGTAGTGTGGTGGTGGTGGTGGTAGATGTAATGGTGATAGTTAGTAGTAGTAGTGGTGGTGGTGGTGGTAGATAGTAATGGTGATAGTTAGTAGTAGTAGTAGTAGTGGTGGTGGTGGTGGTAGATAGTAATGGTGATAGTAATAGTAGTAGTAGTAGTGGTGGTGGTGGTGGTAGATAGTAATGGTGATAGTAATAGTAGTAGTAGTAGTGGTGGTGGTGGTGGTAGATAGTAATGGTGATAGTTAGTAGTAGTAGTAGTAGTGGTGGTGGTGGTGGTAGATAGTAATGGTGATAGTAATAGTAGTAGTAGTAGTGGTGGTGGTGGTGGTGGTGGTGGTAGATAGTAATGGTGATAGTTAGTAGTAGTAGTAGTAGTGGTGGTGGTGGTGGTAGATAGTAATGGTGATAGTTAGTAGTAGTGGTGGTTGTGGTTAGCTAGTAAAGTGAGGCGAGTCAGTGGCGTGATAAGGAGACAAAACTGTATAGATAAGATCAATGATTCCCAACATGGTTTCACAAGCGGGCGTTCATGTCTAACTAATCTATTAACATTCTTTTCGTCAGTTTTCGAATCGGTGGACGAGGGGCACAATTATGATGTGGTATATCTCGACTTTAGCAAAGCCTTCGACAGAGTCCCCCACGAAAGACTAATTAGAAAGGTAGAAGCACATGGCATCAAAGGTAATATCCTTAAATGGATTAGGGCGTGGCTACAGGACAGGAAACAGCGAGTGAGCATTAATGGCACTAAGTCCCATTGGAGCAACGTCACTAATGGAGTTCCCCAGGGCTCAGTACTTGGACCATTATTATTTATTATATACATAAATTCATAGATATCCGCATAGACAGCAACATAAGCAAATTTGCTGATGACACTAAAATAGGACGTGTTATTAAATCTGACGAGGACTCCACAAAACTACAGAAAGATCTAAACAAATTTTTCGAATGGTCTGAAAAATGGCAGATGAAATTCAACGTGGACAAATGTAAAGTGGTCAGTATAGGAGATGTAAACAGAGAAATCAGATACAGATGAACAACGATGTTATAGAGAAATCCGACTGTGAGAAAGATTTAGGAGTAATGATAAGTGAGACTCTTAAACCAAGTCAACAATGTGTATTTGCTCGAAACAAGGCTAATAAAGTACTTGGATTCATACAAAGGAGTGTTAGTTACAAGACTAGCGAGGTCATCCTAAAACTATATCTTGTCCTTGTGAGACCTCACTTGGATTACGCAGTTCAATTCTGGTCACCGTACTACAGAATGGATATAGAATCCTTGGAAAGAATTCGGAGGAGAATGACAAGACTAATCCCGGGCATTAGGAACCTTGAGTACAGAGACAGGTTAAAGCATCTTAATTTGCACTCCCTCGAGTGACGTAGAGTGAGGGGCGACCTGATAGAGGTGTATAAATGGAAGTCAGGGTTAAACAAAGGGGACATTGCAAAGGTACTCAAACTATGCAACCAGGAGCGAACTCGTATTAATGGTTTTAAATTAGACAAATTTAGATTTAGGCGCGGAATAGGTAAACATTGGTTTGGAAATTGAGAAGTGGACGAGTGGAACAAGTTACCAATATCAAGCTGGGTACCCTAGACTGGTGGCACTAGACTGGGTGGTTGGGTGGCACTATCTATGAGTGGCAGTAGGATGATGAGACGGACATTTGATCAGGTTAGGTGGTGGTAGTGGTTCTTAAAGGTACTTGCCCGTTCACTCATTCGGGGTCAAACGAGGTCATGGATCCCGTGCCACCAGCTTTAAGACCCGTACCATACTTGTGCTATTTACCTAAAATGTACTGTACGAGTCACGCTGACAACACTACACCAGCAAAGTCTAAGTCAGATTCTCTCCCCAAACACCTCCCCCACCCCACCTCTCCCCATCTATCTTACTCCCTCCCTTCCCCACTTCCCACCTCCCCTCCCCATCTATCTTATCTATTCCCTTCCCTCATCACCCCATCATTCCGTTCTCCATCCATCTCACCCTCTCTCCACCTTTCATCTCCCCTCCCTATCGGAATCTCCCCTTCCCTCCCTCCCTTCCACCACTCCGTTCCCCACACATATCATCCCTCCCACCATCCCCTCCCCCCTTTCTCTCCTCCGGCACCCAAGTTTCCTTTCAGCCTCTGCACTTTAAAGAGACGTCCGGAGAGTTATGTGTCGCGCCCGCTCCAGCTGGTCTAGCCACGAGACCAGCACGAGACTAGCGAGAGACCAGAGAGAGACATTAACTCGAGGCCAGAGAGAGACACGAGCACGAGACCAGAGAGAGACACGAGCACGAGACCAGAGAGAGACACGAGCTGAGACCAGAGAGAGAGACATTGTCACGAGGCCAGAGAGACACACCATTGGGAAAGAAATGAGAGAACGTTTGAGATTCTGCAGACGGCATTGGATGTGTGTGTAAGGTTGAATATCACAACCACCATACCTACCACCGCCACCACCACCACCTATCACCACCATGCCACCTACCACCACCTTTGCCACCTACCACCACCCCTGCCATCTACCACCACCCCTGCCACGTACCACCACCCCAGCCACCTACTACCACCCCTGCCACCCACCACCACCCCAGCCACCCACTGCCACCCACCACCACCCCTCTACACCCACCACCACCCCAGCCATCTACCACCACCCCTGCCATCTACCACCACCCCAGCCACCTACCACTACCCCAGCCACCAACCACTACCCCAGCCACCTACCTTCACCACCCTGCCACCTGCTAACACCACCACCCCTGCCACCTTACACCACCCCCTGCCACCCACCACCACCCCAGCCACCCACCACCACCCCAGCCACCCACCACCACCCCTGCCACCCACCACCACCCCAGCCACCCACCACCACCCCAGCCACCCACCCTCACCACCCCCTGCCACCTACCACCACCCCTGCCACCTACCACCACCCCAGCCACCCACCACCACCCCAGCCACCCACCACCACCCCATCCACCCACCACCACCCCAGCCACCCACCACCACCCCCAAGCACCTACCACCACCCCCTGCCACCTACCACCACCCCAGCCACCTGCCTCCTCACCACCCTTGCCACCTACCACCACCTTGCCATCTACCACCACCCTGGAAAAGCTAATTCACCACCACCTCTGCCACCAACCGCCACCACCACCACCTATCACCACCCTTGCCACCTACCACTACCCTTGCCACCTACCACCACCATGCCACCTACCACCACCTTTGCCACCTACCACCACCCCTGCCATCTACCACCACCCCTGCCACGTACCACCACCCCAGCCACCTACTACCACCCCTGCCACCCACCACCACCCCAGCCACCCACCACCACCCCAGCCACCCACAATCGCCAGCAAATTAATTAAGAGACACGCAGGTAGAAGGTATATATACAGGTGCTGTCAGCGGGTGGCGGTGACTTCTGGTAATTAATCCCTGAAATTATTATGTGTTCCGCCGCCCGACTGACCTAGTGCTTTAGATTTTTATTATTTATTTATTTTTTGTGTCCTAGAGGCTTATCACAGCCTAGGAGGGAGCCGAAGAGTTTGTGATGTGATGGAATAGTTGGGATGGAAGACTGAGGCCCAGGGGTGGTTTTAACCGTATCTACTGAGGTTTACAGGGAAGTCTTTATTTATTTACTTTATTCAAACATGGAATCAAAATTAGAAGTTAAACATAAAATAAATCACCTGCTTCTTGTCTCGTTCGGAAGGGAGCCGTGGTTGAGTAGATATAATGCTCAATTTTTGTTCTAAAGGTCCCTGGTTCGCGCCCGGGAGATCCACAGTTCATCCAGCTGTGAATGGGTGCCTGATTTTACAGTTGGGGAAAGTTAAGGTGGTCGAGTACAGTGTCGGTCATGGTGCCTCCTTGTGTACCGAAGTGGGGGATGTATGGCCTCGATGTCTCATTGTTATGACAGAGACTCTTAGACTATTGGTGACAGTGGTGCAGTGGTCGAGTGGTGCATTGGTCGAGGGATGCAATTTTTGTGGAGTGGTGCCTGCCCTCACCCCCTCTCCCCCCCCCCCTACATGCCACCACCATCACCCACTACCACTTTCTCCAACTACACCAAACTATCCCGTCACCACCATCACAACCCACTCCCAATCTCCACCACCACCACAACCACCATCACAACCCACTCCCAATCTCCACCACCACCACAACCACCATCACAACCCACTCCCAACCTCCACCACCACCACAACCACAATCACAACCCACTCCCAATCTCCACCACCACCACAATCACCATCACAACCTACTCCCACTCTCCACCACCACCACCAATAGCACCCAGTTAGTGTTGGTGTTGAGGCGGAGTGAGGGAGGAGGGTGTATTTATATCCCACTCTCTTACCTTTTAACACAACAACAACAAGGACAGAGCCAAGAGAAGGAAGGAAGAGAGGGAGACGGAGGAAGGATGGGAAGGAGGAAGGATGGGAAGGAGGAAGGAAGGGGGAAGGAAAGTTAGGGTAGGTTTGTTTTGGTAAGGGTTAGGTGAGGTGTGGTTTGGTTAGGTTAGTTTTGGTAAGCGTTAGGTGAGGTGAGGTTTGGTTAGGTTAAGTTTGGTAAGGGTTAGGTAAGGTGAGGCTTGGTTAGGTTAGTTTTGGTAAGCGTTAGGTGAGGTGTGGTTTGGTTAGGTTAGTTTTGGTAAGCGTTAGGTGAGGTGAGGTTTGGTTAGGTTAGTTTTGGTAAGCGTTAGGTGAGGTGTGGTTTGGTTAGGTTAGTTTTGGTAAGCGTTAGGTGAGGTGAGGTTTGGTTAGGTTAAGTTTGGTAAGCGTTAGGATGGTTACGCTAGGTTAGGTTAAGTTAATCATCGGGTGAAATAAACTAGGGTGTCTAATGTTCACGTGATCCTTAAAATCTTGTACACAAATTAAAATGTTTTTGTCGATAATAAAAAAAATAGAATCACAAGGCCTGAATCCACTACCTCCTCCCCCTACCCCTTACCACCTACCCCTACCCTTTACCCCCTCTACCCTTTTACCCCCTAACCCCTCCCCCCTGTTGTCCTTTAAGTTAATTCTCCTTTTATTTATTTATTTATCTAGGAATCTATTATATAGGTCATTGGGGTAGTGGTCACCCTCGCTCCCTTGACCTATGACCTATGATTATATTTTCTGGTCATGAGTGTTAGTTGTTTGAAGGAAGCTACACAAAGAGAGGTCGAGTGTGTGTGTGTGTGTGTGTGTGTGTGTGTGTGTAGAAAGAAACAAGACGTCTTATATATACTCACTTGACTTAATCAGATTATTAAAGCAATTTACGTAAGAGGCTTTTTTTTTTATACCTCTCCCTTTAACTTGTGATATAAGAAGACACTTGCTTATTTATGGCTGAGTCTCTGGCTAGTTTGGACGCCATTAAAGACAGCGGCATCAGTGTATCGTTGTTTTTATATGTGAATAAGGAAGATGTGTATGGAAGTTTATTGATGGATTTTTAACGTAAGATCTTTGGGGATATAAAAGCCCTTGAGGATGGACTTGACTAATAGGGATCGGTCCCCCTCCTCCCCCAGTAAGGTGTTCTGTATACCTGGGCAGTGCGACGTCTTCTAATTGGCTTACGTAAACCTCCTGATATTCTTGAGAACCAGGAGGGGTGTCTCTTGAGGTGCCCAAGGTGTTGTTTGGTTGTTGGTCCGGTAATGTACAGGTGTGGTTAAGAACGTGGTGTTTGTTTGTTCGTTTTTGTATTCTCGTCTTGTGTTTGTTATAAAGTTTGGATGTTTTTCTTTGTTGTTGAGGGGTAATAGAGTAACGTCCGGTACCTGTAATTAGTAAGTCCAGGTGATGACTTGTATACATACACATTGTCCACTCTTCCTTCCTCCTCTCTCTCCTTCCTTCCACCTCCTCTTCATCTGCCCTTCCTCTCTAATCTCTACCCTCCCCCTCCCTACTCTCCTCTCCCCTCCCTCCCTCACCTCTTCCCCGCCTTACTCCCTCCCTCTTCCTCCCTCCTTCCTCTCCTCTCCTCCCCCTCCTCCACCACATACAGTATGCAACAGGGTAGTCTCGTGGTTGTGCATGATGAATGTTGCCTGATTTCCTCTGTCAACCCTGATGTTCCAATGCCTCACTCGTCCCATCCTGCCTCACCCTTCACCTCACATCATAACACTTAGTTCACCACTGGGAGGAGGAGGACAGCCGGTGGCCTCCTCAGGAGGACGTGGAGATGTTGTAGCCAGGAGACAAAGAATTAGGGGTGATATTATGGAAGGGCTGAATAGGTAAAGATGTTGGGTGATAGCAGGAGATTTAGAATGATGCTAGAGACGCCCAGGAGACAGAGATGTTAGGGAAGAACCAGAAGATACTAAATACTGAAAACAATATACTGAGATGAGAGGTGTATGTTAGGAATTGCAGGAAGGACCAATTGGTATGTCGGGGGAGCACTGATGGGCATAGTTAGAACCGGGGAAGGCAAATGTTAATGGACTTTAGGGACTTGTGGGAGGGACATTATCAGTCAGGTCAGGAAGGCAAGGCATAGAGCTGAGCGCGAGAAAAGAAAAGAGTTGGTGGACTTAGTGTGTGTGTGTGTGTGTGTGTGTGTGTGTAATAAATAATAATAATAATTAACGGTTTATTGAGCTTGGCAGCCAGAAGGCTGAAAATATACAGTTACATATTTGGGGAATGGGTTACGAATTACAAATAATATACAAGTAACATAAGTGACACAAATAAGACATATAATAACTAGATGGGGAAAAGCTCAAACTACAGTTCATTTCAACATAGTGACAGTGTAAGGAGCAGTGTTTACTGGGAGTGAATACACTGATTTATTACAAGTTATTGATAATTTTTACAATGGTTGGGACTGGGCTGTTCTTATAGCGATCAGTTCGTGCACGTATGGGCTGGATGCGGTTGTGGTGTCGAACAGCAATTCTCGGACAAGGGATCTCAGGTGGTAGTAGGGCCGGTGTCGGGGATGGTGTAGAAGCTTCTTACCAAATTTGCAGATGAGGTCGTGGTGATGGTCAGTGAGAGTCGAAAGGGTCAGTGTGTTGAGCGCTTCTTGATATGTGGAGTAGGAAGGGAGAGAATAATCTTGCATGCCCTCTTTGCACTTTTTCTAGGTGTTTACGTTGTGTGGCATTTAGGGAGGAAGACCAGGTGGGGGAGGCATAGGTGAGCTTGGGAAGTATGAATGTTGTGTAAACACTGAGGAGCTCGTGTGCAGGAACTCCGAGGACTTGAGTCGGCGGAGGAGGTGGAGACGGAAACTGGAGGATTTGACAACTTCACTGACGTGTGGTTTCCAATTTAGTTTGTTGTCTATGGTGACGCCGAGGAGCTTCGTGGAATCTACAACCTGGAGTGTGTTCGGACCTAGAGTAATGGAAGGAGGTGGGACAATGTCGGAGGAGAGGTTGATGTGCATAACCATGGTTTTGGTATGGTTGATGGTGACATGGTTGTTGGTGGCCCAGTTTTGAAGAGTGTTCAATAAATCCTGAAGGGCGGTATAGTTGGGAGTAGAATTGTTGACGCTGATCCCAATGGTGGAGTTGTCGACATATTTCCAGCGAGCGGGGGTTTCTCTTAGGGCATCATTGATGAGCATAAGGAAGCAGAGTGGTCCCATCTTGGTGCCTTTGGGGACGCCACAGGTGAGTGACTGAAAGGTGGAGACAGCCCCTCGGAAGCGTACAGCTTGGCGTCGGTCACTGAGGAAGTCTGTAAGCCATGGTGTGTGTGTGTGTGTGTGTGTGTGTGTGTGTGTGTGTGTGTGTGTGTGTGTGTGTGTGTGTGTGTGTGTGTTTGTGTGTGTGTGTGTGTGTATCTTAACTCCGTGTATGAGAGAGTCATTCC
Source organism: Homarus americanus (assembly GCF_018991925.1). Lineage (NCBI taxonomy): Eukaryota > Metazoa > Arthropoda > Malacostraca > Decapoda > Nephropidae > Homarus > Homarus americanus. Next base: position 411,987 of record NW_024711502.1, on the reverse strand, counting down.
GCGATTAGATCTAATACCCTTAAACCTCTGAACCCACCGTCTCATCGAACCCAACCTGAACCCACCATGTTATAGAACCTTTTGAACCCAACCCGAACCCTGAACCCACCGAACTTATGAACCATCGAACCCCTTAAGTACAGTTACTTCATCCCAGGACGAAGATATATTAACCCTTTGGATACGATAACCATTTCCCCCACCTCCTAGAATACCCAAAGGCAGGTCAAGTCTTCGTAGTCAAAGGGTTAATAATGTTATAACTGTTAATTAGAATCAAAATTAGATCTTGAGTTGTGGCAGCAGGTGAAGACCATCAAGACTCACCAGGTATGTGCTGGGATTTACACTCAAGACTAACTGGATGACATTATTGTTAATTTATTAGCGTCGAGTTTGGCTCTAGGAGGTGGAGGTGCCAGGACAGGTGCACGGAGGAGGAAGAGGACTGCTTGTGTCTTACTCAAGGTCTCAGTTGGGTGTTGTAGCAGTATGTAGGTGATGCAGGAAAAATCTAAATGTATTAATGTGGCTTTAGTCTCAGGTGAAGCTTGTGAAATCTTGGTGATGTTTAACAAAAGTATTAGTCCCTGGGGGGTTCACCTGCCTCTGCAGCTACTACTATGACTGTTACTACTGATTTTATGATTGTTTTTGTGCTCTTACTACTACTACTACTACTACTACTACTACTACTACTACTACTACTACTACTACTACTACTACTACTACTACTACTACTACTTTTGCTACTGCTATTACTGCTGCTACAACTGCTACAGCTGATACTACTGTACTACTATTACTGCTTCAACTATATACATCATTAATACTAACTTGGACTCATTGTTTCTCTTCAGCGAGTTGCCCGAGTGGCCCCCTGCGTGTGCCGTTAGTGAGACGAGTACTGGGGAAGTGCCCCGCAGTAACCACGGAGCCGCCCACCAGCTGCCCCGCCCCAGGAGAGCCCTCCGGCCCCCTGGGAACACCATACGCCCCTTTTGGTCCTCCGGCTCCCACCAACTCGCCCCAGGCTCCGTTTGGACCTCCAAAGATCTTTGCGCCTCAGGCTCCGTTTGGACCTCCGAAGACCTCCGGGCCTCAGGCTCCGCCGACAACCACCTCACGGAGGGACCTCTGTGGACACCCCACCCCCATCACAGTCTACTAAAGGGCCGCCAATTCAGGGCGACCGAGCCATGCGCCGCCCCTCGTTCTGTTGTGAGCAGCATGGTGCTGGGGAGACCAAGTGTCAGCCCCAGGTCAGTGAGCCCAGCCTCGGGTCATCTGGTTCAGGGGTCAGTGTCTTATCTCATCTTTACTGCCCCGTCTTCCCTCCTGTGTCCTGCTCTCACTTTTTGTTCTCTCTGTATCATTATGTCCCTTACCTACACACCCCAAAATGTGGTGTTTTCATGTACTGTACTGTGTCCATAGCCCACAGTACTGTACCTCCAGGGCTTTCAGAATCTACTGATGGTCCATACTCTAACCAAGTACATCCTGATTCATGTAACCAAGTACTCCTTTGATTAATATAACCAAGTACCCTATTGATTAATGTAACCAAGTACTCCCTTGATTAATGTAACCAAGTACCCCATTGAGTAATGTAACCAAGTACTCCCTTGAGTAATGTAACCAAGTACCCTATTGATTAATGTAACCAAGTACTCCCTTGATTAATGTAACAAAGTACCTCTAATTACTATAACCAATTACCTTCCTTTCTGATTACTAAAACTCCGAGACCAAAAAAACTGTTGAAAGCCCTATTTTCAGCATGACCCATACGGTAGTCCTTGTTTGTAACCTCTTTTAACTGTTCCTCACCATAGTTCAATTGTGTCATTACAGTTTATTATAGATAGTAATTGTGGTAATGATACAGGTTACTTCTTATCCATTATGGTCTTAGTGTCAGTGTATTTCTTAAGTGCTGCAGTAATGTTCTAACGTAAAACTTATAGAGTATATGATTCTGGGGTCGAGTTCTCAAGCGATTCCTTAATTTATATTTTCATCTTAACTGCAGCACGAAAATAGCATCTCAAAATGGCGTCAGATCTATGCTGAGACTCTACTTTAACTCGATGAATTCTCTCAATACAAGTTAAGGGTTTAATTAAGGTACAGAATTTTGAGAATCAGAGTTAAACAGACGCATGTGACACCGAAAACACATTCATGAAGGTTTAGAATCACATCAGCAGCTAAAGAGGCAAGTTTTAATCTTGTTTGAAAGAGCTGGTTTGTAGATAATCAGTTGGAAAGTGCACGAGTAAAAGTCGCTTTACAGTATTGTTGAAGCTTAACTGAGAGTGAGTGAGTGTTTTTGTGTATGAGTGAGTTAACTTGTAGTGACTAGATGTTAACTTTAGGTGTTGTAGTGACTAGATGTTAACTTTAGGTGTTGTAGTGACTAGATGTTAACTTTAGGTGTTGGTTTAACACTTGTTATGTTAACCTTCGTGTGAGTGAGTTTTAAAGGTAAATTGAGAGTAAATGGACGCTATCAGTTGGCTGTCACACGGGCGTAAGTAGGTGCGGTTTGTTCCAGGAGGGCGGGGAGAGCACCCTGGCACGAGTCCGAAGGTTCCTGGCCGTGTCCATGGGCGGGCGGTCCTCATCCCGCTGCAAACACCACAACACCCTCCCGCCCGACCCTCTCCATGCTCCCGCCCACGCCGTACACTCTCTTCTCGCTGACATGAAGGGCGCCGGCGTGGGCGTGCAGGGCGTGCTGGGCCGCCCACTGGAGGAGGTGATGGCCGCCCATGGAGAAGACACCAATGGCCACGGCGTGCCCACCCTGGTCCACCTCCTCTGCTGCTTCCTCCTCACTCACGGTAAGTTGGTCTATAGCACCTTGTTCTTGGGGGGGGTGCTGGGCTCCTTCCCCTGACCACTCGCCCTGTTTTAGGGACCCGAAGGAGCCCTTAAAATATACCACACTATTCGGTATTTTAGGGACAGTGATTTAAATGAACAAACTCAGTTACATGTGACTAATAGTTTTATTTTAGTGAGTGACTTAAATGAACTGAGTTACCTGTAGAGGACCAGGTGTTAACGCAGTCACTCCACTCTCATTGCAGTTATTACTAGCTCTTCGTCATCAGTCGCTCATTAAATGGATTTAAACACTAAAGCATTTTGTGGTCAGAAGAGTTTTATGTAGTGCCATTACAGTATTTTGTATTCCCATTTTCACATTACAGTATTAGGTTGACGAATTACAGCGAGTTACTTAATATTTACGATATGATTCCAACTTGCTTCGGAATATTTAGCGCTTTTAGTTTTAAATTTTCACATGACGTTCATTACTACACCTGTGCCGTTCTTTTACGGTTACCAGGAGTGACTGACGTTCATTACTACACCTGTGCCGTCCTTTTACTGTTACCAGGAGTGACTGACGTTCATTACTACACCTGTGCCGTCCTTTTGCTGTTACCAGGAGTGACTGACGTTCATTACTACACCTGTGCCGTTCTTTTACGGTTACCAGGAGTGACTGACATTCATTACTACACCTGTGCCGTTCTTTTACGGTTACCAGGAGTGACTGACGTTCATTACTACACCTGTGCCGTCCTTTTACTGGACCAGGAGTGACTGACGTTCATTACTACACCTGTGCCGTTCTTTTACGGTTACCAGGAGTGACTGACGTTCATTACTACACCTGTGCCGTCCTTTTACGGTTACCAGGAGTGACTGACGTTCATTACTACACCTGTGCCGTCCTTTTACGGTTACCAGGAGTGACTGACGTTCATTACTACACCTGTGCCGTCCTTTTACGGTTACCAGGAGTGACTGACGTTCATTACTACACCTGTGCCGTCCTTTTACGGTTACCAGGAGTGACTGACGTTCATTACTACACCTGTGCCGTCCTTTTACTGTTACCAGGAGTGACTGACGTTCATTACTACACCTGTGCCGTCCTTTTACTGTTACCAGGAGTGACTGACGTTCGATTATATGCTTAAACATGTGTTATTGAGTATCTCTGAACACGTGTCGCTTGGTATAACTTAACTTCTTGAGTACGATGACAAACCTCTGAGTACATTGAATTATTAGGTCCTTGAGTGAGGTAGTTTAATCCCTTGAGTGCGATGAATTAACCCATGGAATAAAGGTATTGTAACCCCTCTCTTGAGTACGTTAGTTTAGCCTCTTTAAGTACAATGACTTGTGAATTATTATATTGAGTGCCATAACATTTCCAGTCATCGTATTTGGGGGTTAAGTCATCGTTTTGGGGGGGTTAAGTCATCCTGTTCAAGTGGGTTAAGTTATATTGTTCCAGGGGTTAAGTCATCGTGTTCAAGTGGGTTAAGTCATCTTGTTTAGGTGGGTTAAGTCATCTTGTTCAGGGGGTTAAGTCATCTTGTTCAGGTGGGTTAAGTCATCTTGTTCAGGGGGTTAAGTCATCGTGTTCAGGGGAGTTAAGTCATCTTGTTCAAAGGCGTTAAGTCATCTTGTTCAGGGGGGTTAAGTCATCTTGTTCAGGGGGTTAAGTCATCGTGTTCAAGGGGGTTAAGTTACTAAGTGTTACAGGGTGTGACTGTGTGTGTTGCAGGTGTGGATTAAGTTACTAAGCATTACAGGGTGTGGCTGTTGTGTGTGTTGCAGGTGTGGATTACGACACCCTGGTGAGTGAGGACTGGTGTGCCGAGGAGGTGAGGACCCGACTACTGCTGGAGCGGGAGGCTGCAGGTGTGGACCCCGACGTACAGGAGACTCCCCCAGGTACTGTCTCACCTGTCACTCACCTGTCTTCTTTACCACTTAGGGCACGTTGTTTACCTATGTTCATCTGTATTCACCTTTCCTCACCTGTATTCACCTTTCCTCACTTGTGTTCACCTTTCTTCACCTGTGTTCACCTTTCTTCACCTGTGTTCACCTTTCCTCACCTGTGTTCACCTTTCTTCACCTGTGCTTACCTTTCTTCACCTGTGTTTACCTTTCTTCACCTGTGTTTACCTTTCTTCACCAGTGTTCACCTTTCCTCATCTGTGTTCACCTTTCCTCACCTGTGTTCACCTTTCCGCACCTGTGTTTACCTTTCTTCACCTGTGTTCACCTTTCCTCACCTGTGTTCACCTTTCTTCACCTGTGTTCACCTTTCCGCACCTGTGTTTACCTTTCTTCACCTGTGTTCACCTTTCCTCACCTGTGTTCACCTTTCCGCACTTGTGTTCACTTTTCCTCTCCTGTGTTCACCTTTCTTCACCTGTGTTAACCTTTCTTCACCTGTGTTCACCTGTACCAGTAAAATGGACAAAACGAAAGGAAGAGAAAACTCCACTTTTATCTACATTGTTGTTATGGTGGAGAAGTGAACGGCTGTATATAGAGTCTCTGGTAAACTGATTGGGATACGGAGGACTAATGGGCCCAAATATCCACAAACTCGGATATTTGGTGACCTTTGACCCCTATAAATTGGTAAAAAGTACACAAACTTAGATATTTGGTGACCTTTGACCCCTATAAATTGGTAAAAAGTACACAAACTTAGATATTTGGTGACCTTTGACCCAAATAAAGTGGTCAACAAAACAATTTCGAATATTTGGTGACCTCTGACCCCAATAAAGTGGTAAAAAGTACACAAATTCGAGTATGTGGTGACCCTTTGACCTCTATAAAGTGGTCTAAACTACACAAAATCGAATACTATTTTTTATCACTGTTTAAAACCTACACCAGGATGTCTTTATACAATGGTCCGTGTATTTTGGGTTGAACTATGGCCAAATTATGAAACAAAATCCATAAATTAAGATATTTTTCCCCATGGCTATTGACATAAATGAAGTGAGCAAGATGAAAGAAGATGAAAAAGGGGAGAAGAAGAGAGAAGGTTATCTCCTTCGTTTTTGGGTAGAAAGGTAAACAATTCTTCTCCACTTCTCACAAGCAACAAACACACGGGGAAGGGGAAAGGGAGGGCAGCAGACCTTGGTGCGGTGGTCGTTGTCGCCGCCTAGTGAAGCACCACACAAGCATCATGTTACATTAAGCCTTCTAGCGTGGTGATGGTAGGGGGGTGAGGGGGTGGTGACCTTCATCTGTGACCTTGACCTCTTATATCAGATGTAGACGAAAATTTATATCTTAAACCCGAGCTATTGTCGAGGTCAGTCTGTTAACGAATTTTAGCCAAGATAGGATTTAGAACGTAGACATTAGCTTGTAAACAGACAGACAGACCAAAATAGAAAAGAAATGCAAGTCGGATTTTCAACCAGGTATAATAAATTGACGAATAGTAACAACAATAGACATATGCTACCAATAATAGACAAAGGTATTGCTTGTAACAACATGAGGAGCTGATACGCAGTTGGTACCCGGTTGCCAGTTAGTAAATAGTGGCGGAGGTGAGGAGGGAGAGAAGGAGAGGTGAGGGTAGGGGGGGGGAGGGGGGTAGGTGTCTCGTGTTGGTATTGATCGAACGTAATACAACTGTTCTAACTGTTCTCGGAATTGGAAGTTACGACGCACTCTACACAAAGGTTTCTCGGAAGCCTCATGTGAATTACAAAAAAACAGGGGGCAGGGAGGTTGAACTAGAGGAGGAGTCAGGGAGGACGAGAGAGGGAGAAGGAGGTTAAGGGAGAGACAGGAGGTTGAACTAGAGGAGTCAGGGAGGACGAGAGAGGGAGAAGGAGGTTAAGGGAGAGAAATGGAGGTTGAACTAGTGAGGGAGAATCAGTGAGGTTGAGGGAGAGATAATGGAGGTTGAGGGACAGGGAAGTTGAACTCGAGGAGGAGTCAGGGAAGTTGAGGGAGAGGAAAAGTCAGGGAGTTTGAGGGAGAGACAGGGAGGTTGAACTGTGAGATATATTACTGTAGCTACAAGAGAACGGATCAAATGGGCCCTTGTACTATCGGGCCCCTGTTGTAATAGGCCCCAACTTAACCGAGGCTGGGTTGGCGGTAGGTTAGGTTAGTTTAGATTAGGTTAGTGATAGGTTTGGTTAGTGATAGGTTAGGTTAGCGGTAGATTAGTTTAGGTTGGCGTTAGGTTAGGTTAGGTTAGCATTAGGGTTGTTAAGTCTTCAAGTAAAATAAGGTGGAGGCGAATTTTCAGGTAAAACGTCTACCTGCTTGGCGGTAACACCTGCCTGTGACCCTGAGGTGAATTCTCAAAGATGTGTGTTGAATTTTTCCTCCATAACTGAATATTCAAGAACACATCGGGCAGGCTGGCTTAAGGTGGCACTTTGGTGATCACGAGTTGGCAGAGTGGTGTGTGTGTGTGGGGGGGGGGGTTATTGTTGTGTGTACAGGTGGTGGGACGCCGAGCACAGTCAACTAAAATGTTACTTGGTCACTTTATATTATTATTATTATTAAAGTACCTTGGCAAATTTTAAAAAATCATCTATCTTACTACCAACTAGTATTGCATGTTTTTTTAATAGTAGAATGTCTAAGGATAATCGACCAGGCATAATAATATGAATATCGTGACTTTTTCACATTTTTCATCAATATATTTAAACATTAAGTATATTTTGTGTGCCCACAGCTCTGAATGCATTATACTCCTCGCATGATTATGTTGGTACAAATAAGGTAGTTTTCCTTGAGCCTTTTGATTTTTGACACTGTAAACATGGAGCACAGCGGTCTGCAAATATTGAGCTGCACAGACGCACGTCACTAACAGCTGATCGTGATGTAAACATTACAGTACACTGACGCACGTGGCTCACAGCTGATCGTGATGTAAACATTATGGTACACTGACACACGTGGCTCACGGCAGATCGTGATGTAAACATTACAGTACACTGACGCACGTGGCTCACGGCAGATCGTGATGTAAACATTACAGTACACTGACGCACGTGGCTCACGGCAGATCGTGATGTAAACATTATGGTACACTGACGCACGTGGCTCACGGCAGATCGTGATGTAAACATTACAGTACACTGACGCACGTGGCTCACGGCAGATCGTGATGTAAACATTACAGTACACTGACGCACGCGGCTCACGGCTGATCGTGATGTAAACATTATGGTACACTGACGCACGTGGCTCACTGCTGATCGTGATGTAAACATTACAGTACACTGACGCACGTGGCTCACGGCAGATCGTGATGTAAACATTGCAGTACACTGACGTCACGGCAGATCGTGATGTAAACATTATGGTACACTGACGCACGTGGCTCACGGCAGATCGTGATGTAAACATTATGGTACACTGACGCACGCGGCTCACGGCTGATCGTGATGTAAACATTACAGTACACTGACGCACGTGGCTCACGGCAGATCGTGATGTAAACATTACAGTACACTGACGCACGTGGCTCACGGCTGATCGTGATGTAAACATTACAGTACACTGACGCACGTGGCTTACGGCTGATGGCATCGACACGCAATGTCAACCTTGAGTCACAACAGACCATTTGTTGAACAGCTGATTCTCCCTGACACGCGATATCAACACTGAGTCACACTGGACCTCATGCCAACAGCTGATTGCACTAATGCGCACCTCGTAAAGAGAAAGAGGATGGATACTTCCCTGTTTAATAAAGCCCGTGAGTGTCTTCGGCCATAGGACACTACAGGAGAGTAAACTGACACACATGATAACTTAAAGAATAAAGCGAAAGATATATGGGCAGGTGTATGTTGAGGTCAGCAGAGAGAGAGGGAGGGAGGGGGGGGTAGGGTGTTTTAATTTCCAGTCATCATCATTAAAGAGAATTATAATGAAGTTGTCTAAATTATGAAATTAATATCAATAAAGGTTTATAAAGCAGAGTAATTAATTCTTCTTTATGCTGAAGTAGACTTGTTAGCTGGTACCAAGATGGCGGCCAACTTACTATGAAAATGCAGTGATTTTACCTCAAAACTGTAGTGAGTTAATGTTCATATGAAGTGATTTCATAAGTTTTTTGCCTTTGACCTTCTAAGACTTGTTTGGCGGTCAGGCATGAGTGGTCAGCGGGCGTGGAGGATGAGCACACACACACACACACACACACACACACACACACACACACACACGTACTGTTATGGTTCATGTAATATATTTAATTTATATTCGTGTGGGATGCAGTTCTCAACAAAAAAAATTTAAATTATGATCTTTTTATTATTGTTACATAATTAATACTATTATTTATTACTGTATTATTATTATTACACTCACAGTATCGGGGAGATGAAACAGCTACCATTTAAAAGCACAAAAAAATTAGTATACTTTAATTAAAATGCCTTAAAGAGTTTTACAGTACTTTTAAGTCACTACAGTATATATTTCAACAGATATTAAATTTCGACGCACTTTCAAGTCATTAAATTTCAAGGCGCGTCCTGCTAGACAAGGTCCACGGGCCCCGGGACTAACATTGGTTCTGCCTGGGTGACTTGCTGGCCCTGTAAACAGCTTGACGATAACGTTGTGTTGACTCTTTAAGTTTGCGCCACAATGAACAGTACTGTACCCTCATGTTTTAGCGGCAGTACAGTAGTAAACTATGCGTGGTACAGAAACGGTTATTATTATTATTATGGTGTACATCTCGTGTGAGCTGACGGGGTAGAAAATAGTTTTATTTGATTCTTGTTATGTTATGGAGAGTAATGGGCTGTGTGTGTCCACCATCCACCCCGAGGCTGTACCTAATGACCGATCGTCTTGGTTAGGCTAATCCAGAGTATTACTTATCATAACGTAAACAACTAACTTGCTTATACATTCCATCAATCACCAACTTACCGTAATCGTCAGTATAGTGGGTAGGATTGTCACACTGCAGCAGTAAAATAACAGTTAAATTTATCCTGGTCACGGCACCAATTTATCAGGGGGCCGGACAAAAGTCTCCTTGGACAAAAGCCCTCTAGAGCAAAAGCCCCCTGGGACAAAACTCCTCTAGGACAAAAGCCCCCCTAGAACAAAAGCCCCCTGGGACAAAAACTCCTCTAGGACAAAAGCCCCTGGGACAAAAGCCCCCCTAGGACAAAAGCCCCCTAGGACAAAAGCCCCCCTAGGACAAAAGCCCCCCTAGGACAAATAAAAACAAATCAGAAGAAAGTTGGCTGTTGTGAGTGTACTGAAATGGCGTAACTTTTGCGTTGTGTGTTTACCTTGATTTCTATGTTGGCCAGACTTACTGTCAACCGTAAAATCACTAGTTAGGAGTGGACTCTAGTATAACTTGTACCTCGCTGTGTTGTAACAATTAAGAAGTCCATGGAGGAATTGTGGATGGTGGGGTAGGTATTGTGTCTGCCTGAGGTGCGGAGTGTGTCATTAGGTAGAGCCTCAGTTTAGATAGCTTGGAGAGCATAGTGTAGCGTGGGTGGTGACTGGGTGTAGAGATGCTCACTGGAGAGTCTTTTATAGCAGTGGTGAGTGAGGTAAGACAAGGGTGGACTGCGACAATGAAGGGTTCGGCAACAAGTTGAAATACACACACACACACACACACACATACACACACACACACACACACACACACACACACACACATACACACACACACACACATACACCTTACATGGGTGTACACGGTGAGTATTAATGTTACACAACGCTTCATATAAGTTCACTGAGTATAACAAAGTTGAGTGGTCAGTAAATACCTCGTTAATATGAAGTGCTTCCAATTTCACTGAGTGTCGTCAAGCTCACTGTAGACCGGGAAAAAAACCACACCTAAAAATATTATATCAAGGTAAGGTTTTGAATATTGTGCAGTAACCAGCAGTACCACGTTGATCAGTAAATGTTTTTAGTTTTTCACGTATAAATTACTACAGGAAAGATCGCAGTTAGTGATATAAAAAAGGAATAACAGCAAACGTCGCCTGGATACCATTATTTTTTACACATGGTATAAAGTATCCATTGGGTGTGGATACCTGGAGGTTTTATACACAGCGGGAGGCAACAGGCAACTATTGGACCAGAAATATCAACGTGTGACCATATAGCGCCGTGGGTGACGCGTCACTCCTGGGTTGAATCCATAGTTTTTCATTATCTACCGAAATTTTTTGACCGAACTCTTTTCACCCATAAATGAGGTAGACTATTGACCATGGTTGAGGTGAATTCAGGTGGTGGGGGGGGGGATGCTGTGTCTATCACCTGGAGCAATGTGATGTATGTGTGAGTGTGGGGAGGGAGATATTGCCGCTGGGTAACACCTTCTCTCCCACGCGTGCTGGCTGGCTGGCTACAATATGTCCGAAAACTCAGCCGTAAAGGAAGACTAAAAAATCAATACATTTCTAACCTAACCTTACCGAACCTAAATTTATATAAACATAAAATATTTACAGATCATATTTGTATAAACGCACAGTAAATAGTTTATTATATAACAAGGTGTGTTGAGAGTTTATTGATTACCGTGTTTCCTTTGGGTTGGGTCGAGAATTTCGGACTCTGGTTATCTCGGCGCGCTGTTTGCAGAGACTGTGGCAGGAGACACAATAGTTTTATCATAGATTCTCGCCGCCACACACACACACACACACACACGCGCGCGCGCGCGCGCGCGCGGCCGACACATTTTATCCTGGCACACCAAATCATTTATTTTTCTGATGACACGAACCTACGTGACCAGAGCCAACCTAACCTAACCTAATTGAGCTGACCAAACTCTGTCTAACGGAACTGAGTGATTCTATAGTAGATTAGGTCATTAATTATATTTACGAACTACAGGTGTTAAATAAAGGTGCCACATGTTGATTACAGGTGTTATGATTAGTGTCACATTAAAAGTATACAGATGTTGCGGTTTATGACACTTGTTAATTACAGGTGTTGTACGAAACTAAGGTGATTAACAGGTGTAGGGATGAGTAGGATGTTCCTTCATTAATGAATAGTAAGTAAAATGACAGGTGCTACCTACCATCAAGCACATACATTAAGGTCAGGGCAACAGGTGTTTTATCTTAATTTCTTACCACAAGTGTTTTTAGTAGGCAGGTGTTTAATCCCCAGTCAGATGTTGTTAGATGTATTAACCTCCACAGTTTTACCCACAAATGTGTTGACCTCCACAGTTTTACCACAGGAGCTTCTAAAATATATATCCCTTGACCTTGTATGACCTGACCTACCCTTCCCGCAGGTTCAGACTCCGCGGTGGCCACAGGTCTGCTGCGGCTGTTCCTGGACGAGTTGCCGCAAGCGCTAATCCCTCCAGACTCTGCACCTCTTCTCCTCCAGTTAGCCGCAGGTGAGTGATTCTGCCCGCAAGCGACGACTCGGGCTCTGTGTACTAGAATATGACCTGACTGTGTACCCATGACCTGACTATGACACACACACACACACACCGGCTGCAACTCTATTAATAAACCTTTTATTATTATTATTATTATTACACACGCACACGACCTTTGGCTCCAGGGATCACTATCCTTCACGAGAGAACTTAATATCATACGTGTTTTCGCATTTGAATTACTTTAAGTTAATGTAGATTTAGGTTAAGCTGTGTTAGATTAGGATTAGGTTAAGCTGTGTTAGATTAGGATTAGGTAAAAGCTGTGTTAGATTAAGATTAGGTTAAGCTGTGTTAGATTCGGATTAGGTTAAGCTGTGTTAGATTAGGATTAGGTTAAGCTGTGTTAGATTAAGGTTGGGTTAAGCTGTGTAAGAATAGGGCTAGGTCAGGTCAAGGTTGGATTAGATTAGATTGAGGTCAGGTCATGTCAGGTCAGAGAAGTGTATTTAACCCATATTGACTATCATTAACTTCTCTCCACGACAGACTCTGGCATAGGTGAGGGCGATGAGAGGGAGAACGTGTGTGACGAAGAAGGAGGAGGAAGACGACGAAGAGGAGAAGAAGAAGAAGGTCCTCCTGGTCTGTGTGTGGCCGTGGTGCCCCGCCTTCGTCGTCTCCTTCACCGCCGCCTCCCGATACACAATCTCTGTCTTCTGCGTTATCTCGCCGCCTTCATCCACCAGCTGAGGACTGGCAACCACAACACGTGAGTATGGTGGAGTTGTGTGGTTGTTTGGGGTTCAGGAGGTACTTGTAGTAGTAATGGTAGTAATCAGTAGGTAATTGGTGGTAGTGGTAGTAATCAGGAGGTAATTAATTGTTGTGGTTGTGGTAGTAGTAGTAGTAATCATAAAGCAGTTGTAGTAGTAGTGGTAGTAATCAGGAGTTAATTGGTGGTAGTGGTAGTAATCTGGAAGTACTTGTCGTGGTAGTACTCAGGAGGTACTTTTGTGGCTCACGGTGACCAGGTAAAACAAAAAGACAACCTCACGGGGTATACATTTATTAGTTAGGTCAGTAAATTGGGTTGGAGGAAGAGGAGGATGAGTGGGAGGTGGAGGAAGAGGAGGATGAATGGGAGGTGGAGGAGGATGAGTGGGAGGTAGAGGAAGAGTAGGTAGTCGTGGGAGGAAGAGGAGGAGTGAGCAAGATGACGGCAGAGGAGGGCGAAGACTTTGATGTTTCCTTGCAGTAGGTAAGTTTTGAGTGGCCTCCTCCTACTTCCACCCCCCCACCTCCCTTCCCCATCAAACCCACCTCTCCACACCACCCCCCACCTACTTCTCCATACCACCCCTACCTCCCTTCACCAACCACCACCTCCCCACACCCATACTTCACCACCCCACACCTCCTCACACTACCCCCACCTCCTCACACTACCCCCACCTCCCCACACCACCCATCGCCTCGTCTCCTGTCATGTACGTCTGTGTTATCGTGATTTACGGGGTCGCTGGGGCGTGATAATCCTGCTGGGGGCGGTGGTGGTGGTGGTGGGGATATGTTTACATGGTGAGTTACAGTGTACCTCAGTCAGTCCTCTGTGTGTGTGTGTGTGTGTGTGTGTGTGTGTGTGTGTGTGTGTGTGTGTGTGTGTGTATATGTGTGTGTGTTAAGTATGAGAAGATTTTGATGGTCATTTGTCAGTTTCGTCATCGTTGCTCTCTCTCTCTCTCTCTCTCTCTCTCTCTCTCTCTCTCTCTCTCTCTCTCTCTCTCTCTCTCTCTCTCTCTCTCTCTCTCTCTCTCCCATGTTTACACTCCCTGTTCTTCCTCTCCTCCCTTTCTTCCTTTTCCCACTTTTCCCTTCCTTCTTCACCTGTCTTCTCTTTATTCCCACCCTTTCCCTCCCTCCATCTTCCTTCATTCTCTCTCCCTCTTTGTCCTCCGTCCTTAACTGGTTCATTCCTTTTCTTCCCTTCTCATCTTCTCTTCTTACCTCCTACTCTCTTGTCTTCTTTCCCTCCCTCTCTCCCTCCTTCTCTCCCTCCCTCCCTCCCTGTGTCAACGAAGGATCTGTGTGGGTGTGATGGTGAGCTGCTTATACTGAGGTCAAGGAGCTGCTGAGGACCTCTTCCTCCTCCTTCAAGGCTCCTCCTCTTCCTCCTCCTTCAAGGCCTCTCCTTATCCTCCTCCTCCCCCTCTTCCTCCTTCAGGGTCTTCATCTTCTTGTTCTTTCCTCCAAGTCCTCCTCTTTCTTCAGCGTCTTCCTCCTCCCCCTCTTCTTCTTCCTCCTTCAGCATCTTCCTCCTCCTCCTTCTCTTTCCTCCAGGTCCTCCTCCTCTTCCTTCAGGGTCTCCACCTCTCCTTCAAGACCCTCCAAAATAAGTGGACTTAAGTGTCTGTTCTCGTCTATTTGTGTTTGTTTTTCTCTTTGTTTTTGTTTTTCTCTTTGTTTTTGTTTGTGTTTTTATTTATTTTATGTTTTTGTTGGTTAATTTGTTTTTTGGGCAAGTGTGTCTTATTGCCCTTGTTTTTGTTTGTTTGTTTGGGTTGCTTGTTTGAACTTTATTTATTTCTTTCTTTCTTTTTCTTTCTTAGCTTTAGTGAGTCAAAGAGAAACGTCACACACACACACACATCACTTTCAAGGAGATTTCATTAATTATCTTACCTACCATGGGTTCATACTAGTGGGTTCATACTAGTGGGTTCATACTAGTGGGTTCATACTAGTGGGTTCTTACTAGTGGGTTCATAATGCTGGGATCATACTAGTGGGTTCATACTAGTGGGTTCTTACTAGTGGGTTCATAATGCTGGGTTCATACTAGGGTTCATACGTCTCCAGTGATTATAACGTGCCTCTTCCCCTGCCATTCCCCTCCCCCTTCCCTTTTACCTCCCCCTGCCATGCCCTTTCCCCTGTCATGCACTTCCTCCTTCCCCCAGTATCACCTCCTGCCACCTCCCCCTGCCACTCCTCCTCTAGCACCTCCCCGTGTTGCTCCTACCCTAACACCTCCTCCTGCCAGTCCTACAGTACCTCCCCCTGCCACTCCTCCCCCTGTACCTCCCCCTGCTACTCTTCCGCTAATACCTCCACCTGCTACTCCTCTCCAAGCACCTCCCCCTGCCACTCCTCCCTTAACACCTCCCCCCTGTACAACTCACTACCACTCCCTGCACCACCCCCAGCTCCCCCGGCGTGTTGTTGTTTATGAAGGGATAAGGAGCCTCTCTCTAGGGGTTATCGAGAACCTGTCTACACGCTAAAGACTGCCCCGTGTTTATGATGACTGTGTGTGATGGTGGTGTTAATGTGTGTGTGTGTGATGGTGGTGTTAATGTGTGTGTGTGTGTAGAAAACGGTATATTCATCTGGGTATTGAAATGTGGCGGGCGATAACCGTAGAGTTGAACCACATACCCCTACTGACGAAGTGTTGATTTTTCCTCCATGTTCTATGTTCCGCTTACACAACTCCTTCAAGATCGGTAATAGAAGTCACAAAATATTTACAAATTCCTCGGTATTTTATTATTATTATTATTATTATTATTATTATTATTATTATTATTATTATTATTATTACTACTATTATTATTATTATTATTATTTTAGATATATGTGTCCTTGTTCTCATAATTAGGGTAAGTTGTTATTAACGCTCTCAGGAAAGATAAAGCAGTTATCTCCATTCGTCTGTTTGTTTATGTCTGTGTTTAAATTTAGCGTGACTATCCCAAGGTCCAGTATTCTAGCAGATGATTGGTTGCTAAGTAAGTGGCGGCGCGCTTCACTTAGCAACCAGCAACCAATCAACTGCTAAGGATTTTTGTTGGTGGTTAAGATGGTAAAAAACTTGGGCGGAGCTAAGTTGAAAGTGGGTGGAGCTTTCAAGGACAGTTTATATACGTCGCTCTCATGTTACGTACAGTCAGTCAGTCAGTCAGTTAGTCACACTTGATGGCCCTGCCCCCTCCCCCCACCCTGCTCCCTCTCCCACCCGGCCCGGCCCCGCCCCGCCCCAACCCCCTCAGTACCTCTGGCTGTTCACACTGCCAAGATAACACAGCTATGTGGACTGTTGTCTTGCTAAAAGAGAGAGAACAAGAAAAAAGTTTGGTAAAAAGGTTGGTTTTGACATTAGTGACACGTGTCGTATCTTACACTACAGTCTACACAGTTCTTACACCCCGTTAGCAGAACACACTTATGGTTCTGTCTGTCTGAGTGTGTGTGTTTTTTGGTGTGTGTGTTTGTCTGTACCTTTGAGTGTGTGTCTGTTTGGTTAGTAACTATTTCTGTGCTCTCGTTCCTCATGAAGATAATTGTTCATACACACACACACACACACACACACACACACACACACACACACACACACACAGTTCAGCAGAGGTTGGCATCATACTCAAGCAGCTAAGAAAGAAACCATCACTCGCTCACATAAATAATAAATAAAACCATTAAATCCAAACTGCATCAAAACATGTAGAGATCCATGGCGTTGTTGGTTATCTCACTGGATTACCAACCTACGAGACACTGGTTCGATTCTGTGTGTCAGGTAGGGGCGGGAGGGAGGTGCTGGTTTGGTGTTGAGTTGGCCTCCAGCCACCGGTAGTGTCCTGGGCTAAGATAAAGGAACATAAACACACCTCACCTACATGGGGTGTGGTGGTACTGTATATATTGTGAGAGACAGCGTGAAGGATGAGAGAATAATGATAAATGTCAGGGAAAACGTCCTATAACTTGGAGATTAGACGTCCTAGCGTATTTCACCTGATTATTTACCCACTCTAATGTTACATGAGGTGTTAAGTTGGGTTAGGTTAGTGGTAGGTTAAGTTAGGTTAGTGTTAGTATAAGTTAGGTTAGCTTTAGTGTAGATTAGGTTAGGTAAGGTTAGCGTAGGTTATTCATCAGTTGAATTAAACTGGGGTGTCTAATCTTCAGGTGACTAAATGTTTTAGTAAAAATCTTAACCACAGAAGAGTTACGTTTATCCAGACGTAGTGTCCTGAAGAATCGGGGTGACGTAATGTAGGAAGAAGGAGTGTTCAAAAAATAGTGAGATAAAATAGGAGTTGGCAATGGGTGTGTTTGTTTACATCTATCAGCTGGCCGGTCGTTCGAAGTTCCCCGGCCCTTGTGTTAACATATTTTTTTCCCCCTCACTGTGTTTATATTTAGATTTTGCACACATACATACATACATACATACATACATACACACACACACACACACACACACACACACACACACACACACACACACACACACACACAAAGAGAGAGCGAGAGAGTATCACATGTCAAAGGGGTTAAAACAGAGAGAGAGAGAGAGAGTATCACATGTCACCAGGGTTGACATAATAGGGTCATGACTGTCAAGACGGTGATGTAGTCATGACGGCTTGGGACACTTGCCAGCAGGCTCCTGACAGTTCATGGGCGTTCTGTGTTGGAGGAAGTGTTGGGGGAATTGGTGGGGATGGGTGGTGGTGGTGTCGGGGGATGGGTGAGATGGTTGGAGGTGGTAGTGTCTGTTGGAAGTGTTGGAGTAGGTGTTGGAGTGGGGACAATGGTGGTGGTGGTTGGAGGTTAGAGGTATGTTGGAGTATTGGAGGTAAATAGAGAAAAGTTAGAGGGATGGAGGAAGGTTTTGGTGGAGGAGGATTCTACTTTTACGGAGACGGACGACTGAGGTGTTGGCGATGGTATAGGAGAGATTGAGGGAGAGTTGGAGGTGAAGAGGGAAATTGTAGGAAGGGAAAAAGGTAGTGTGAGAGTGTTGGAGAGGGAGTGAACGAATTATTGAAGGTTGTGTTGGAGGAGGAGGAGGAGGAGATAGTGAAGATAATTGAACATGATCAGAGAGGGAGAGAGAAATTATTGCATATGAGTCGTAATAACTCAAGACAAGGGGAGGATAATTAAGGAAGAATCACATAAGAAATATTAAAAATCAAGAAAAAATACAAACTAAGACAGAGAGAACATTGATTAGGTCACCGCCGAGATTGAGTAATAAAAACACCACAGTCTGGCCTTATAATCATCCCATGTTAACTGGTACATAAAAAACGGGAAATTACGTCCCCGAGGTAAACAAAGTTGAATCCCTTACCTCTCAGCTGTACGGTCGATATCTGACCCAGGGAACGCCACCCCACACCCCTCCCCTCTTCCCTCACACCTCACCCTTCAATTTACAAGGAATATCAACCCTATTACCCTATTTCAACCTTAAATTGGGTCCAGATGCCTCGTAATTGAAGGTTGTATTGATGCGTCTATTTGGTTGACTTAAATAAAATCTAAAAGTGTTATTAAATTCACACCGAGACTCTACCTTTGTTAGATACGTTCTTATAAAAACTGACAGAATGTATTTAATTTTAGCGTTCTCTATGTGTTAATTAGGGTATTTAATTATGGTGAAATAAGCTAGGAGAGAGTTAATTGTCAGGTGAGTCATTATTATCACCTGTAAGTCAACTAATTAGTAGCGTGAATACACCTGCCCTGAAGATGTATCATTCATCGTGGGTATTTTTGGGACTCTGGCATAAGGGACACCATTTTCATCGCCTCATTTCGCTATAACACACACACACACACACACACACACACACACACACAGGATAATTACCGTCGGATGTTGAGTCTCTCTCTCTCTCTCTCTCTCTCTCTCTCTCTCTCTCTCTCTCTCTCTCTCTCTCTCTCTCTCTCTCTCTCTCACGCGATGAAACAGGCTCTACCAGACGATTGAATCTAGGTCAAGCGGGGTGAGGGTCAGTCAACCCTGTGTCCGCCTCAACTGATCTGACTGACGGTGCTATTGTTAACTGGTGAGGGATGTTATTACTGCCTTAACTGAGGATGTTTTCTGCGTTTGAGGAATGTATTTTATTGTGTGTGTGGGGGGGGGGTATTTTCGTCTCCTTCCTCACTATATTTTAAGGCATCTTACCAGGTGAAGGCTTTTGGCTCCCTCATAAACCTGTCACCGTGTTTTATCATGCCAGCGTTGAACCCCTGAGATGACGCTCCCTCCTTCCTTCTCCCTCTCTCCCCTCCCCCAATGCCTTCCCTCCTCTCTCACTCCCTTTTCACTCTCTCTCTCTCTCTCTCTCTCTCTCTCTCTCTCTCTCTCTCTCTCTCTCCCCTCGTTTAACCTTGCTTACCGTCTCCCTCCTCCCCCAATACCTACCCTCCTCTCTCACTCCCTTTTCCCTCCCCCTCTCATTCTCCCTTTCTCTCTTCTTCATCTCCCCCCCCTCTTACCATCAGCCTTTTTCCCTAATTTAAAAAATACGCATTTTTGTGGGAAATATTGCAGATGTATCTTGTAAATAATAATAATAATAATAATGATGATGTTGATGATGATGTTGATGTTGCTATTCCTCGAGGTGTATTCAGTAAAGCCAAACCTGAATTAAAATATAATGTGACGTAGATGTCCCAGGTGCTAAGTAAGGTGACACTCATGCCCCAGTTTAAGGTGTTAATTGACAGACAGACAGACAGACAGATAACATGTTGTTGATTTATCCTACGTGCAGGTGTGTGTGTGTGTGTGTGTGTGTGTGTGTGTGTGTGTGTGTGTGTGTGTGTGTGTCACAGCCACCAGTCAGCCAAAAGAAGGAGTCACGTCACAGTGTTGTTGTTGTTACAGCACCTGGCGGAGGTTGAGGCAGGTGTTGTACATAAAGTGTGGCGCCATCACCCACACACAACTGTTGAGAATATTCTGGCTTAAGCTGGTATAGGTTTGGAATTTATGAGGTCGAGGTTAAGAATAATGTTAATGTGATGATGATGATAATAATAATAATAATAATAATAATAATAATAATAATAATGGTGATGATAATATTGATGATGTTGGTAAAGATATTTTTTTTAATGTAAAGGTAATTGACTATTATCGTTATTATTATTATTGCCCTGCATTATTAGTTTTAGTAGCAGTATTAGTAGTAGCATGTACATTTTTTTTACGTAATAAAAATTGAAAAACAATGATGAAAACTCCTAACTGAACTACGCCTCACCCACCTCCTCCTCTTCCCCCCAGTGTCTTGGCAGGTGTTCGTGAGTCACTGAACAACAGCTCATTAATAGATGCGTTAACCCTTGTGGAATCCGCCAAAAAATTTTCTCAGTAGGTCGCTCAGTCAGGCATTCCGTGGAGACGTTTCATTGACCTTGACTAACACGGCCAAAAAACGAGGTTAGGGATTCGATTCTTCGTTCTATATTTTCTTTGTCGGGTTCAAAAACAAGTTATCCATTTGCCTGAGTCCTGAGTGTCGAGGAATTCACACGTTAAGTTGAATAGACTAGGCATTAGGGTATATATATTTCATCCTGACCAACCAATGACCTTCCTCCATCCTACAGCTGCCCCGTGCCCGTTGATTCGTTTGGCCGAGTCCTGGGGCGCGTCCTGGTTGGTCGAGACGGCGAGGGGACACAGGGTCAGTCAGCCAATCGCCTGGGAGTACTTCTCATCCTCTGCTACAGCGACATCTTCCAGAACAACGAAGAGATTGTGGATGACGGAGACGACTACAGGTGGGTGAAGTCTTGTTGTGGATTACGGTGGTGGTTGTAGTTGTGGTTATTATGGTTTGGTGTACGTGTAGTGGAGATATTTAATTATTTATGATTTATTTTACTTCTTTCTTACTTTCAATTTTTCTCCTTTCTTCCTTCCTCCCTTTATAAAAAATATATGGTTCTAAGCTATTTTATTTTTCACTCAAATTATTAATAATATCGAAAGTCGTGAAAATATGAATAAACGAAAGTATTACTGATATGAGAAATAACATAGTGAAAGAAAATGAATGCACTGAGATTATTAATGAATGAAATGAATTACGTCTTGATAATATTCTGGTGAAAGACTGATAATAATAATAAAAAAATAAATTAGACTTAAAATATAGTTATAATTGAGAGAATATATTAATTTAAATAATAAAATTCAAATTGAAATTATAACAGATAGAGTAATTATGGTGATAGTTGATTGCTATATATACCTCACTGTAAAGACACACTCTCTTTAGTGATAATATTTACCAGGGGGTTTTAAGTTAACTAATTATTCATATTTTTTATTTTATTTTTGGATTTATTTCAGCTTATTTGTTTATTTTTATTTATTTATTGAATCATTTATTTTTATTTAATGTATTTTTCATTTCATTTATTTTTTTATTATTTTTTTTTTTGGTGAGGATAGAATATATTGAATAATGGGAATAGAGGATAGTGAAGAAAGGGAGGATAGTGAAGAAAGTGAGGATAAAGGATAATGAAGATATAGATAGTATGAGAATAGTGGATTGTGAGGATAGGGGATAGTGGATAATGAGGATAGTCAGCACTATTTTACTCCCAGACACCAAACTATCCACTACAGTGTCGCCAAAGCCAACTAAAATTAGGTAAAGGATAATCTTGTGAAATTAGTGAGAGTTGGCGACACTGGGCATGGGTGTGCTATCGACCAATCAGCGTTGTGCTTACATACCAGGTCACATGCAGATGTAACCAATAAGAAACCTGTACTTTCGTTTTCGGGTACTGAACTGAGATTTTTATTAGCTGCTGTGACACGGCCAGCATTCCTCTCCTGCAGATGTTGGCTGAATTTATACCATCAAGAAGCGGTGTTTTGTTTGCATTTTGGTGGTGATTGTCATTTGTTTTTGGTTATGTATAGACGAGATGATTTTTTTTTATAGATGATGTGAATTGTTTTATAGACGAAATTAATTCTTTTGTTTATAGACGATATGAATTGTTTGTTTTATAGACGATACGATTTTTTTTAGGTAATGTGTGTATGTGTGTGTGTGTGTGTGTGTGTGTGTGTGTGTGTGTGCGTGCGTGTGCGCGCTGGAAATACCTTACCTCCTTGAAGTTCCTCGAGGCAGATTAACCCGGAGGTGTGTTGATTGTTGTTGTGTACCAGATTGGCATTACCAACAATTTTTGAAACCCTGCCATGTTTTATTGCTTTCTGGGGCGCGCGCGCGCTGTGTGTGTGTGTGTGTGAGTGAGAGAGAGTAACCTGACCTCTTAGGGTTCGTTTCAGGGGTTCAGGGTGGGTGTGACACAAATACCATACCTTCTTTCTCTCTCTACACACACACACACACACACACACACACACACACACACACACACACACACACACACACACACACACACACACACATAGCCAGTCAGTTTATTTTGGTGAGTTAGAACAAAGGTGAAGGCGGCGGCCATGTTGTTGTAGAGAGATTAAGTCACCTCGACAACAATGTTTCTCTTTTGAGTAAACAAATATATTTAGCCGGAGAGAGAGAGAGAGACTACTAGTTATTACTGAATATGAGAGAGTGAGAGAGGGATTGAATGTGGTTACTAATTATTACAGATGAGAGGAAGAAAGAGAGAGGTCCTTTGCACAGACCCCACTTAACACTCGTGTCCTCCTACAGTGACAGCGTCAGTAGCCCTGGCAGCGCTGGTGACTCCAGGGAGGAGGGGCTCAACGACGCTGACGACGACGACGAGGCGGACACCACCACTACGGACACGGACGACTTCCGTTCGCCGCCGGTGTCCCCGCTGAAAGTGGAGCGAGCTAGGGGCGGCCTGGCAGGACTGAGGGGCGCCCCGGCCCTCCCCCTACACCCGCCGACTCTCTCCTCAAGGTAAGGTTCTGCCCTCCTTGGTCCTTGTCGCCAGGTTAAGTCAGATTAGGTTACATTAATTTATGATTGCTTAGGTTAGGTTGAGGTAAGCTATGTTAGGTTATAATTATTAGCTTGGATTAGGATAGGTTAGGTTAAATTAGATAAGGGTTAGTTAGGTTAGGATATATTAACTTAGGGTTGGTAATGTTGAGTTAAGTTCAATTATGTGAGGTTAAATTTGATTAAATGTTAAGTCAACCAAACCTCACTTGTCCTCGAGTCGTCACAAGGTAAGTGGTCATCCTCATGTTGTAGTCCAGGTGTGTCAAGTGACCAGCCCAGCCCGGCATACACCACAGTATAGGAACGATCAAGCCTACCCTGCCAGGCCAAGGAATAGAACTCGTGTCTCTTGGGATATATTTATTGAAAGTATTACAGTATTAATCTCAAGAGTCAGCGTGTGCTCTCTCTCTCTCTCTCTCTATCTCTCTCTCTCTCTCTCTCTCTCTCTCTCTCTCTCTCTCTCTCATTCTTATTACGCCAGTGGTCCAGGTGTCTTGATAGAAGATAGTTTAAGCTTTTATGAGTGGAATATAAAGGCATTGTCCCGTTGATGTAGTATGTATGAGATGAGGAGGAGGATGAGGGCAGGGAAGGGGAGGGAGGGATAGAGGAGGGAGAGGAGGATGGGGGCAGGGAAGGGGGAGAGGGATGGGGCAGGAAGGGGGAGGGAGGGGGATGGGGGCAGGAGGGGGAGGGAGGGATGGGGGCAGGGAAGGGAGGAGAGAGGGATGGGGCAGGGAAGGAGGAGAGAGGATGGGGGCAGGAAGGAGGAGGGGGATGGGGGGGAGAGGGATGGGGGCAGGGAAGGGGGGGAGGAGGGATGGGGGGCAGGGGAAGGAGGGGGAGGGATGAGGGATGAGGGGGAAGGGGAGGGAGAGGATGAAGGCAGGGGGTGGAGGGTGATGGAGGAGGGATGAAACAGGCGCCCTTGTGAGGTGAGGAAGAGGATCAACAAATACGCACACCAAAAAAAAAAATGGAGATATACTTTAGATAATTTGTAGAGTCTAATAATGGGTCTAAGTCCTAGTCTATTGGTCCCCAAGTATAATGGGGCCCAAATCTAATGGGCCCCCCAAGTATATGGGCCCCAAGTATAATGGGCCCCAATTATAATGGACCCCAAATCTAATGGGTATTTAAGTCTAATGGGTACAAATCTAATGGATCCCAAGTCTAGGTAGCATATTAGATCCCCCACGTCTAATGGACCTAACCTTAATAGACCTCGTACCTAATGGATGAAATTCGTGATACATAAGGCGATAGATAGATAAATAGATAGATAAAAGATAGATAGAAAGATAAAAAAGATAGATGAGATAATTAAATAGATATATATTATTTAGTATCTATTCATTGTTAACCGCCTTCGAGTATCTCTGAAAACGGTGGTGGGGCGAGGAAAGAAACTGTGGTGTTTAGATGGCTGACTTGTGTACAGTGTGTGGGGGCTCACCTGAAGATTAACACCTGAATTAACCCTAGCTTATTTTACCTGAAGATTAACACCCCTAGCTTATTTTACCTGAAGATTAACACCCCTAGCTTATTTTACCTGAAGATTAACACCCCTAGCTTATTTTACCTGAAGATTAACACCCCTAGCTTATTTTACCTGAAGATTAACACCCCTAGCTTATTTTACCTGAAGATTAACACCCCTAGCTTATTTTACCTGAAGATTAACACCCCTAGCTTATTTTACCTAACCTAAAACAACACAACGTTACAAAACCCAACCAAACCCAACCTAACCTAACCTAACCCAATGTATCAATCACCTGCTAAATGTAAGGAATAATTATTTTTCTTGGGTATTATTTTTCTTAATCGAATCTCTCTCAAAAAGAAAGTTTATGAAGGTGTATATATTTGGTGTAGGTTCATGACAGTGTTAAACGGTTGATGGTATGAGACGTCTGGGGCAGAATGTACTGAGAAAAATAGTTGGGTTTATTATTATTATTATTATTATTAGTAGTAGTAGTAGTAGTAGTATTATCATTATTATTATTATTATTATTATTATTATTATTATTATTATTATTATTATTATTATTATTATTTACCATTAATTTATTATTTTAAGATTAGTAAAAGTGTCGTATGCCAGAATTCATTGAGTTAACAGCAACATGTCAGAAATACAAAATTACAGAAAATAAATTGAAGCTGCCAAATTGACTGTCAGCTGGTGAGATATTTTGAGCGTTAACTGTGTGCGTGTGTGTGTGTGTGTGTGTGTGTGTGTGTGTGTGTGTGTGTGTGTGTGTGTGTGTGTGTGTGTGTGTGTGTGTGTGGACTCAACCATTAGAACTTTCCTTTTGTTCGGCATATATTATTTTACTTAAGTGGGGTAAGGAGGAGGAGTTAGGGGGGTGGTTGGTTGAGGAGGGGTGGGGAGTAGAGGTGTTGGGTGCTGGTGGGGGAGGGATTAATGAGGGTAGGGGATTGCTCCAGGGGTGGGAGGTTACCCCAGGTCAAGTGGGTCTTAGTTCTTGTTAAATAAGTCCCAACCTATCCTGACCTGACCTGACCTGACGAGAGGAGGGGGAGAGAGAGGAGAGTGGGGAGGAAGAGGTGGGAGAGGAGGAAGAGAGGAGAGAGTGTAGAAGAAAAGGATAAAATAGAGATGGAGGTAGATGAGAAAGAAGAGTGGGGAGGAGAAGAGAGGAGGAAAAAGAAAGAATCGAGAGAGAAAGAGGACAGCGAGGAGGAGGGGGTAGGGAACTCTGATTGTTTTGGCACCCTGAGCAGTGTGGTGGAAGTACTCTGGCAAAGGTGTGTTGTAGGAGAGGCTGAGTAAAAGCAACAATTATAGGTACAGTATATATATATTTAACCATCATAATATTAAATAAAAATACATTTGGTGAACAATGGTAGTAGTGGTGCTGTCGAACTGTTGCACTACACTCTCCACTACTACAATGGTACCACTGTTACAATACACCATCACCAATTCTGTAATCACCGCAATCGCCAATACCACGATAATACCTGTACACCATCACCACAATCACCATTACCACCACCACAACTCCCTGTACCACAATCACCATCATCACCACGAGAGTTATCATCAACATCATCCCCACTCTTCCCTACCCATTCTGGCACTCCAACCCTGTGAGTGCCTTGTAGTGCCACCCTGAGAGGCTAAGTATCTCGAGACTCCGCCCGCGTGTGTCTCTTAGCTTAGCCCACAGTCAAACACTATACTGTGACATAAGTTAATATCTATAGTGTTATGTTTTAGAGGAAGTCATGGTACCTTAACCTGCTAGTGAATTCTGGGATTATTAACTTCTCCGCATAACGTTGCTCCAGATGTCTTAATGTGATTTATATAAAGAGAGAGAGAGAGAGAGAGAGAGAGAGAGAGAGAGAGAGAGAGAGAGCCAGGTCACCGTGGTGAGGCACAGCAGAGCGACAGGGTGCTCACATAACATACCTCGAGTCACCCCACCTTGTACCCTGTGTCCTCTTTCTTACTCCCCTGGCACCCCTTCCTCCCTGCTCTGGTACTCCTCTCTCCTCCCTCTCCTAGTACTCCTCCCTCCCCTCCCTGCCCTGGCACTCCTCCCTTACTCCCTCCCCTGGCACTCCTCCTTACTCCTCCCCTGGCACTCATCCTCCCGCCCTTCCCCCGTAGCACTCCTCCCTCCCCTACCCTGGCACTCCCTTCCTCCTCCCCTACCATGGCACTTCTTCCCTCCCTCCCCTACCATGGCACTCCTTCCTCCCCCCCCTACCTGGAATACCTCCCTCCTCCTACCCTGGCACTCATCACTACCTCCCTTCCCCCGTGGCACTCTCCCTCCCCTACCCTGTGCTTTTCATCCCTCCCTCCTTCCCCTGGCACTCCTCCCTCCCTCCTTCCCCTGGCACTCCTCCCTCCCCTCGTGACACTCCTTTCTTGCACCCACTTAGTTACTCCTCCATACTGGGATCCGTGGCACTATTGTCATCATTCATCTTGGCACTGTGGGTGTTCTGTGCCACTCGTTTGTACCCACTATGCTCCTCCTCCTCCTCCTCCTCTTTCTCCACCTTCTCCTCCTCTTCCACTTTCTCCTCCTCTTCTTCTCCTCTTCTCTTCTCTCCTCTTCCTCCCAGCCCATTAGTACTCTTGGTGGCACCTTGTTATGTGTAATTTTCCCCAATTATCTTCTTGTCAATTTTATTTTCATTTTTTTTGTTTCCGAGAGAGAGAGAGAGAGAGAGAGAGAGAGAGAGAGAGAGAGAGAGAGAGAGGGGTCAGACTTTAATTACTATGACCTGAGGTGATTGAGTACCTACTGGTTGACCTCAGATGATTGTTGTGTGGTGGTTGAATTGTGGTGTATGGTTGTTAAGGGGTGGTGGTTGAGATGTGGTTATTGTGATTAAGGTTTGGTGGTTGATGTGTTTTGATTGAAGTGTGGTGGTTTTGGTTGTGGTATGGTGGTTATGGTGTGGTTGTTGAAAACTGTCTTGGTGATGGTGGTTAGTGGTGGTAGTAGTTGTGATTGTGGTGCTGATAATATTAATTGTGGTGTAGTCGTGACGATGGTAGTAATTCAGGTGAAGGTAGTGGTGATAGTTGTAGTTGTGGTGGCGATGGTTGTAGTTGTGGTGGCGATGGTTGTAGTTGTGGTGGCGATGATTGTAGTTGTGGTGGCGATGATTGTAGTTGTGGTGTCGATGGTTGTAGTTGTGGTGTCGATGGTTGTAGTTGTGGTAGTAGTAGTAAGTCCTTCTACCATGGCCCCAGAGAGCCTCCTGAAGGTCACTAAGGTAGGTAGGTGGTGGAGGGAGGCAGGAAGTAGGGGGGTTAGGGGTGGGGAACAGGAGTGAAAGGGGAGAAAGAGAGTTAAGAGATAAGAGGGGATAGGAGAAAGCTACCCCCCTCTCTCTTTCTCTCTCTCTCTCTCTCTCTCTCTCCTCTCTCTCTCTCTCTCTCTCTCTCTCTCTCTCTCTCTCTCTCTCTCTCTCTCTCTCTCTCTCTCTCTCTCTTATTCCTCCGCCAGTTGTCCGGTCATTGCACTCAATTTTTTTTTATTTTTTTTTTAATTCTTTGATACTGAGACTCAAGGCTATAATGAGGGTCTGGTTTATGAGGAGGAGGAGGTGTTAGGAGGAAGATGAGGTGGTGGTGGTGGTAGTAGTAGTGTTAGGAAGACGGTAGTAGTTGTTGTAGTAATAGAAGAAGAAGAAGGAAGTACCCCTCCTTCACCTACCACCACTCCCTCACCTACCTACCACCACTCCCTCACCTACCACTACTACCACCACTCCCTCACCTACCTACCACCACTCCCTCACCTACCTCCACCACTCCCTCCACCTACCTACCTCCCTCCCCACCTCCCCTGCCTACCACCTCCCTCACCCCTACCACCACTCCCCTCACCTACCTACCACTCCCCTCACCTACCTACCACCCTCTCCCACCTCCCCTGCCTACCTACTCCCTCACCTACCTACCCTCCCCTCCCACCTCCACTCCCTCACCTGCCTACACTCCCTCACCTACTACCCCTCCTCACCTACCACTACTACCACCACTCCCTCACTACCACTACTACCCCTCACCTACCCACTACTACCACCACTCCCCTCTCCACCCACCTACCCACCACTACTACCCCACCCTCACCTATCCTACCCTCCCTCACCTACTACCCCACCCCTCCCTACCACTACTACCACCACCTCACCTACCACCACTCCCTCACCTACCACTACTACCACCACTCCCTCACCTACCACTACTACCACTCCCTCACCTACCACTACTACCACCACTCCCTCACCTGCTCGTCTTCACCGTGTTGAGGGTGTTAGGGTGTTATAGGTCCCTTTAGTACAGACGGTCGATTAACGTGGGTGCCCTTTGATGCTTTACCTCTTGTTATAAAGTTACATTATCTAGCCTCTCTTGCCTCCTCACCTCACCTCCCCTCACCTTCCCTTCCCTCACCTCACCTCCCCTTCCCTCCCCTCACCTTCCCTTCCCTTCCCTCACCTCCCCTTCCCTCACCTCACCTCACTCATTTCTCCCTCAATATTTCCCGTCCTTTATACCCATTCATTCTCCCATTCCGTCTCTTTTCCACGCATCTACCTTTCCCTCCTCCATCTCCCTTCCACACCTCTACCATCTAGTTACTATTAATGTTTGTCTGTTTTCCTTGTGTCTGTCTGTCTGTCTGTCTGTCTGTCTGTCCGTCTGTTTGTCTGTCTATCCTGTTTGTCCTTCAGTTTGTTTGTCTGATCGTTAGTCGCATCAACATTATTATTGTTTGGTGATCTCGAACATGTAAACAACTGAACATCATAACCTTGACCAACTTCACCCGTGTTAGGTTGTGGGGGATTCCATAGGTGAGAGGTCATCTGTTGTCTGTCTGTCTGTCTGTCGGGCCACGCTCCTCCGTCCTATGAGTGAGTTCCCTGCACATACCTGTTTCCCTTCCTGCTGTTGTGTTGTTTATTGCCCTCTCTCTCTCTCTCTCTCTCTCTCTCTCTCTCTCTCTCGCTCAAAAGTGACGCAGTATGCCATTCATGATTTGACTCGCGAGATATTTTTCCGCCCACTGCCAGGCGCACGATAAATTTATACACAGATGGTACTGTTCTCTGATTTTTATGTATATTATGTAAGCTATCATCCTAATGACTAATGATTTACTTATTTTTTTAATGTTTATAAGTTTTATGTATGTTTAGCTTCAGAGTTACAATTAAAAATGTGTCATTAACTAGTACGATATCTTGTTTGGTTTGTTGCCATTCGTCTTCTTGTTTTGGAACTTATCGTTTATGTCAAGACGGCCAGTGTGCTTGGCAGTGTGGTGAGGTCAACACGCACTGACGACGCATTTTTGTTTTTATTTTATGAGTTCATGCTTTTTCTCCTTCTAATTATGCCTGTTCTGTTCTTTCTGTTGTGTCTTATTCTCTTCTCTTTTCACCCATCATTCTTTTCTCCTTATTCTCTTTTCTTTCTCCTCCTCCTCTGTCCTGGCAGGTTGGTCTTCCTGGGTCCTTCCGTCACCGTGTAGAGGCGTCTCTTTGTCACTGCTTCCTGTATTCTCGCGCCTTTTGTCTCCACCACCTAACCCACACACGCCCCTCTACCCTCTCCCACACGCCCCACTACCCTCTCCCACACGCCCCACTACCCTCTCCCACACGCCCCACTACCCTCTCCCACACGCCCCACTACCCTCTCCCCACGCCCCTACCCTCTCCCCACCGCCCCCCGCCTCCCCCCGCCCCACTACCCCCCTCCCACACGCCCCACTACCCTCTCCCCGCCCCACACTCTCTCCACGCCCCTCTACCCTCTCCCACACGCCCCACTACCCTCTCCCACACGCCCCACTACCCTCTCCCACACGCCCCACTACCCTCTCCCACACGCCCCACTACCCTCTCCCACACGCCCCACTACCCTCTCCCACACGCCCCACTACCCACCTTCCTCCACACGCCTTAATGACTCCTCTACACCCACACGGTTCATTTAATTTTTACATCACATCCCCCCACGCCCTATTGCGCCCCACATTCATGATCAATCTCACGCCCGATTTCTTGCCCACACCCACACACTCGATTGGTCTTACTTAGCCCGCCCACAAGCACCGCCAACATGGTTATACGCCACCCATACACACATATTCCGTCCACACGCATCTACTTCGACCAGATGCCAGATTGCTTACTTCCTCAATCATCACTGCCCCTCCCCCTACTCACCCGCGCCCATACACAGTTCCGAACGCCCTACACGCACGCCCCTATCCCACCCACATACCTGGACACACACACATTGACTCAGTGAGGACTCGTTTCATCCTCTCTTACGTATAGACAAGCTTTTTTAACCCTTGCCCCCTCACCACTCACCCTACTCCCCCTCACCACTCATCCTAATCCACCTCACCACTCATCCTAATCCCCCTCACCACCCATCTTACTCCTTCAATCACCCATCCCCCACCCTAATCCCTAGCCCCACCAGCCCACCTACCCACTATCATCTCTACCCACCATTAGCCCACTACCCATCTAACCCACCACCCACTCACCTAAAGGACACATCTCGCATACAATTAAGTCCAAGGGCAATTTTCTACGCCATTTGTGACCGTCATCTTTGTTGTGTTAAGTGAGACAATTAATGGTTTGTCACATCTATTAAGATAGTGCTTAAACGTAGGTAGTTCGAGGGGTAGTAAATAAGCGGTAGTTTCGGGGGGAGCAGTAAACAAAGGGGGTTTCGGGGGGCAGTAAAGAAAGAGAATTTCGGGGTGCAGTAAACGTATCTCTTGGGGAAGTTAATCGTCCGCGCCGAGGTATCACCTTAGGTCACTTATGGACAAAGAAGCACACGGACATTTTACAGAGGGACAGTGATCTTGATATTGGTGGGGAGGAGGGGTAAGGGATGTGGTGGGGAGGAGGAGGTTGTCTGATGTGGTGGGGAGGAGGAGGTTGTTTGGTGTGGTGGGGAGGAGGAGGTTGTCTGATGTGGTGGGGAGATCTAAAAAAAATCGAATAGTCTAAAAAATGGCAGATGAAATGTAATGTGGACAAATGTAAAGTACTTTAGTCTAGGAGATGTAAACGGAGAAACCAGTTTCCAGATGAACAACTATGTTATTTAGAAATCTGACTGTGAGAAAGATTTAGAACTAATGATAAGTAGGAATCTTAAACCAAGTCAACAATGTGTTTTTGCTCGGAACAAGGCTAATAAAGTACTTGGATTCATACAAAGGGGTGTTAGTTAAATTCTAGTCACCGTACTACAGAATGGATATAGAATCCATATAACGAATTCAGTGGAGAATGACAAGACTAATCCCGGGCATTAGGAACCTTGAGTACAGAGACACGTTAAAGCATCTTAATTTGCACTCCCTCGAGAGACGTAGAGTGAGGGGCGATATGATCGAGGTGTATAAATGGAAGTCAAGGCTAAACAAACTATCCAACCAGGAGCGAACTCGTAACAATGGTTTTAAATTAGACAAATTTAGATTTAGGCGCGAAATAGGTAAACATTGGTTTGGAAACAGAGTAGTGGATGAGTGGAACAAGTTACCAAACAACATCATCAACTCGAATACGCTGGATGGCTTCAAACATAGGTTGGATGGATATATGAACAATAGGGGTTGGGTGTAAATGGGACTGCCCGGTATGGGCCAATAGGCCGGTTGCAGTTTCCTCCATTCTTATGTTCTTATGTTAAGGGATGTGGTGGGGAGGAGGGGGTTGTCTGATGTGGTGAGGAGTAGGGGTAAGGGATGTGGTGGGGAATAGGGGTAAGGGATGAGGAGGGATAAGGGATGTGGTGAGGAGGGGTAAGGGATGGAATGGAGGGCCGTGGTCACCAACCCTCAAATATGATAATAACACGTTGTATGAGTAATTGGTATCATATTCAGTATCAGAGTATATAAGACGTGACGCTACTTAAGCCGCGGGTGAGAACAGCGTTATTATGGACACTCGGTACTGTTGCTTAGGTTAATTTGATCGCCGGCAACCATTTACTAATGCGAGTCACGTCACCCTGAAGATCATGACGTCAATGCGGTCGTACTCAATCAGTTGATGGAATACAAAAGGGACTCTGGTTGTTTGGCTGTGTTTGTGATAATGAAATATCCCTTCGGCGGTGGTGGGATCATATGCACAAACACCTGACGGCGCTTCAACACGCCTTCTCCAATCCTCTTGTCATGCTCGACCGTAGGCTTGATGACGTCAGGCACGTTAGTAGCCTTGTGTTTACGGGGTTACAATGCATCCCAACGAGAGTAAACAGGTTTTTTTTTCTAAGAATATATGTTAGGAAACCGGATTCTCTTAATGGTCGATTTGACTATAATATAACACACAAGGACCTCATGTATTTAGTGAGAGGTTGTGTTAATTTAGTGAGAGGTTGTGTTAATTTAGTGATAGGTTGTGTTAATTTAGTGAGGGGTTGTGTTAATTTAGTGAGAGGTTGTGTTAATTTAGTGAGAGGTTGTGTTAATTTAGTGAGGGGTTGTGTTAATTTAGTGATAGGTTGTGTTAATTTAGTGAGAGGTTGTGTTAATTTAGTGAGAGGTTGTGTTAATTTAGTGAGAGGTTGTGTTAATTTAGTGAGAGGTTGTGTTAATTTAGTGATAGGTTGTGTTAATTTAGTGAGAGGTTGTGTTAATTTAGTGAGAGGTTGTGTTAATTTAGTGAGAGGTTGTGTTAATTTAGTGAGAGGTTGTGTTAATTTAGTGAGAGGTGTGTTAATTTAGTGAGGAGTTAATTTAGTGAGAGGTTGTGTTAATTTAGTGAGAGGTTGTGTTAATTTAGTGAGAGGTTGTGTTAATTTAGTGAGAGGTTGTGTTAATTTAGTGAGAGGTTGTGTTAATTTAGTGAGAGGTTGTGTTAATTTAGTGAGAGGTTGTGTTGTAATTTAGTGAGAGGTTGTGTTAATTTAGTGAGAGGTTGTGTTAATTTAGTGAGAGGTTGTGTTAATTTAGTGAGGTTGTGTTAATTTAGTGAGAGGTTGTGTTAATTTAGTGAGAGGTTGTGTTAATTTAGTGAGAGGTTGTGTTAATTTAGTGAGAGGTTGTGTTAATTTAGTGAGAGGTTGTGTTAATTTAGTGAGAGGTTGTGTTAATTTAGTGAGAGGTTGTGTTAATTTAGTGAGAGGTTGTGTTAATTTAGTGAGAGGTTGTGTTAATTTAGTGAGAGGTTGTGTTAATTTAGTGAGAGGTTGTGTTAATTTAGTGAGAGGTTGTGTTAATTTAGTGAGAGGTTGTGTTAATTTAGTGAGAGGTTGTGTTAATTTAGTGAGAGGTTGTGTTAATTTAGTGAGAGGTTGTGTTAATTTAGTGAGAGGTTGTGTTAATTTAGTGAGAGGTTGTGTTAATTTAGTGAGAGGTTGTGTTAATTTAGTGAGAGGTTGTGTTAATTTAGTGAGAGGTTGTGTTAATTTAGTGAGGTTGTGTTAATTTAGTGAGAGGTTGTGTTAATTTAGTGAGAGGTTGTGTTAATTTAGTGAGAGGTTGTGTTAATTTGGTGAGAGGTTGTGTTAATTTAGTGAGAGGTTGTGTTAATTTAGTGAGAGGTTGTGTTAATTTAGTGAGAGGTTGTGTTAATTTAGTGAGAGGTTGTGTTAATTTAGTGAGAGGTTGTGTTGATTTAGTGAGAGGTTGTGTTAATTTAGTGAGAGGTTGTGTTAATTTAGTGAGAGGTTGTGTTAATTTAGTGAGAGGTTGTGTTAATTTAGTGAGAGGTTGTGTTAATTTAGTGAGAGGTTGTGTTAATTTAGTGAGAGGGTGTGTTAATTTAGTGAGTTAATTGTGTTAATTGTGAGAGGTTGTGTTAATTTAGTGAGAGGTTGTGTTAATTTAGTGAGAGGTTGTGTGAGAGGTTGTGTTAATTTAGTAATAGGTTGTGTTAATTTAGTGAGAGGTTGTGTCAATTTAGTGAGAGGTTGTGTTAATTTAGTGAGAGGTTGTGTTAATTTAGTGATAGGTTGTGTTAATTTAGTGAGAGGTTGTGTTAATTAAGTGAGAGGTTGTGTTAATTTAGTGAGAGGTTGTGTTAATTAAGTGAGAGGTTGTGTTAATTTAGTGAGAGGTTGTGTTAATTTAGTGAGAGGTTGTGTTAATTTAGTGAGAGGTTGTGTTAATTTAGTAATAGGTTGTGTTAATTTAGTGAAAGGTTGTGTTAATTTAGTAATAGGTTGTGTTAAGGTTCAGTTAAGAATGAATGCTGCTTAACAGATCACAAAAATAAACCCATAAATATATAGTAAACATTTGTAATTAAAAACCAGCAGTGACTCACAAATATCTGATATAACCAAGTGTGAAGGGAATGTTGACAATAACTGTACAGATATACCCCGAAAAAAATAGCGACCCTTCCTATTGTTACAAAGTAGCTGTTTTGTTTATTATTTTTTTATTTACTTATTTATATTTTTTATTCTTATTTCTAGTTATTTATTTACTCTTTAATTCTTTCTTTTACTTAATATTTCTCTTTCTTTATTATCCAATTCTCTTTTCTTCCCTGTTCGTTATATTCGTAAGATTAGTGAGATGAGGAAGGTTAGGTTGGAGTGGAGTGGAAGAGCCAGTCAGAATGCACTGCCCTGTACCCAGCTAATCAGAATGTATGCCCCATATCCCCGGCCAATCAGAATGAATCGCGCCATCTTAGGAACATCTGAACTCGTCCGTCACTTGTCTTGAATAACTGAAGCGGAGGAAGGACTGACGGTAGAGAGAGAGAGAGAGGATGGTGACGGGTTGTTAGGGTTCCATTTTGGGGGATTAAATAGTTAATTTTCAGTCGTTTCGTTAATAGTAGGAGAGCACCGACCCCCCTTCCCTCACAGACTTAGTTGAAGGTTGTCAAAGTTAGCAACACCTTTACCGTTATATATTTATGTTACTTTTGTCATATTTGGAACTAATTACAAGTAACGTTATTATTTTTATTATTTTTATTATTGTTATTATTATTATTTTTAATATTATTCGTTCATTTAGTTATTCTTGGCCAGGGTTCAGGTCGACGACGTTTAAGGTTCAGTTCTGCCTCTGAGGTTCGAGCTACGTTTCGATCGTTGCTCTAAGACACGTGTTGCTTCTTGACGTCCATTAAATTCCTTATAGTTTGAGTATTTAGAGTTTTCATTGGCCAGGAATCGTATCGTGTTGTGAACGATGTTTCGAACACGTTCATCAAATGGGTCGACACTGGAAACCCACTACGCGAGATTTGAAACAGAATTCGATCGATGTTTTCGAGATAGGGTAGACGGTTTTTGTTTCACACTGTTGTCCTCTAGCCGGGCCGGAGTGTCTTGACCGTCAACAGCCGTAGTTAGTGGTCTGTACTTCACCGTGTGTTCGTGTTTGTCTCCGTCCGTGTCCGTCCTGCTGCCGACCTCTCGTTCTGGAATTAACTGTTCCTCGTGTCTTTCTCACCACCCCGGGACGGGTCTGACCTGCCTCATTAACATGTAAGTTTGTTAATTAACTTGGTGGCCCAAGTCTGGTGGTGTCTGGCAGGTGTACACGGCTGCTGGGGCGAGGAGGGAGGGAAGGTTACCGCCATTTGGGCCCCAGTAGTTACAGGTCTCAGTTTTAAGTAGTCATTGTATTAGAATTATGGTCCACGTGGTTTTGGGTTTATTAGGGTCCATTAGGACTGGGCCCCCCTTAGGACCTAAGGGGTCTTTGGACTAAAGGTCCTCGAGGACAGGTAGTTAGGTAGATGTGATTGGTCTATCCTATCTTACGACGAACCACATAATGTAATCAAGTAATGGTGGTTCTGTCAACCTAACCTAACCTTTTCAGCAATTTTCTTGTTAAAAAAATATATATAATTGAGTTATTGGGTAAATGCTAGTAGTCCTCCTCACACAAGGTATATAGTACAGTAGAGGGACGACCTTATCTGGACAACTTTCACTCACTAGCTGGCACCATCTACCCGTGAGACTCGCCGGTAAAGGAGAGTTATAATGATCCTGACCATTTATGTATTCATAATATTTTTTCTCGTGTTAGTCTTGATATATTTAATGAAGTACAGCAGTGTTGAGTCGTCTTATAAGCAATAAATTTGCATTAGTGCACAACTTTGTTAGAAAGTCAAAACTTTTTCTAGTGTATTTTTGTGGGTTTTGATTGGTTTTGACTTTGATTTCTTTCGGAAATTGCCTGTTTTTTAGTTATCGGGGTTTTTGGGTGGGGCGTTTTCCGACCCAAATTATGGCCAATCGAATACAAAAAAAATATATATAAAAACAGGAATATAAACCTAACCTAACCTAAAATAGCCTAACCTGACCTAACCAAACTCTCACCATATGATGGAATCCCTTATTTCTTACATTATTGGCCTGGTTCTGGTTCGTCGTTCGACCCTGCAGATTAGTACAGGTGAAAATGGCACTTTTCTAAAAATGTTCCTTTGTAATCACTGACGGTGTACGAACACCAACGTCTCTTCTTTGTCTTGGGATCGAGGAACGAGTTACTACAATGTCACCAATGTTGGTCTTGACGATATTAACACTCGTTCTTACACTTGGAACACTTTACCGAGGTTGGGAGGGGAGTCACGAATTACCAAAAGTACCCAAAAGTATAGCAATTAGGGTAAAATGTTAACGAATATCTGTTATACATACCGTACACAAAATGTATAATATGGACACGAAGTAGTACCTTAAGCTGTGTATTCTTATATTACTCTATTAATTATGTATAGTAAAGTATTACAGAACATATATTAATCCTATGTAATATTTCCATTTATTATGCACCATGTTATGTATGCGAATTATCATATTTTCATATTATTTATTCAGTTTGTGAATGCTGGCATCTGTACATGCCAGCGCGGAGTGATACAGAGAGTTGAGATCGGTAGTCATGGTGAGGAAGCTGACCGTCTATTTGTTTCCTCTGTATATCTCCCGTACGAGAATAAGAACCTATTTTCAAGATAACAAGTGTTTGTGTATACCCCCAGTAGTGTAGAACATTTTGGGGGTATCAAAGACATAGACGAAACATGTTTAATAATATTTTGTGTAATTTTGTAAAAATAATTTGTAAGATGAAATAATAAACAACGAAAAACTTTCAGTATTGGCGAACGCTAAATTCCAACTAGTTCGTGAACAAGGGAGATAACTCAGATCCATCGTGATGCACTTCGCTAACCTAACCTAACCTAACGAAAAGTAAATCCTACTGCTATGTTAAATACCCCAAAGTAACAGAAACATCGGTAATTATATCTCCATTTTGGATAGGTGACTCTTTGGAATTTAGCGTTTTTCGCTGTTTATTATTTTATTATTTTGACTACATTTCAATGAAAACATTATTAATCAGGTTTTATTGATGTAAAACATATATTCGTTAAGATTTTACCCTGATTTAATATACTTTTGGGTACATTTGGGCACTTTTGGTGTAATTCGTTGGACCGGTTAGGAGAACACCACGAGATTATAAAATGATATAGCTTGTTCGTTTTTTCCCCATAACACGCAATCAGCTCCATATAATTGAAGTGACACCCATCGCAGACTTCCATGGTCGGAAATTAATTTAAATTAAGAAATATTAGACTCAAAATAAAAATCGAATCTGATTGGGCCAAAAATACAGCGAATTGAACCACAAATCATTTTAATTGGTGGAAAAACATAGCGTTTAAATTGGCCGTGTGACGTGTACGGGAACGCATACGCATGACGATTTATGAAGGGAACACGCTGAGTGGGAGGTCGGGTAGGCGATAAAAGCGGAAGATTAATGGAAGAAAACGGAGAAATATTTGGCATGCGTCTATCTCCGTTATTATATGTTTGCGACGGTAATGTAATAGAAGAAAATTATCTTAAAATTAGACGTCTTATTCGAATATGATAATAGATTTGGGGTAAGAAAGTTGTGTGCACTAACGCAAAAATACCTTATAAGCCAACCTGCATATGTGACCCTCAAGTAGAATAATGTCAGATGTCGCTAAAGTGTGTTCAGTGAATTTTGGTGTGCATCAGTGTTTATGAGGGATTCCTGGCACGTCTCGGTAATGTATGTTGGTGTACTGCGTAGTATTATTGTTACTGAAGAATGTGTCTTGATGTAAATAGTGATTACTGGTGATTGTTCTCGTTGGGGTCCACTAGAGTGATTGTTTGTTCGTTTTGGCCCACTAGTGTGCTTGATTGTTCCTGTTTGGGCCCACTCGAGTGATTGTTCTCGTTGGGGCCACTACGGGATGTTGCTGTTTTACTGAAGAAATAACCTGTTATGTTATTTTCCTCGCTAAACCCGGTAATTGAGGGGCAATGATCTAGATGTGAATTCTATCAGTCTCACCGTCTCAGATTACTTGCTTGTCCGTCCCTATGCGACCTAGTGTCCGTATCGGGTGTCCTCTCTCCCTTTCCTTTCCTCCTTCCCCGTCCTCCCTCCTTCCTGGCCTCCTCTCCTTCCCATCCCTCCCCTTCACACCCGATCGAGTTTCCCTTTCATAACTTAAAAAATAAACCCACAAACCTCAATAAATGTTGTATGCAAATGAACCTCGTAGAAAAGGGGAGGTGAAATTTCCCTAAGAAAAACGATTCCTTTAGAGTGTTTAACATAAGTAACTTGTTCCCTTATGATGGAGAACAAGCTTGAGTTGCCTTCACAGGAATAAGTGTTCCGTATGCATGTCGTGTTGTCTGGACAGCTATTAATAAAGCGTGTTTTTTGTTCAGCATACACAGTAACACGTGAATAGTTTATGCTAGGTGTAAGAGGTGTTGAAGGTACAGCGTAGGTAAATGCGTCTTGTAGAGAGAGAGAGAGAGAGAGAGAGAGAAAGAGAGAGAGAGAAAGAGAGAGAGAGAGTACCGTATGCCTTATAGAGAGAGTACCGGGTCTTTCATATACCAAAGCTTATTATTGCAACTTACAGAATATATTAAGTTATTAGATGGACATTCGGTGTTGATGTTGTCGAAGAGAAATTTTATCATCGTGTGTGTTTAGAACATCAGAAAAAATGATACGGATAAGATCGTCAGTCATTTACCACTTGTTGAGCATTTTACCGCTTATTGACCATTTTGCCACTTATTGACCGTTTTGCCACTTATTGACCGTTTTGCCACTTATTGACCGTTTTGCCACTTATTGACCGTTTTGCCACTTATTGGCCGTTTTGCCACTTATTGGCCGTTTTGCCACTTACTGACCATTTGCCACTTATGGATCATTTGCCACTTATGGACCATTTGCCACTTATGGACCATTTGCCACTTATTGACCGTTTTACCACTTAATAAGCATTTGCCACTTAGGTGTACTTGAAGTTAACTTATTCAGCATTAATTGGAACTGCGGGTATTTATATATTTTCGAAACGACAAATAGACCTCTGCGTTTTCAGTCAATTAACATAAAAACTAGCGTTGGTTTGTCTGTTTTACCTCATGAAGATTAGACACCCTCGCTTCACTTGATTGAACACCCAAATGCTGACCTAATCATTCCACTGTATATTTAGCGTTAGGGTATTTAATAATCATCAGGTGAAATAAGCCGGGATCCTTATCTTCATGAGATCCGTCTAGTTCCATCAGTCTCGTTAACATACAGCAGGAGGTGTGTCTCTCTGTCTGCATGTGTGTGTGTGTGTGTGTGTGTGTGTAGATTTAACTAATAATAGCTCAGTACTTAAATGTCTCGTAGTTGTTGATGCCATTTACACACGTCCTTGCCGGAGACACACACACACACAAGGACATGGGAAAGCCTTCGTGTTGAGTGGGGTAGTGGAGGGAGGGAGGGGGCGGACGTCACAGTGTGCTTACCAGTCATCTCATTACTGGGGCCCCAACACACAATTACCTCCTGGCTCTTCCCTCTGAGTGGCTCCTATCGTGAATATTACTCCCCAGTGAAGAATGTAGTTAGTTTATTTGTTCATATAAGTAAACTGTACAAAGATCAGTTAAAGAAATGCTATTAAACTTGTGATTTCGTTAAGTAGTCAGTTAAATACATTAATTACAGTCAGTTAGGTCGGTCAGTTATAAGTCAAGTTAGTTAGATCGGTTAGTTAAGACCCACCCACCCCTTGCTTCGCCTTCTCTATAAAACCTACACCTCTTGTGACGAAGGGCTACAGGCGTCTCTCTCGCATCAACCACAAAGGACGTAAAGGTTACCGTGTCAGGGTGTTGTGTTGATTTTAACCAGACACACTAAAGGCGCACTGACAACTGGCGACGGAATGAGGAACTATACTGTTTTTGTTAATTGTATCTCTGCTTATACCACTTTCTATCCACAAAATAGATTGTAATGATACTAATGATAAATACAGGTTAAATATTATATATCGATATTATGTTGGTTGAAATATATAGGAAACCTAACCTAACCTAACCTAACCTATAATAGTTGCTAAAGGAATGTGGTAAATGTAAATATCGTAGATGAATAAAAAATAGTTTAGTCGGACGTGTTATCTTTCGTTTTCTATTTTGATGGGATTTTTTTATTTTTAGTTCTGAGTTTATTTGGTTAGTCTCTAGTACTACCCGAACTTTGCTGGCTGGTGTGTTAGGTGTGGGCAAGTGTGTTGGGGGCGGGCAGGTGTGTGTGTGTGTGTGTGTGTGAGGGAGGACAAGAAAAGTGTACAGGTTTGGAAGTGTCAGATATACACATG
The DNA here is from genome assembly GCF_018991925.1 of Homarus americanus. Classification (NCBI taxonomy): domain Eukaryota; kingdom Metazoa; phylum Arthropoda; class Malacostraca; order Decapoda; family Nephropidae; genus Homarus; species Homarus americanus. Next base: position 370,671 of record NW_024711502.1, on the reverse strand, counting down.
GTGATAGTTATGGAGGGGTGGGATATTACAAGTCTGCAGCACGTTTGCAGGTATGGAAGAGACGAGAACAGGTGTGTGTGCATGCCGGTATTAGGGAATGTAACGGATCAGGTATAGAACACATTTCAGGTGTGATGGGATGTGACAGGTGTGTGTATATATAGGTGGAGTCGATGGGGCTAAATTAAGCAAGTTTAGGATACGTGACAGTTGTGGGGGGGGGGAAGTCACGTATTGGTACCCTCGGTAGGCAACACCTGCCACCACACACCTGCCACCACAAGAAGTACACAAGCATCACCTTATCTCGAGGAATTCACCCATAATACATTGACATTAATTAGTGGTATCAAGTCTCCATCATCCATTTATTTAAAACTTATATTTTTCCCCGTTAGTTTGTTCTTACATACATTTTGTTTTTTATCATATGCAAAGAATTGGCTTATTTATGAACTTTTATACTACAGTGAACGGATGATGTGACCCTCCCTCCCTCCCTCCCTCCCTCCCGTGTGTGTCTGAGAGCAAAAAGTTCCTTTCCTTGGTATTAAAAGGTGAACGACCCTTAATTGTGGCTGTTGCCTCACCTGGAGACAACACACACGCCCCCCCCCTCTCTCTCGCGTGTAATGATCGGGAGGAAAGCTGCACCACCACCCGCTTACATCTCGCCGTCGCCCCTCCGTCAATAGTACACAGGGTCTACACACGTGGGTGGGAGGGAGGGGGGGGGGTCGACGCGGCCTTGAATCTGGGTGAAAGAAACACTTGGTGCCGGGGTAATGCTCCTCCTGACGGGAAGCTAAGATAGTGGTTGGTGGTGGTGGTTGCTTGGTGGCGGTGGTGATTGTTGCTTGGTATGGTGATGGTGGTAGTCCCAAGTGCTGGTGATGGTTTGTAATAGTCTTGGTGATGTTGAAAGAATGGTGATTTAAAATGCAGCTCGAGTGATTTATTGATGTGGTAGTGATGTTGTGGTTAGGATGGTGGTTGTGATGTGGTCTGCGTTGTTGGTGGTGGTTGTGGTGACAGTAAGTGGTTGTGATGTGGTTGGTGTCAGTGGTAATTTGTGCTAATAGTGGTTTTGAGGTGAGAGCCCTGCTGGTGGTAGTAATTGTGGTAATGGTGGTAGTGGCAGTAGTGACAGTAAGTGGTGGTTGTTGTGGTTGGTGGTAATGATGGATGAGGTAATTTGTGATAATAATTGTATTGACTTGTGGGCCCCGTTGACGATAACAGTTGTGGTAAGTTGTAGTAGTGACAGTAAATGGTGGTGGTTGCTGTTGTGGTGGTGGTGGTGGTGGTGGTGTTGTTGTTGTTGTTGTGGTCTCAAGTGTAAGACAAATCAACCATCCAATTAAAACATGTTTGTGTGTGTGTGTGTGTGTGTGTGTGTGTGTGCCTCCCCACTTTAAAAGGTTGACATCTACACCACAACAAAGACGCCTCCTCCCCCTTTTTCTTCCCTCTTCCCTATTCTCCTTCTTTTCTCGTTCCCTCTTCTCCTCCTTCCTTTTTCTGCTTCCTCTCTCACCTAATGTTTTTGTTTATTTATTGTTTGTTTGTTTGTTTGTCTCTTTTGCTAGACCCGAGTTATAAATATGTCTATACTTTTTCTTAATCTTTGTTTGTTTGTTTTCTCTACTCTTGGGGGTTAGTACTATTAGTTCTTGAAGGATGTACTATATGTACTCTTGTTGTTCATCTTCCTTGTACTCAGTGTACTCTTGAGTCTTAAAGTACAAAGTGCCCTACAACAACATTATCTACTGTACTCATTTTAGTTCTTCCTTCCTGACGTACTCAAACAATATACTTGAATACTGTATTCTAACAACGTACTAGAACAAATTACGAGAATAATGTACTCAAACACTGTACTGGAACACGTTATTTGGACCATGTATACTCGAACAATGTACTCAAACAGCGTACTCGAACAATGTACTCAAATAGCGTACTTGAACAATGTACTCAAATAGCGTACTCGAACAATGTATTAGAACAATGTACTCAATTAGTTTAGTGTACTCAAGAGCCATCATTCCTGTGGTCACATATGGCACTAGTTGGCGTCACATATGGCACTAGTTGGCGTCACATATGGCACTAGTTGGCGTCACATGGCAATTAGTTGGCCCAATGCCTTCAGGACACCACCACTACCTTATTATACCACAAACTCCTTCCTAATCCACTAAATCACACCACCTCCTCCATCCATTCCACCCTCCCCCACCCCAATCCACCCCAACCACCACCTCCGCATATGTGGTTTAAGGGTCGTCAACCTCCATCATCAAGTCGTGTGGGGTTGAGCAAGACATTGTGGTTGACTGACAAGCTGACACACCCTGGGGGGCTGAGGGGGTGGTTTAGAGTGGGAAGAGTAGAGAAGGAGGAGGAGGAGGTAGTTTAAGGAGGGGAGGAGGAGGAGAGAAGGAAGAAGGGGGAGGAGGAGGGAGGAGGAAGGAAGGAGGAGGAGGAGGAGAGAGAGAGGAGGAAGAAGGGGAGGAGGAGGAGGAAGAAGGGGAGGAGGAGGAGGAGGAAGAAGGGGAGGAGGAGGGAGGAGGAAGAAGGAGGAGGAGGAAGGGGAGGAGGAAGAGGAGGAGGAAGAAGGGAGGAGGGAAGAGGAGGAAGAAGGGGGGAGGAGGGGAGGAGGGAAGAAGGGGAGGAGGAGGAGGGAGGAGGAAGAAGAAGAGGAGGAGGAGGGAGGGAGGAGGAAGAAGAAGAAGAGGAGGAGGAGGAGGGAAGGAGAAGAAGAGGAGGAGGAGGAGGAGGGGAGAAGGAAGAAGGGGAGGAGGAGAAGAAGGGAAGGGGGGAGGAGAAGGAAGAAGAAGGGGAGGAAGGAAGGGGAGGAGAAGGAGAAGGAAGAAGGGGAGGAGGAGAAGGAAGAAGGGGGAGGAGGAGAAGGAAGGAGGGGAGGAGGAGAAGGAAGGAGGGGAGGAGGAAGAAGAAGGGGAGGAGGAGGAAGAAGAAGGAAGGGAGGGGTTTAAGAACGTGGAAGAGGAGAGGAAGAAAAGAAAGAAGAAAGAAGAAGAAGGAAGAGGGAGGAGGTAGCTAAGACCAGTCAGAATTAATGAGTTTTTCCAAAGGAAATTGATGGATTGATTCTGTGGTGGTGAGGGATAAGGATGGATTGATTACAGGTTGAGGTTCATGGATTAATGGATAGAAATGGATGAATGGGTGAATAAATGGATGGATTGATGGATAGAAATGGATGAATGGGTGAATAAATGGATGGATTGATGGATAGAAATGGATGGGAAGATTGTGTAGTGATGCGTTACTATTAGGAACTGGTTGATAGATAGATAGATAGATAGACTCCAGTAGATAGAATTAACTAGATAGATTCCCTCGATAGATAAATAGACTCCCTTGATAGATAGCCTTGTTACAAAGCTTCCAATGTAATCAACTTAAGCCAACTATCCACCTAATTGGCTGCCAGAGCTTACCATTGTTAGGAAACGGGGGTGGGGGGGAGGAGGGTGGGGAGGGAGGTAGGTGGGGGGGGAGGGAGGGGAGGAGGGGGGAGGAGGTGGAGGGAGGGAGGGGGGGGGGAGGGGTTAGGTAGGGGAGAGTTGAAGCTTACAGTATCTGCTTGAACTGTATCGACTACAAACATCTACTGTACCCTCTGCTGTAACTTGTGGTCGACGTGTGAATGTTGGTTACAGGATAGGATGTTGATATTGTAGTTCTTGGATGTTTAAGATGTTATTGAAGCTCTTGAATGTTTAAATAATGATGTTGTAGCTCTTGTGATGTTTAAATGATGATGTTGCAGCTCTTGTGATGTTTAAATGATGATGTTGCAGCTCTTGTGATGTTTAATTGATGATGTTGCAGCTCTTGTGATGTTAAATGATGATGATGATGTAGCTCTTGTGAATGTTCAAATGTTGTTACAGCTCCTAAATGTTTAATAAATGTTGTTACAGCTCTTGAATGTTTTGATGTTGGGATTTTCAGGCCAGGATGTTGATATTGCAACCCTCGAATGTTTACTGAGGGGATTGCAACCAGAAAAGTTGACGTGATTAAAGGTAAATAGATGATTAGCAAGATTAGTTGATTAGTTGACGATGATAAAAGATTAGTTGACGATGATAGAAAGATCAATTGATTAGTTGACGCTGATAGAAAGATCAATTGATTAGTTGACGATGATGGAACGATTAGTTGACGATGTTAGGATGATTAGTTGACGATGATGGAACGATTAGTTGACGATGATAGGATGATTAGTTGACGAGAAAGGCAGATAGAGATATGAAATAGAAGATAATTAAATGAAATACAAGCTAACGAGAGATAGAGATGGAAAGAGAGAAAGAAGAATAGAATGATAGATATAACCTGATAATATAAATGCAATATAGTGATAGATTGAAAGGGGAATAGAAGGGTGGAAAGATAAATGGAATAATGTAGATAAGGAATAACGATAGATAGAGACATAACGATGAATAGAAAAAAAATATACGAAAATAGAGATAAGAGATAGAAAGAGTTAATAAGAAAGAGAAAAGAAGAGAAAGTGTACAGTACAGGTGTGGTGATGTTAACCTTGACCTATGGTGTGTGTGTGTGTGCGCGCGCGCATCTTGTTAACTCACCTGGCCCACACCTGTCAGTCCACCACGTGTATAATGTATTCGCCCGGTGTGTGATGTGTGTTTACAGGTGTGTGTAATTCTTAATAGCGTTTGTAGATTGTTGTTGTTGGGACTTTACTGGTTAGGTTTCTTCTTCTACATTATCTACTTTGTATTTTTATCACTTATTTTCTACATCTCTAAATCCTCTTTGTGTTTCGTAATGTTACTTTTATATTTGTATCATTAACCTCAGTGTCTGCTACCTTAAGTGGGGTTAATTAAGTGACACTGCTGAGGACACTGCTAATATTAATTTAAACAATACCATGATTTTTTACCTCCCCTCCTACACCCCCCGCCATAAAAAACAATTTCCACGACTTTTCTAAAATATAAAAAAATATGTATTAAGCTTTTATATTAGTCAGACCTGAGTGGGTGATGGCGTCGGTGTAGATGACTCAGGTAAGGTGCATTTGCTGGAGGGGAGAGGCAGGTGGCGTGGAGGGGAGGCAGGTGGCGGGGGGGGGAGAGGCAGGTGGAGGGAAGGGGAGAGGCAGGTGGGGGGAGGGGAGAGGCAGGTGAGGGGAGAGGCAGGTGGCGTGGAGGGGAGAGGCAGGTGGCGTGGAGGGGAGAGGCAGGTGGCGGAGGGAGAGGCAGGTGGCGTGGAGGGGAGAGGAGGTGGCGGAGGGGAGAGGCAGGTGGCGTGGAGGGGAGGGGCAGGTGGCGTGGAGGGAGGGGCAGGTGGCGTGGAGGGAGAGGCAGGTGGCGTGGAGGGGAGAGGCAGGTGGCGTGGAGGGGAGGCAGGTGGAGGGAGGGGCAGGTGGGGGAGGGAGAGGCAGGTGGAGGGAGGGAGAGGCAGGTGGCGGGAGGGGAGAGGCAGGTGGCGTGGAGGGAGAGGCAGGCGTGAGGGAGGCAGGTGGCGTGGAGGGAGAGGCAGGACGTGAGGGGAGAGGCAGGTGGCGTGGAGGTCTTTCCTATATTGTCGTCTGAACGTTCGAGGTTAATGGCGGTCATGGTATATTTTCACACTAGGAGAAGAATGAAATGATCAGCTCTTTTTATTAATGTCGTAGCTGAAGTGTTTGGATGGACTTGAACTCATGTGTGTGTGTGAGTTAAGTTATATATGGTGACGTTAGTTGAGTGTGTTGAGGGGGGGTAGGAAGGGTCTTGTAATGTAAACTTGATTTCACCTGAAGATTAACCTTCCAGGTGTCTCAATGAAGGCCAGTGTTCATTGTCAGGGGAGAGAAGTGGCAGTTGTGAGCAGAGTGAGGGGTTATAGTAGGGGGTGAGGTTGTACTTGTAGGGGTGAGTTGTACTTAGGGGTGGGTCTTGTAGGGGTAGTTGTATTTGGGTGAGTTGTGTGGGGGTGAGGTTGTACTTGTAGGGGGTGAGGTTGTACTTGTAGGGGTGAGGTTGTACTTGTAGGGGGTGAGGTTGTACTTGTTAATTACTCGTACCTGCCTCTGATGACGTCACACCTAACGCAAAGATGACGTAATTTTTAGGGGAGTTTGACGTAAAAATTGACACTAATTTTAATCTCGAAATTTATTCATTTTTGTAAATCAGAACAAGACATCAATGTAGAAGTCGATTTTTACGACATATAATACAGGTAAGAAACACCTGGAGGTTTAGACAACCTAATTTATTTCACCTGAAGGATAACAGCTCAACACTAACACAACCTAACCTAACCTAACCTAACTCAACTCTAACAACAACCTAACGCTAACCTAATCTAACCTAACGCTAACCTAACAACCTAATCTAACCTAGCTAACCTAATCTAACCTAACCTAACCTAACTCTAACCTAACTCTAACCTAACCTAACGCTAACCTAGCTTAACCTAATCTAACCTAACGCTAACCTAACTCTAACCTAACGCTAACCTAATCTTACCTAACCAAACTAACCTAACCTAACCCCCAGGTAGCCGTTAGTGGTTAATCATCAGGTGAAATAAACTGATGGGAATTAATCTTCAGGTATCTCGTTGTTTGTTGTTGTTGGCCCGTGCTTCTCGTTAAGTGGTGTTACATAGATTTAAATGAGTAATTGCAGCGTTCAGGGTTGTTAAGACTCTAGTTGCGTACTGTTGTTGTCCTCGCTGTGTTGAGAGTCTTGGGGTGTAGGTTATTATGACTGTTCGTGTGAGAGGACAGTTCTGTTGTTGTTTGTCTGTTCAAGTGATGGAGATTATCTATATTTTTTATTGATTAATTTTTTTTTTTTGCCATTTACTGTGTACTTTTTAGGGAAATATTTTTCGTGTTTATAATTTACATATTTTTTCGTATTATTATTTTATATTATTTTTTTTTCAATTTTATATACATATATTTTTTCATTATTTTCATTATTTTCTTATTTCTTTATTCTTTGAAAACTGACTGGAACGGGTTTGGGTAAGTCTGTCTGTCTGTCTGTACCATGTTCTTGTCCTTTCTTCCTCTCCACACCCTCCTCCTTCCTTTCCTCCCCTCCTCCCCTCCCCTCCTCTCCCTCCCTCCCTCCCTCCCCTATCCCCCTCCCTCCTCATCCCCTCCTCCTCCCCTATCCCCTCCTCATCTCCCCTCCCTCCACTCCCTCCCCCACCTTCCGTCTTCCTTCCTCCCCTCATTCCTCCCCATTACCGTGACGTTATACAGTACCCTCGTTCTACTTTCCATCACCATTAGAGGCATCCTGGGCCCGGGGAGTAGAGGTCACAGCATCTCTCCCTGGGCCCCTGATAATATTGGGAGGATGGTCAGATGGGCCCTAAGTGCTAACCAAACCTAACCAGTCGTAATTGGCTCCCTGAATCTAATGGCCCCCCTCGTCTTAATGCTCCCCACCCCCTCCTCAATAGACCCCCGGACCTAATGGTTAAGTTAGGGTCTGTTAGGACTGGGGGCTAACTTTGAGTCTAGCCAATAAACTTTCGCCGTCTCTCCCGTGTTAATTCAGAGCACGACGCTGGTGTGGGTGGGGGGTGGGGTGATGGTTGTGGTGGTGGTAATGGTGGGGGCGGTGGTGGGGTAGGGGCAGGGGGTGTTGGTAGTGGTGGGGGGAAGTGGTGATGGTGGGGGGAAGTGGTGATGGGGTGAGGAAGTTGGTGGAGTACTGTATTAATCTCTATATCCAGGTAGCGGCCGGGGCGTGTCCAGGGTACGTTGTCGTGCTGTGGGAAGTCCGTGCCACTTTATTTCACTGATGGAAGAGAGAGAGAGAGAGAGAGGTGCAGGTGCAAGTTCTTTCTGTCTCTGTCTGTCTGTCTGTCTGTGCGCGCGTTTTGATACGTTTGTTTGTCAGATACGATTACATAGGTGAAGGCTAGTGATGACGTCAGTATCACCAGGTCTCCCCCCTCCCTCCCTCCTTCTCTCTCTCTCCCCCTCCCCCCAGCTGGTAGTACCCCCATCTCCCTTCCCCTACCCCTCTCGCCTTCCCCAGCTGGTATTACTCCCCCCTCAATAGGTCATACCCACCCTCTCCCTCCCTCACTCTCCCCATTTAGTCTTTCCATTCTCCCTCCCTCTACCCTTTTTTAACTTCCCTCTTCTCCCTTCCCTTCTCCCCTTCCCCCTTTCTCCCCTTCCCCCCTTCTCCTCCCCTTCTCCCCTCTCGCCTCCCCCTCCCTCTTCTCCTTTCACTCCCCTTCCTCCTGACCTCCATAATCACTTGTTCCTTATGTTACAACACCGACACTTGAGTTCTTCCGCCCCTCCTCTGCCCCGTCTTTATTATTGTTTCCCTCTTTATTCCTTTACTCTCTCTCTCTCTCTCTCTCTCTCTCGGGTTAACAGGACCACCAATTTCCCTATTAAGACTCTGGCCTATTTAATTCGCCACCTTTTTACCCTAATTACTGAATGGGAGATTATGCATTCCACTTACAATGTCACTGTCTTTTGTGTCACTGTCTTGTGTCACTGTCTTGTGTCACTGTCTTGTGTCACTCTCTTACGTCACTGCCTTAGCTTAAATGAGACAACTGGAAGAAATTTCACATCAAATAGGAAAACGAAACTGAACTTCTTAACCTTTTTTTACTAAGATTTTTTCCTATTAATTTACCTTTTAGGTTTGTGGGGGGTTTTTTTTCCACTTACGAGGAAAATTTTAACGTAAGAATCTCTGAGAATTGTATTATTTTTTTACCGTAAGTGAGAAGGATACGTTTGACTTTATTAATTAGGAGGAAACAAATTATCCAAAGAGACCTTGAGAAGTTGGTCTTGTGTGCTACTGTGCAAGTGAGTTTGTAAGTATGTAAGTGAGTTAAGTTTGTAAGTAAGTGATTGAGTTAAATTTGTAAGTAAGTAAAGTTTGTTCACATTACTGATAAGGGGGAATATTTGACGGTGTGATGTCTTGATAATTTGGGTGGTAGGGGGAGGGATAGGGGAAGGGATAGGGGTTGTGGAAGAGGGGGAGGGATGGGGAGGTTGTGGAAGGGGGAGGGATAGGGGTTGTGGAGGGGAGGGATGGGGGTTGTGGAAGAGGATAGGGGTTGTGGAAGAGGGAGGGATAGGGGTTGTGGAAGAGGGGGGGAGGGGATAGGGGTTGTGTGGAGGGGGAAGGGGATAGGGGTGATGTGGTGGTAGAGTGGTGTGTGTGTGTGTGTGTGTGTGTGTGTGTGAGAAGTAAGTTAACTCAGTCCTGTGTACTTTAGTTGATTTCAATTCAGGGAGATAAGGTGGAAGAACAGCTAGGGAAGGAGGGGTGGGGAGGAGGAGAGAGAGGGGAGTGTACTAATATGGTGTTGTGACGTCAATCTCCCTCTCCCCCAACCCCGATCCTCCTCCTCCCTCCTCCTCCCTCCTCCCTCTCTCTGTCTGTGTCTGTCTGTTCTCTTAATGCCTGTATGTCATCTCTCGTGGCTGTTTGTCTGTTCGTCTCCTCTCTCTCTCTCTCTCTCTCTCTCTCTTGAAGGGGTGTGAAGGGGAGGGAGGGGGGGAAGGGGGAAGAGGAGGAGGATGGGGGAAGAGGGAGGAATAAGGAGGAAGTTCGTCGTGCACCCTCAGTTAGTGCCCCAAAAAAAAATACAAAATGCAAAAAAGATAGCAGAGCAAATGTTAAGAGAAGGTTGTTTTATCAGACTCCCCATTAGAGGTCAGGGGGGGTGTGTGTGTGTGTGTGTGTGTGTGTGTGTGTGTTTTCGCCATGTCCTTTTGTGTGAAAGTTTTTATTAAAACAATCTACCCCAATGTCCTCATACCTAATACTATAAGTCATTGTACATACATTGTAAATTTTCACACACACACACACACACACACCCACCCCACACACACACACACACACACACACACACACACACACACACACACACACACACACACACACACACACCATGGTAGACACTAGATACACTATAACTGTTTCCACTCGTTTACTTGCTTCCAATTCATCTTCTGGTTCTGTGGTATTTACAGTGGCCGATAACTTTGACATGACAGTGAGCGGGGGAGGAGGAGAAGGGGTGGGAGGAACAATGTGATGATAACCTCCACACTGTAAGGAAGTGAGTGACGCAGGGAGGTGAGGGTCGAGGATAGGAGGGGACTCGAGTAATGCAGGGAGGGCTGGAGGAGGGATGAGTGAAGGGAAATTCAGAGTAAGAATGCGAGATTGGGGAGGGAAGGGATGGGCAGGTAGGAGGGAAGGGAGAAGTAGAGGAGGAAGGGAGAGGAGGAAGGAAGGGATGGGAGGAGGGAGGAACAGGAGTAGGAGGGAAGGATGTGACATGAGGGAGGAATATGCATTGGAAAGGAGTGCTGGGCAGAGTAGAGAGTTAGGATTGGGAGAGGTTGGAGGGTGGGGGAGGGGAGGGGCGAAGGAGGAAGGAGGAGGGAGGGCTGCCTTGACCCAGAGGCTGGGTGGTCGCAAGTGAAAGTTGGTGCCGCCTTCAGTGCCGCCCCCGGCCACCCCCTGACTCGGGGGCAACGACCCCAACCCCCCGCCCATCTCCTAGCCTCCACTCCACCCTCCAGAACTGATTGCCCCTCCCCACCTACTATCTCCCTGCCCCTCCTCAACTACCCCCACACTGCCCCTCACTAACTCTCCTCCCCTTCTCTCACTCCCCTCCCGGCAGGCGGACACACTGGGGACCACAGCAGGTGTACACTAATTACCGGTCGACTGTACCTCTTAATATAGTTTTAATTATTATGATGTGATCTGAGGAGTTATTATGTGTATGATGATGATGATGATGATGATGATAGTGTGTATTGGCCAACAGCCCTGACATGATGATGATGATAATGGTGATAGCAGTCATTAACCAACAATCATTGCACCTAAGACGATTCTAAACTGATGCTTGAGGTCAATGGTTTATATTCCTAAGTGATCTGTACGTCAAGGTAGAGTCTCGGGGTAATGATGGTAACATTTTGAGACCTCTTGTTTTTGCCCATCACCCAGCCAGATAAAATCCTTACCCCACATTATATTTGGTTAGGTTAAGTTGGGTCAAGTTAGATTGAGTTGGGTTAGGGTGGATTAGGTAAAGTTAGTTTGGATTAGGTTAAGTTTGGTTAGGTTAGGGTTAGTCTAGGTTACGTTGGGTTAGGTTAGTCTAGGTTATGTTGGGTTAGGTTAGCTTAGTTTATGTTAATTTAGGTTAGGTTAATTTGGGTTATTTTAGTTTAATGTGTAAGTTAATATAGTTTCGTTATTTCGTTAAGGGGGACTCTTTATGATCTCCCACGGTCAGGAGCTGTTCTCACAAGGTCAGGGGTTCGACTCCCCCCTCCCGGTAGGATTCGCATTCTTGTTGTATCCTTTGTTGTCGTGTTGTGCTAACTTGTTGTATCTTTAGAGGGAGTACCGTACGTGGGTGGGTTAAAGGGAAGGAGACTTGGTGCCGTTGGTTTAAGGGGGAGAAGGGGTGGTACCATCGAAGGGGCACCACCATTTCCTAAGGGGGCGAATAAGGGGGAGAGAGGAGCTTTACCGTACTTTAATGGTCTCTTGTTAGATGTAATTTCTTGGTAGTACTGAATGAAGTAGCCCAGCTGGTTGTTAATGTGTGTGGAGTGACAATTTAAAAGGTCACCACCTTGTTATTTTCACCCCCTGTCACCTCGCGCCGTCTGGTTGTCGGGTGGGCTGACGACACGACACAAGTCTACCAATCAACAAGAAGTGTTCGGTGGGCGAGACGTCGTGTTCAACTCACCTCAGGCTACCTGGATAGACATACCTGAGTAATTCGTATATACCTGGAAATATCTCTTCCTCGCCCAGCTGTTCGGACACTCACCCCTACCTACCTACCTACCTACCTACCTACCTACCTACCTACCTGGTCTCTAGATACAAATTTCCCCATAACCGGTAATTCGACCCTTTACCCATTGAGTACGATAACTGAAGCCCTGAGTACGATTAGTGTGAACCCCTTGTACGATTCTATTCACCATGATTACGATAACTTGGACCCCATGTGTGATTGTGATCCCTTGAGAATTATGGCTTAACCCCTTGAGTACGATAACTTAACCCCTCGAGTACGATGATTTAATCCCTTGAGTACATGTCATATTATGTACGAGTACTGATCATTATATACATTAGTGTTAAGTCATCGTTCTCAAGGGGTTAAGTGATCGTTCTCACGGGGTTAAGTCCTCGTTCTCGCGGGGTTAAGTCCTCGTTCTCGCGGGGTTAAGTCCTCGTTCTCGCGGGGTTAAGTCCTCGTTCTCGCGGGGTTAAGTCATCGTTCTCGCAAGAGGTTAAGTCCTCGTTCTCGCGGGGGTTCCTGCGTTCGCGAGTTAAGTCCTCTATCGCGGGGTTAAGAAGTCCTCGTTCTCACGGGGATTTAAGTCATCGTTCTCACGGGATTGGTCATCGTTCTCACAGGGTTAATTCATCGTTCTCACGGGGATAGTCTATCGTTCTCAAAGGGTTAAGTGATCGTTCTCAAAGAGGTTAAGTGATCGTTCTCACGGGGGTTAAGTGATCGTTTCTCACGGGGTTAATTCATCGTTCTCACGGGGTTAATTCATCGTTCTCACGGGGTTAATTCATCGTTCTCACGGGGTTAATTCATCGTTCTCAAAGGGTTAAGTGATCGTTCTCACGGGGTTAAGTGATCGTTCTCACGGGGTTAAGTGATCGTTCTCACGGGGTTAAGTGATCGTTCTCACGGGGTTAAGTGATCGTTCTCACGGGGTTAAGTCATCGTTCTCAAGGGATTAACATTCTCAAAGGGTCGGAGTTACCGTTCTGAAACAATTAAGATATAACCATCATTTTTTTTTACCTGGCGGTGTGTGTTGTGTAAGTGGCCAGGTGGTTAGGGTCACCTGAGAGAGAGAGAGAGAGAGAGAGAGAGAGAGAGAGAGAGAGAGAGTTAGTTTGTGTGTACTTTGTGTGCGTGTTTGTATTGTGGGTGTATGTATGTATTGTGTGTGGTAGTAGTGTAACATTTGGTCACCGTTATATCAGCCCCCCAGGTAGATGTTATCACAATATACACGTCAACGGGACTCGAACCACCGTCCTCCACAAGGGATTAAGTCCTCGTAATCAAGAGCCTTTAAAAAAAATCTTTCAAGTCCCACTCAAAATGAACTTAACGTACTCAATGGGGTTAATGATCGTACTCAAGGGGTTAAATCCTTTTTAATCCTACACGGTTTAAATCCTTTCCTACTGGGGATTAAAGACTTCTAATCCTATTCAAGGGGTAAATCCTCTCAGTATTATAGAAAGGGATTAAACCCATCCCCCCCCCCCCAAGGAAGGATTTATTCCTTTGGTGGTGGTGAAATTATCATTGTACCAGATCCTACAGTAAAGAGTAAAGTCAATCCTTCACGAAGAGGATAAAAAGGGAAGTAGGAAGCATCTTATCCATTGTGTGATAAAATTCCTGTCATGAGGTACTCGGCAGAAACCACGTGGATCCGGGCGGTGACGAGGGGCGGCGGGAGTAGGAGAAGAAAGGTGGGGGGAGGAGGAGGTGAACGAGGTGGTAGGAGGATGAGGAATAGGAGAAGGAGAAGGAAGGGGTAGCAGTAGTAGGAGGCGGCTACCACATGTAGTGCATTCGTCCGTGCGTCGACCGCCGTCTTATCGGGAGGAGAAAGCCAGGCGGAGGAGGGGTTTGGGGGGGGGGCTACTGTTGACCTTGGGCGAGGCGCGCTACGGCGGGTCCTGACGACTGGCTGGTCTACAAGAGTCCTCTTGGTGACTCACCTGACGGAGGAGGAGGTCCAGCTAGTGACTCGCCTGAAGGAGGAGGAGGTGGTCGAGCTAGTGACTCACCTGACGGAGGAGGAAGTCCAGCTAGTGACTCACCTGAAGGAGGAGGAGGAGGAGGAGGAGGTCGAGCTAGTGACTCACCTGACGCAGGAGGTCGAGCTTGTGACTCACCTGACGCAAGAGATCGAGCTAGTGACTCACCTGACGGAGGAGGAGGTCGAGATGTTATTGTCAACGCCCCGACTCTCGACTGAGCTTAACTCTCTCGGGTGCTGGTCAGATGGGCCCCAGTCCTAGTGGGCCCCAGTCCTAGTGGGCCCCAGTCCTAGTGGGCCCCAGGTCTCCTTTTATTTCAGCCTAACCCATTTTATCCAACCTAAGTGTACTAAATCTAACTTAATCCAGTTTTACTTTATTTAACTTAAAATATCCGCCTAACCTAACCTAAACTAAGTTAACCTGTCATAACTTATTTAAAACCTAATCTAATCTAACTTAACCTAACCTCTTCCTCTTCTTCCTTCTCCTCCTCTTCTTCCTTCTCCTCCTCTTCCTTTTCCTCCTCCTCTTCCTTCTCCTCCTCTTCCTTCTTCTTTTCTTCCTTCTCCTCCTTCTCTTCTTCCTTCTCTTCTTCCTTCTCTTCCTCTTCCTTCTATTCTTCCTTCTCCTCCTCTTCCTTCTCTTTTCTTCTCTTCCTTCTTCTCTTCCTTCTTCTTCTCTTCCTTCTTCTCTTCTTCCTTCTCCTCCTCTTCTTCCTTCTCCTCTTCCTCCTCTTCCTCCTCTTCCTTCTCCTCCTCTTCCTTCTCCTCTTCCTTCTTCTCCTCTTCCTTCCACTTCTTACTGTAATTGTATACGTCTGACCACAACCTTCATTTATCCTGCAGAAGATTCTATGATAATTCATGTAGGTGTGTGTGCTCGCGCGCGGGGAGGAACTGCAGGAGGATGAGGACGAAGAGGAGCTGGTGAAGGTAGTAGTATTAGAAGAAGGGACAGTAAGGGAGGAGAGAGTAATAAATAGTGAAGGAGGGGAGGGAGGGCGATAAGTAGGTGGGGGAGAGGGAGGGAGGGCAGGCAGGCAGGCAGGCAGGCAGGCAGGTAGGTAGGTAGGCAGGTAGGTAGGTAGGTAGGTAGGTAGGTAGGGAGGAGGAGGAGGAGACAGGTAAGGGCAGGAGCACCACACCACCTGTTGTGACCCACTTGGGGGAAAGTTGAATGTTGGGGAGTTTGTTGACCCCTAGAGGACGGTGACTCCTCTGCCTCACCACTGCTGTCGTTGCCTTCTGTCGCGTCGTTGGGGCTCGTCGCTCGGGTCTGGCTCCAGGGGAAAGGGAAAGGACGGGTGTGTGAAGGTCTGCTGGTGTGAGGCAGTTCAGCTGGCCGGCGGGGAGGGGTGGGGGAGGCCTGTGGTTGTTCTGATGGGGGGGCCTGATTGTTCTGAGGGGGCCCCTGATTGTTGTTTTAGGGGAGGGGGACCTTGGTGTTTTAGGGGGACCTCGATGCGTTTTCGGGGGACCTGGATGTCTGTGTTTTAGGGGGACCTGGAAGTTAGTGTCTTAGGGGGGGGAGGACCTAGACGATAATGTTTTTAAGGTACCTGGATGTAACTCTTGGGACCTAATCACTGTTGCCAAACCTATCGGGTAAAATTTGGATCCAACAGTATGTAACTCCTACCAGTCCCCACAAGCTGTCATAATAACTACCAAAGAGTCAGGTAGGTTGATAAATGAACTCTAAAACCTAACAAATCTGGTTACCTCGTCGAGACCTCCATCAGTCACTCAACCCAGGTACTCGCAGGGGTTGGGAGGTCAACATAGATGTCATTGTACCCACAGGACCTTCACTTCTTGGTATTTGTCCACAACTTAAATGGCGTTGTGGTGGGAATGAGCGGGAAATTTTTGGCATTCGAGTCGTGGATTGTCTCACTTTGGCTGGATTTTTGGAGGCGTTATGTTGGCTGGATTTTTGGAGGCGTTATGTTGGCTGGATTTTTGGAGGCGTTATGTTGGCTGGATTTTTGGAGGCGTTATGTTGGCTGGATTTTTGGAGGCGTTATGTTACCTGGATATTAATGTTATGGGGACTTGAATGTATGTTTTGGGACCCTTTTTTGGCATAAGATTGAGTTGAGTTGTGGTGTGGCTTGATGTAATAGTGTTATGATGGGTATATATGTGATATTGTGATGTGGCAGGTTTTTTTAAGTGTGGCGAGTTCTCTCATGTGTGGCTAGAAGTGAGAGTTAAGGTAGGAGGAGGAGGAGGTGGTGATCCGAGAGTTGAGGTGCAGATGGGAGTACAGGTATGGAGGTGGTGTGTAGATAAAGGGGAGGGAAGGTTGGCTTAGTGTTTGGGAGTTGAGAGGTAGATGGGGGTGGTGGGGGGGAACTGAGGTGCACACAGGTAGGAGAAGGGGTAAAGGTGAGTTTGGGATGCAGGTAGGTAGTGTGTGATGGAGGCGGGAGAGGGGATTGAGGGAAGACCGGTGAGGTAAATTGCTTCTTACAACACCTGACGTGGTTCATGTTGATACCCCCACACACACACACACCTGGAAACCTACCTACCTACCTGGCGCAATCCCCCACCTCTATCACGGACCTCCAAGAAAAGCCTCCGTGAAGTGTCTTGGGGGATGGTTGAGTCTCTCGGATCAGCTACATAGTCTTACAAAAGCCTTGCCATTCTTTATAAAGGCTCGGAGTCCAGTTTTTCAGTCTCGTGTGGATGAATTAATCTCGCAGCTGTATTACGTCCAACACTATTCTGGTACCACAATTTTCACTCCTGTCTGGTGCTGAGTGAAGGCTTAAAATTAAGGTCGTCTTTCAGTCTAATTTTGATACCTTTGTGTGGAGTGTTTTTTTTTTTTTCCTGTGTATTTATCTTCACTCAACCCGTTAGGTACAGTAGCTAAAACAACTATCTGTGCATACAATATGAGACCATGGACGATAAATTTCGGAGCATACTGTACAATATCGGCATTTTGAAGGCATTTTCATCTCTCGGTGCCTAAGTTTGGTACTTATCTGGCAGAGGCATTTGAGGGTGATGTCTTGTCCGTTCGATAACTTGAGAAAGACTTCGTGGATTGGGACGAAATTTAGTATGGGTATTCTTAACCTAGATGTGTAGGTGCAGTTCAGTGTTGAGCGTCACCCTTGATTATTTACCCGAGTTGTGGCCGCTGATCGTCTCTGGTGTTTTAGTAGAGACAAACATGACTTTCCCTGATTATACTATATGCCTGTTGTCTTTCCTTTTATTCTTGTAATTCTCTTTTCATTGTATCTTTCTTCTTTTCATTCTCTTTTAATTTCTTTCTTCCTTTCTTAGTTTTTTTCCATTTTCTTTCTTTTCTGTTTCTTTTTCTTACTTTCTCTCATTGCTTTCTTTCATTTTAGTAGTATATATATATATATATATATGGTTGAGTTTAAGTTATATGTTATTTACCTGCTATTATGTTCTATCTGTCGACGTACAGGTAGTGTTAATTACGTTGTTATTTACTTGTGTTCTCTGTTCTTGCAGGTATGTTAATGGTTGCTTCCAGGCGGTCTTGGTGTTCAGGTAAGTGTCTCTCCCTCATCTCCACGTTTTACCTATTTGAGGACGATGACTTAAGGTGTAACTCATTAAGGACGATGACTTAAGGTGTAACTCATTAAGGACGATGACTTAAGCTGTAACTCATTAAGGACGATGACTTAAGCTGTAACTCATTAAGGACGATGACTTAAGCTGTAACTCATTAAGGACGATGACTTAAGCTGTAACTCATTAAGGACGATGACTTAAGCTGTAACTCATTAAGGACGATGGCTTAAGTTTGTAACTCATTAAGGACGACGACTTAAGGTGTAACTCATTAAGGACGATGACTTAAGGTGTAACTCATTAAGGACGATGACTTGAGGTGTAACTCATTAAGGACGATGACTTGAGGTGGTTGCGTCCCGGTGATATTTGGTAGTAGTTTACAGTATAGGTCAAAATTATGTGCGGCGGTGGCTGGGTGGATACAGCCCTCGCCTTCTGCTATAAAAGGTCGCTGGATCGATCTCAGAGGGGGCACTCCCAGTCCACCCAGCTGTTAAATGGTGTACCGAACTTTATGGTTGAGGGAAGTTCAAGCTGTCGTGTGCTGTGCCGGCCATTCGTCCCTCTTGCATACTGAAGGGTAGGTATGCAGTGTTCTATATCCAAATTGTCCTTAACTGATCAATGCGATTTATTTTTGGTTTTTATGGGTTTATAGTGAGCATTAAACCATGGCCTGGATTTACTTGCGGTTTTCAGGGGTTTATAGTGAACAGTAAACCATGGCCTGAGGAAGGAGGAGGTGTGTGGATAATCCTGGGGAGCCGTGTAATACTTGTCGTGGTAGTGGCTGGGGGTAGTAATCAGGAAGCTGTATATAGCGTTAATGGCGTCACCCTGGCAACTATAGATGATTGTGTATATATATAGGGGGAGTGCTGAGTCACCTGTGTATATATATTAGGGTGGTGAGTCAGTCTGGGGGGAGAAGTTCGTTGCTAGTCAGTGTTACTCATTTTTAATCTATTCTGCACTCTTTCTCCCCATGCACTCTTTCTCCCCCTCCCTCCACCTCACACTCACTCTCCCCCTCTCCCCACCTCTCCCCCACACTCTCTCTCTCCCCACTCTCTCTCCCCCCTCTCTCTCCCCCCACTCTCCCCACACTCTCTCTCCCACCTCTCCCCCCACCTCTCTCCCCCACTCTCTCCCCCCCACACTCTCTCCCCCCCACCTCTCTCCCCCCCACTCTCTCCCCCACACACTCTCCCCCCCACACTCCCCCCTCCCCCACACTCCCCACTCTCCCCCACACTCTCCCCCCACCCCCCCACCTCTCCCCCACCCTCCCCACACACTCTCCCCCACCTCTCCCCCCACCTCCCCCCACCCTCCCACTCTCCCCCACCTCTCCACTCTCCCCCACCTCTCCCCCACACTCTCCCCCACACTCTCCCCCACACCTCCCCCACACTCCCCCCACCTCTCCCCCACACCTCCCCACACTCTCCCCCCACCTCTCCCCCACACACTCTCCCCACTCTCTCCCCCTCTCTCCCCCCACTCTCTCCCCCACTCTCTCCCCCCTCTCTCTCTCCCCCTCTCCCCCCACTCTCCACTCACTTTCACTCACTGACTCCTCGTCGATATCCGGCCTATGATGATGAACATTGTGCCCTTGACTCTATCTTGCCGGATGTGGTGGTGTGTAGGTGTGGTGGTGTGTGGTGGTGGTGGTAGGTGTCGATGGTGGTGGTAGGTAATCGATGGTGGTGGTAAATAACAATAGTGGTTTTAGATATCGATGGTGGTAGCAAGATAAAATGAAATGTTACCCTATTGTTGAATATAAAGGGAGGTACACACACACACTCTCACACACTCTCTCACACACACACACACACACACACACACACACACACACACTCTCTCACACTCACACACACACACACTCACTCTCACACTCTCACACACACTCACTCACACACACTCACACACCACACACACTCACACACACACACACTCACACACACACACACTCACACACACACACACACACACACACACACACACACACACACACTCAACTTGACCACACTGACCTTGTTTTCTCAAAAATCCTCCCAGAAGCTGAAAAAGCCTTGTTAGGTTATCTTAGACTTGTTATCTTGATGTTGAAGTGTTATCACGAAGCAGTTTACGTGTAATAGATAACAACCTAAGATGTGGGTGCTTTGGGGGGAGTTACATCTCGTTATCTTTCGGGTATCTTTTTTTTAGGTGTTATCTTGTTTATCTTTATGTTGTCGTGGTAGTTTTCGTGTTATCTTGACTTATTGGTGATTATTATTGGGGTTATGAATCATTGGTGAATCTTGTTATGAATCACTGAACATTATGAATCACTGATCAATATTATGAATCACTGATCATTATGAATCACTGATCAATATTATGAATCACTTATCAATATTACGAATCACTGATCAATATTACGAATCACTGATCATGAATCACCGATCAATATTATGAATCACTGAACATTATGAATCTCTGATCAGTATTACGAGTCACTGATCAATATTATGAATCACTGATCATTATGAATCACTGATCAATATTATGAATCACTTATCAATATTACGAATCACTGATCAATATTACGAATCACTGATCATGAATCACCGATCAATATTATGAATCACTGAACATTATGAATCTCTGATCAGTATTACGAGTCACTGATCAATATTATGAATCACTGATCAACATTATGAATCACTGAACTTTATGAACCTTTGATCAGTATTACGAGTCACTGATCAATATTATGAATTGCTGATCAATATTATGAATTATTAATCATGAATCACTGATCAATATTATGAATCACTGATCAATATTATGATTCACTGATCAATATTATGAATCACTGATCAATATTATGAATCACTGATCAATATTACGAATCACTGAGTAAATATTCTTAATATTCTTCATGGAGCATTGACATCTGTTATCGTAAATGGTGATATCGCGAGTGTTATGACTTTGTTATATCTGTTATCGGCCTTGTTATCGTGGGACGTATCTCTTAACGGGAAACGGGAGGTTTTATTCAGCTTTAAATGTGTCGTCTGTGTGTGTGTCATAGGTAGATAGGTATTTAAAGAGTTATGTGCGTGTGTGCGTACCTTTTGAGTCAAGTATTAAGTATCGTTGGTCGCTGCTTTTTGAAGTCAGGATTTGGACGTCCGTGGAGTGAGACACCTTAGATATTTTCACCTGATGATTAGATGCCCTTTGGCTACCTGAGGGGGTATTAAGTTAGAATAAGTTAGGTTAGGTTATCATTGGGGTGGTTAACCTGAAGGTGAAATAAACTTAGGTGTGTATTTCATGTGTAGTAGGCGCTATCAAACAGGGAGGTACTACTGCCTGGGAAGATATTGGAAGCATAATGTGTTGTCTAATGGTAGACCCTGCTGCCATATGGCATCACGAATATTATGACCAATTTCCAGGTTGCTGATCTGACTTTCTGCCTCATTTAACACACAATTGCAGGGTCTCAATTGTTTCTCTTACTTTAACACAATGGAAACACACACACACACACACACACACAATATTAACAATAATAACAACAGTAATAATAATAATAATAATAATAATAATAATAATAATAATAATAATAATAATAATAATAATAATAAACCATAAAAACAATCACTCCCCCCTCACACACTCCACCCCTCGTGATCGTATGACCTCCTCCTACTGATCTTTCGACCTGTAATCCAGGTTATGGCGGCCTTGTAATAAGCTTCAACTTGTATCAGCTGATCTGTGTAAGTACGCGTGACTTAACCTGTCAGTGGGTCTGTGTTATTGTAAATACTCTGGACACCTGGATTATATATACAAGGCCAGGTACTGTTGCTGTCCTTGTCTCTCTCTTTTCCCCTTTTCACTTTTTTCTCTTAGCTTCTCACCAAACCCAATAGCTACAGAGAGCCGCCGCCCTTCTCCTTCACCCTCTTTACACACACACACACACACACACACACACACACAGGTCGCCCAGGGATCCAATTATGTGTGTAGGTGACAGATTTGATGTGTACCGCAGGACTGTACCTTAACCCCTCTGGTAGTGTTAAGAGATCACACATGAAGATTAGCCTCCCTCCCCCTTCAGTTTATTCCACCGTAAAATTGATCACCCTGATGCCGTTCACAGCACGACGCCATTCACAGCACGACGCCATTCACAGCACGACGCCATTCACAGCACGACGCCATTCACAGCACGACGCCATTCACAGCACGACGCCATTCACAGCACGACGCCATTCACAGCACGACGCCATTCACAGCACGACGCCATTCACAGCACGACGCCATTCACATCACGACGCCTGTTCACAGCACGACGCCGTTCACAGCACGACGCCGTTCACAGCACGACGCCGTTCACAGCACGACGCCGTTCACAGCACGACGCCGTTCACAGCACGACGCCGTTCACAGCACACAGCACGCCGTTCACAGCACGACGCCGTTCACAGCACGACGCCGTTCACAGCACGACGCCGTTCACAGCACGACGCCGTTCAGCACGACGCCGTTCACAGCACGACGCCGTTCACAGCACGACGCCGTTCGTCACAGCACGACGCCGTTCACAGCACGACGCCGTTCACAGCACGACGCCATTCACAGCACGACGCCATTCACAGCACGACGCCATTCACAGCACGACGCCATTCACAGCACGACGCCATTCACAGCACGACGCCATTCACAGCACGACGCCATTCACAGCACGACGCCATTCACATCACGATGTAACTGTTTTTCTGGGTGTTATTTTTTCTGTTACAAGTTATATGTTGTGCGAAGTGAAGACCTGACGTGTCTTCAGTTACGAGGAAAATTTAACGTAAGAACCATTTATAATCTAATTTTTTTAAATCGTTTGTTAAGTGACTCGGTTAAATACGATCTTAAATAACTTACGAGAACAAATTTAACGTAGGAACCTTTGATAATCCATCATTGTGTCATAGATTAAGTGAGACGCGATCTTACATCACCAGTTACGAGGATAATTTAACGTAGGAATTTGTTTACAATCTAATCGTTGAAGGATAAGTGAATCAGTGAGATGCCTATTAGTTAGGAGAAAAATCTACAGGTATTGTAGGAAAACTTGTAATTTTTTTTTTTTTTTTTTGAAGAGTGGAGTGGAGTGTTGTGTTGTGTTATAGTGGTGTTACAATGTCACGAGTTTCCCGCCACCTGAGTTCCCGCCAATTTCGGGCCAATAGTATGAAGGCCTTAGGCCTGTCTTCAACCAATGAGGAGGCGTATGAGGCATGACGTCATGAAGCTGTCCCTCTGTGCCACCCAATAACCCCAGTTTGAAAAAGTCAGTCTGTGTTGGGATTTTGTGTAGAGCGGTGGCGACATGGCAGGTATTTGGGTGTATTCTATTCGGTAAATCCTTAAGTTCCCATTTTTCTGTGAGATACGTGGTTCCCGTATAACTAGCTAGGAACATAGGTTTATTATTTTGAAGTGAATCTGTTAAACCCTAATATAAAGTATTCAATAAATATAGTAACCGTTAATAAAAGTCCTAATTCATCCATCCCTTATTGAGAATGAGTAATGTTATAAATGTCTTGGTATTATACATTAGTACGGCGAGTCCTATATATAATAACCATCCCATATTTCCTCTCTGTTTAAGTGTTGTATCGTAGTACGCAGCTATCCACCATCTCCGCCTCTCTTGGGTGTGAGAACCGACTGACCACAACCGCCTCCCCTACCGACATCTTCCCGCAGTCTCCCACTACAGCCACCATGACCTTCCTGTGCTGTGCTTTGCTCTACTGTGTGTTATATCGCGCTATGTAATGTGCTGTACTGTGTTATATTGTGCTATGTAATGTGTTGTGCTGTGTATTAGGGCCTGTGACTAATATAAAATGATTAGGCTAAAAATAACTTGTTTTCCTTAATTAGTTAATGGCGAGAGAGAAAGAGGGAGAATAGAGAGAACGAAGAATAAAGAGAAAGAAGAAGAGAGAGAAAGCAGGAGAATAGAGAATGAGGGTGAATAGAGAGAGAAAAAAATAGAGATAAAGAGGAAGAATGGAGAGACGGGGAAAATAAAGTGTGAAAAAGAAAGAAAGAAAGAGGGAGAATAGCTTGAGAAAGAGGGTGAATAAAGAGAGAGAGAGATAGAGCGCAGGTAAGCTTCATTATCCGTCAGGTAATTGTTCTGGCAGGGAGTGATGTTACCATGACAACCCGAAGACGCTATTTGTGTATTATCTTATACCCAAACATGGTACAGCGGGGGGGGGGATGTTACCATGACAACGTGACGCTACTTTTGTTATTGTGACATTGACCGTTCTGTTACCATGAGAACGGGACGACTTTTTTTTTTCCTTGCGCTATATTTGTTACAATCTAATTCTGAATCAATTTCCTCAATAGTATCTGCACCTCCTAGCTTGGGGGTGAAAATACGTGTACAATAAGGATCGAGTCTTGGTCCAGTTTTGACGACATCTTGGCCACCATCTTAGTACACTGGGGTCACTTTTGGGCGGCAGATAATTGTGTTCTGATATACTCGTTTCCGAAGTGGTTGTTATTGTTAGTAGTAGTATTTATTATTATTATTGTTGTTATTATTATTATTTGTATTTTATTATTATTATTATTATCATCATCATCATTTGTATTATTATTATTATTATTATTATTATTATTATTATTATTATTATTATTTTAGAGAGAAATTAATTAATCCCGACTCTTTTTCACAAGGTGTTCTCAAGGTCGTAGAAACACCTGCGTCTTCTCCCGGTCCGGTCCACATTCTCTACCTGTAAAAATCACTTCCTTGTCCCTATTTCTGATGTACTTTTATTTATTTCTGTGTGTGTTTAATAGCTCCCTTCTTTGAGTCACTGTGTACATTCTTGTGTTGGAGGTATTTAGTGTTGGAGGTATTTACCGTTTACTATATAATAAATCCCGTGCATATTTTTATTTTTTTTTACGACCCTGTACACGTTGACTTCCTCTTACCTGTTACAGTCATTTGAATAATTGGGACAGGAGTGCTGACACGTTCTTGAGAGGAGAATCGTGTGTTAATTAGTATTTTTTTTTTTTTTTTGTTGAGGGGGGGGGTGAGGATTAATGATTATAACTTCTGGTTTGATGATGGTGTTTGAACGTCTTTGGGATGATGTTCTTTTGTTTTGTTTATAGTGTTTAATTATTTGAATGGTGTTGAATGTCAGGTGTTGTGTGGGGGACATTTACGAATTGAGTTTTGTTGTTCAAGGCTTATATTAATTAATTTATTTATTTTATTTTGTTTTATTCGCTGATTAGCCCACCCGGGCTATAATAATAATATAAAAAATAATAACATTAATAAAAATGTTATAATAAAAAATATAAATAAAATAATAAACAATAATAGTGATAACCATAAATACAAAAACTAAAAATAAATCCAGTGAGACGATATACAGTATGTATGGTGTGTTGACACAGTAAGAGAAACAATTGAGACTGCAGGTGTGTGTAAAGGAGGCAGAAAGTCAGATCAGCAACCTGGGAGTTGGTCACAATTTTTGTGATGCCATATGGCAGCAGGGTACACATTATGCGTCCGAGATCTTCCCAGGCGATAGTTTATTGATTATACGTGGACGTGTTTGGTGTTGTCTTTGAGGTGAGAGTTAGGTGTTAATAGACGATTGTGATAGTGTGGATGGTGTTTTGATATACGGGGTTGAGTGTAACGCCTTCAGGTTAAAAGATATGCAAGGGTAATGGTTAAGGGGTCATTAGTAATGGTGGTGGTGCCGGTATTAGGTGAGGTGCTAGTGTCAGATGTGGTGCTGGTGCCAAGTGTGGAGTCTGAAGGACCGAGGTGTATGGTAATTGGTTTTTGTGGTAGACGTTGTTGTTTTGGTTGGCTGTGATGGTAGTTGGTTTTTTCTGGTTGGTGCCGGTGATACGTGTACCTGATGCTTAGTGGGTGTTAATATTCTGTGGCGTGGTACTATGTGGGAATCCTGTCCCCCCCCACACGTCTATCACCCTACCTCTCCCCCCACACCTACCACCACCCCCCTCCCCCACACCTACCACCACCACCCCCTCCCCACACCTACCTGCCTCCCCTCCCCCACCCTCCCACACACCCCACCACCCCTCCCACCTACCACCCCCTCCCCCACACCTACCACCACCTCCCCACACCTACCGCCACCCCCTCCCCACCTACCACCCCCTCCCCACTACCGCCACCCCCTCCCCACCTACCGCCACCCCTCCCCCCACTACCGCCACCCCTCCCCACACCTACCGCCACCCCCCTCCCCCACCTGCCACCCACCTACCTACACCCCTCCCACCACACCTACCGCCACCCCCTCCCCCACCTACCGCCACCTCCCCACACCTACCGCCCCTCCCCACACCTACCGCCACCCCCACTCCCCACACCTACCGCCACCCCCCTCCCCCCCACGCCACCCCCTCCCCCCCTCCCCCACCTACCACCACCCACCTCTCCCCCCACACCTACCACCACCCCCCGTCTCCTCCAGCTCCTCACCTTGACAAGTGTCCCTCGGTCTCCAGTGCTTGTTTAGGGAGGCTTCGGCGAACAGCTTAGTGAACGAACTCGTTAAGGGAGACGTGTTTTGTGCTATCAACGAGTCTTTAAAAGAGCGAGAACGTGAGTGGAATTTTAGAACATTTTCAGATCTGGCGAGTGCTTTAGTGGCTGAAGCTGTTGTTCTAAGTTATTTGAGTGCCAGGGCGGGTGCCACGAGGGTCGACACGGTTCAGGTATGAAAGCCATAGTCCCAGATGATAAAGCACAGTGCCAAGAGTGCCTGTAACGCCGTAAAGGAGTGACACAGTTCATTTAAGAGAGTCATAGTGCCGAGTGCCAGGACGGGTGCCACAGGTGCCTGAAAAGTCATTAAGAAGCGGTACTGTTCACCTGTGATAGCTGTAGTGCCGAGTGTGCCAATTTTGAGAGTAGAGGAAGAGGGGGGGGGGTGCGATGTTGGGGAGACTGTTTGGCTGCGGAGGGATCATGGTGGTGGGTAGTGAGGCACTGGGAGAGAGACAGAGTGTGAGTGAAGGAAAGGGGAGAGGAGAGGGAAGGGGGAAGAGGAGGAGAGGGAGGGGGGGAGAGTGTACAGTGTAGAGTTTGGCCAACCAGGGTCTCAAACAGGTCGGGTGTGATTGGTCAGTTCAGGTCAGGTGACAGCAGGGCGCCATATTGCCATTATCCCCCACCCTGTGATCTGCCTCCCACTCAGTCTAGGCAGGATTTCATTATTTGGTTGAGTGTGAAGGATACAGTAAAGACTTACTCACAACAGCATGTTTTTTTTAATTTAATAAACAAATGGTTTAATATAATGTCTAACAATATCTAACGGACACTCAAGCTTGGCACTTAGTAAACTCGGTGAGTGTTATAAACTGGTTATAACTCCTCTTGAGACAGTAATATAGGTGTTCAAGGAAGTATCTGTTGGGGTTAAGGGCCAGTGGAGACCAGTTCAATCTGGCGTGATACTGTCCCCGACTTCAATACTTGATCTGCAAAGGAACTATTTAGTCGGAGGTCATAAGTATTTGCTCTCGTCAAGGTTCACCCAAGAAAACTTGTATAGTTCAGTAAGGATAAAAACCCCAATGCCGACTGCCTTAGAGTTTCGACAAGCTCTAAAATTGATCTCGATTGCTCTTAAATGTTCAGATGCAAGGAGTTAATTAGTAGACGATCGTGAATTTGTTGCTGATATCCTGTATAAGCCAAGAGTTGAAGCAAACACTGTCAACGAAGCAGGGGAACTGGATATAGAGCAAATATCAACAGAAAGGGTAATTGACCAAACAGGGTTGAGCAGCCTACATAAAAAAAAATAGTGAAAAAGTCCTAACACTCACTGCACGTCTTGTCTGGTGGCGGTCGAGGACAAGCAGTCACAGGTCCTTTGTAAAACTTCCCCAACTAACAGAGTATAAAGAAAGTTTACTGCACTAATGACTGTATGAATATTTTTATAAATGTAGAGAAAATCTTAAGAGAAAAGGAGAAACGTTTTGCTGACAGGAGCAGAAACTCAAATAAAGAACATTGCATTTCTTTCCTGTCATAACATTAAACAATTTAAATATTTCTGCACTGCACATTAATGCACGAAAACATGAAGGTGTTGGTAAGACTTAAGGCTCAACTAACGAAAGCGAGAAGAGAGTTAGGAAGAAAGAGCAAGAGGATGAAGGCTGCTGCTAAGAGAGATAGGTAAATGATTATTATTTTTGCTTTTATTTTAATGTAATATAATACACTATTGTTTATTATTGTTTACCTGATGACTTTAATCAGTATAGTTATTATTTTTTTACCCAATGACTGAATTATTTATTGACACTGCTGGGAGGGAGGCAAGATGGCGCCTGGGATGTGAACGGCTCGGGTCGGGTCAGGTCAGGTCAGGTCAGGTCACGTTAGGTCAGGCCAGGTTAGGCTTAGGTCATGAGATAGTGGGTTAGGTTAGGGTCTTATAGATGAGTTAACCTTAGCCAATGCTCACTAAAGCTTAGGAATCCAAGTACAGGTATGGGCAGATATAATAAGTTTCCCGGTAGGTGTGAGGAGGTTATTGGCCACTTACGAGCAGGTGTGTGTGAGTAGTTGTGGTCAGGTGTGGACAAAGATCTCCCTGCAACTTCCCATTACCCCTCCTTCCGGCCAGCCCGACTTCCAGGGTCAGCCCCTACTCCCCAGAAATGGAAACTCCCAACTCCCCACCCCGTTCCCCCTTCTGCCTCTCCTCCCCCGTCCCCTCCTCCCCCCTCCCGCTTCCTTGCTTGAAACTTCCTCCCACCACGCGTGTCGCAACTCTTATTTTAAAGAGAGATAGAGCGAGACAAGAACACTCACGGCTGTCCGGTGACTTATTCTGTGGTGTCCAGATGATGGCAGGAAAGAGTATGATAGTTTATTATTATACTCACGTTACGTTCTTGAGACCCTTCCTTCTGGTCTTGCCTCATCATTACGGGACACACACACACACACACACACACACACATGTGCCTCGTTCCTTAAATGTGTTGCGACCTTCTTTCCCTTAGTTCTTGAAGGCAAATGTTGCCTCATATGTGTTTGTGTGTGTGTGTGTGTGTGCGGGCGCGCTAAGGTGGTAAGGTCGTTGTTCATACTGTTACTTTAGCTGTCAAATCTCGAAAGTTGGAGATCTTCAGGTGTAGCCTAGGAAGAACTTCATGACCTAGTATGTTACGAAGTGTCTCCTGAAGGTGGTGGAGGGGGCGAGCGAGACACCTGGACCTCTCTCCTCACCATCTGCAGCACTGTGGGGGCTGTTTGCGCTGTGGGGGCTGTGTGCACTTTGAGGGCTGTCTGCTCTGTGTGAGGGCTGCGTGCATTGTGGGGGCTGTGTGCATTGTGTTATCATATTGTGGT
The DNA here is from genome assembly GCF_018991925.1 of Homarus americanus. NCBI lineage: Eukaryota > Metazoa > Arthropoda > Malacostraca > Decapoda > Nephropidae > Homarus > Homarus americanus. The sequence goes on along the minus strand of NW_024711502.1, from coordinate 341,722 downwards.
GGACAGTCTGAATTTGATCCACTTGTTATGCGATTGTGGCTTGACACACCGGGTCGTGTGGCTTTAGTGGCCGGGGTTCTGTGGTGGAGTGAGTCAGTGTTAGGCAAGACTCGACGGTGGTGGGAGGTAGGGAGGCGCCGCGGCCCAACATGAACCAGTTTATAGCGGCCTGCTGGAGGAGGTGCTTCTGGTCACACACGCCTCTGGTACAATATTGGACACACACACACACTCTCCTCCTGTGCCTGACTTAACTGTTGGAAGTTTGTTGCCCTTGAGGGATGGTCAGTATTTATACCCAATGCGGTTACTCTTCTCACAACAAAGAACGAATCCCTTTTGTACTATAATTGTTGTCATGGGAAAGTGGTTTATCTCTTTCCTGTACCGTAGGAGGAGGAACCCTGGACGTTGTCTTGGTTAGGGCCCGGCAGGTAATGACTACTGACGAGACCAAGATGTTAACAATCATCACCTAAGAACATAAGAACATAAGAAAATAAGGAGTCTGCAATAGGCCGGTTGGCCTGTGCATGGCAGCTCCTGTCGAGAGTTACTACCACTCTCTATCATCCATGAATCTATCTAGCCTCCTTTTGAAACTTTCTAGAGTTCCCGCACTTACTACAAAGTTGCTAAGCTTGTTCCACTCGTCCACCACCCTATTTGTGAACCAGTTTCTTCCTATCTCCCTCCTAAACCTAAACTTATCCAACTTGAATCCGTTGCTCCGTGTCCTATCCTGCTCGGATATTATAAGAACTTTATCTATATCCCCTTTATTGATTCCTTTCACCCACTTAAATACTTCTATCATATCTCCCCGCACTCTTCTAAGGGCGGAAAGATGACTTGTGTATTATACTCACTACACCAACACCTGCAGCATCACACATGTAAACACACACAAGGCACGTGAGCTGAACCCCCCCTCCTCCACTAGCCCACCTACCGACCTCCAATGAACACTGTCCAAATGTCTGGTATGCTCCCCCCTTCCTCCCCCTCCTCTCCGTCCCCTCTTACCCTACATCCCCCTCCTGCAGTACCTCCCGAAGTCTGATGTCCCAACCAAACTCTCAAAATCCCTCCCACCCACTTGTCTTCCCCTTACCCCCATGTGCTCCTCCCTCCTCCCTCCTCCCTCCTCCCTCCTCCTCCCTCCTCCCTCCTCCCTCCTCCTCCCTCCTCCTCCCTCCCTCCCTCCCCTCCCTCACCATCACCCAGGTAACAGTGTGTGTGATCAGTCTCCACACAGCTCCCTCACCTGAGACACTCATTTCCGTGTTGCCGCGGCCTGGACGAGAGGGTGGGGGGTGGTGGTAATGATAGTAAAGACTGGTGGTAGTAAGTGGTGGTGACTGGTGATTGGTTGTGATATGAATAATGGTGGTAGTTAGTAGTGGTAGTGGCTATGATGTTGATAGTAGTGGTGGTGATGTTAGTAGTAATTGGTATTGACTGGTTATGACGATGGTAGTAGTAGTGGTGAGTGGTTGTGGTAGTAGTTGTGGTGATGTTAGTAGTAGTGGTAGTACTAGGTGCAGGGATATAAAGAGCTATTTAATTTAGAGCATACGTCAGGTGTTGCATGTTCTTGTAATCCTCCTTTTATTAGAGCTTACAATCAGTGGTGAAGATTGTACAGTAATAGAGCTCAAGGTCAATTGAAGTGTATTATTATATAGCTCTGTTAATTAGAGCATAAAGCGATTGTAACTAGAGCATAGAGCATATATACTTTAACTGGAGCATATTGGCACGTGAGGCGAGGCAGAGTAAACATATGGGCATGTGGAGCATGTTGATACCCGAGAGAAATAAATAAATAAGAAAAATAAGGATAATAATCACAGTAACAATAAAAAAGATAATATTGATAATAATAAAAAAACAATAATAATAATAATAAATTTTGAACCTACCTGCAACTCTGACAGTGAAATTAATTGCTTTCGTCGCCCGTCACTGTTAATGAACACTATTGAACACGACACAAATGGCCCAAGATGCAGCAACAGACGACGATAATATAACAGTGAGGTCATTAAGTGGCCCATCTGTTACCATCTGTTCTCTTAACACATTTGTAACTCTTCCTTCACTAGTGGTGCGTTTCCTGATAAACTAAAAATAACTTTTCACCCAGCATTAAATGAAATGTGGTGGTAAAGGTATTGTCAAGAACTACCGCCCTATATCAGTCCTAACAGCTAGATACTAGACAAACTGGCTGACATATAGTACATTAGACTCCTTCTGCAGTGACAATAACATACAGATACTCAGTTTGGCTTTAGAGTAAGAAGGTCAACTGAGTGCCCTGTTGTCCTTTACCAGTGATGTTTGAAATTATTTTTGATGATAGTTCACAGTCGTAATATTCTGGGATACCTGTCCAAACTAGGGGCTTATCCCACATATAGTTTGCTTTGGATCTGACTTAACAGGTAGCAGTACATTATATAAATCTGCTATGGCGATCAACAAACTGCTATCTCGCCTATTTAATACATGGAGTCCCACAAGGCACCATTCTTGGACCAGTGCTGCTCCTGTTGTACATAAAATTAATGATGTAGTCCACTCCAACACACTCATAAATTACATTTTATCTGCAGTTGATGATAAATCTTTGTGCCAGTCATCCAGATCCTCATTCTTGGACGATAAACATGAATTGTGAATTAACTAAAGTCAGGAACTGAATAATATGTGTTAAACTGACCTTAAACCTCGAAAAATCCCACGACACAATCCTGTACAGAAGAAAAGAAAAAAAAAGGGCTAACCAACGTCCAGTCATCAAATGTGAACAGAATATTAAATTTCTTGTGGTTATTGTTGTGGTTGTTGATGGTGGTGATGACAAACTAAACACGAGAAACTATACAGACAAGCCATGCACCGTAAGATAAGTAAACAGTGGGGTGTTCTTCATCACACTCACTCTATGATCTTTACCCGAATGTTATTATTTTCCTTCTTCCCTTCACACCTCTACTCCCCTCTTCTCTTCTCTCAAACCTCCCTCTTCACTCTGGTCAACTACCTTCTTTTCTCCCCTTCCTCTCTCATCAATAGGTAAATGATACGGTGTTATCTTTGTCTGCCTCTCTGTGGATGTAGGGAGTGTGTGTGTGTGTGTGTGTACTCAAATTATCCAACCAGGAGCGAACTCGTAACAATGGTTTTAAATTAGACAAATTTAGATTTAGGCGTGAAATAGGTAAACACTGGTTTGGAAACAGAGTAGTGGATGAATGGAACAAGTTACCAAATATCATCATTAACTCGAATACGCTGAATTGCTTCAAACATAGGTTGGATGCTCATATGAGCAATAGGGGTTGGGTGTAAACGGGACTGCCCAGTATGGGCCAATAGGCCCGCTGCAGTTTCCTCCATTCTTATGTTCTTATGTTCTTGTGTGTGTGTGTGTGTGTGTGTGTGTTAAATATGTAAGTATTCCGCAACAGCTTAAATTAAAGAGTATGCACACACAACAGGACCCTCGCCTCCCTCACCTCTGACCTATTTACTGGACTGTGTCAGTGGCTGCTGTTAAGGGAGATGTATGCTTTAGGGCTGGTGGGGCGTCGGAGGAGAGCTGGTGATGGGGCGTCGGAGGAGGAGGGCTGGTAGGGCGGCGGAGGAGGAGGAGGAGGAGGAGGAGGAGGAGGGCTGGTGATGGGGCGGCGGAGGAGGAGGGCTGGTGGTGGGGCGGTGGAGGAGGGCTGGGGCAAGGAGGAGGGGAGGAGTTATATTGACCTGATGTGACCTCGACTTAAACTAATGAAAGCTGACTTGACTTGACCCAACGTGACGTGACTTAACTAACCTAACAAACTGACACATTATTTGACAAACTACAACTAATATCACATGAGTTGACGGAACTAACTGCAACTAACCTAACATAACGACTTAAACTAATACTCAACTTTAACTCGACCAAACTTAAACCTATCTTTAACCTTACTTAACCTAATTTAACTTGTATATTCAAGGTTAATTTTGTTTCTACTAATATAAACTAACTTGACCTTGACTTTATTATTATTATTTATTATTATTATTATTATTATTATTATTATTATTATTATTATTATTATTATTATTATTATTATTATTATTATTCCTCTTGACATTTTTACTATTATTAATCTAAGTTCTCTCTGTGTTTCCAGGTAAGAAACAGTGGTCGTGTGTGTCAGTGAGGGAAGGTGAGTACCATACTATAATTGGTACCTGATGTCGTCTGCCTGTTGTCGCCCCAGCTGTGATCTTTAGGAAAAACTTACCTGCTCTCTCTCTAAAAAAGAATAGGCAATGGGATGAGAAAGAGGAAGAAAGGAAAACAATGAATAGGGGATATTGAGTGAGTACGATGATATTGTACTCGAGTAGTTAATTCATTGTACTCAAAGGGGTTAATGACGCGATGTGGGTGTGGTAAAAGTTAGTGGGTGTGGTGGTGGTAGTATGAGATGGGTGTGACAACTAGAGGTATGTCGGTTTTATGGTGTGGCAGCAGGAAGGCGTGGTGGCAGCAGCAGGAAGGCGTGGTGGCAGCAGCAGGAAGGCGTGGTGGCAGCAGCAGGAAGGCGTGGTGGCAGCAGCAGGAAGGCGTGGTGGCAGCAGCAGGAAGGCGTGGTGGCAGCAGCAGAAGGCGTGGGCAGCAGCAGGAAGTGGTGGCAGCAGCAGGCAGGCAGCAGCAGGAAGGCGTGGTGGCAGCAGCAGGAAGGCGTGGTGGCAGCAGCAGGAAGGCGTGGTGGCAGCAGCAGGAAGGCGGTGGCAGCAGCAGGAAGGCGTGGTGGGCAGCAGCAGGAAGGCGTGTGGCAGCAGCAGGAAGGCGTGGTGGCAGCAGCAGGAAGGCGTGGTGGCAGCAGGAAGGCGTGGTGGCAGCAGCAGGAAGGCGTGGTGGCAGCAGCAGGAAGGCGTGGTGTCGAGTGTCACTAGCTGTGCTCTCATGGCGTGAACAATAAGAGTCAGGAGGTGAGGCCCCGGCCATAAAGGTGCACCTGCCCACCCACCCACCCACCCACCCAGACAGCTACCCAGCCAGCCACCCACCCACCCAGCCAGCCCCTCAGCCAGCCCCTCAGCCAGCCACCCACAGTCATTGTCAGCCTCTCAGCCAGCCACTCACCTGTGACTGCCAAGAATGAGGAGGCGATTATTGGTATTTGCTCCAGTAAGAGGGAGGGATGTGGGTGGGTAGTATGGTAGAGGAAGGGAGAGGGATGGATGGAAGTATGGTAGAGGGAGGGAGAGAGGGATGGATGGGGAACGTAGGTATAAATGGAATGGTAGGAAGGAGGATTGTCTCAGTGATGGGGAGGGGTAGGAGGTGCCAGGTTCCTCCTCATATCGTCATATAAACACACACACACTCACACACACTCACTCCACCTGGCCTTAACCGGAGTCACCAGGTATTAGCATTCGGTGTCCTGGCGGAGAATATCGGTCAGTTTGTGGTCGCCTCCTTGATTAATTAATGCACCTGTCGGTCTCGTGTTTGGATGTCCCTCAAGGCTACAGAAATACTCTTATGTCAAAGTGTTTGTTCGTGTCCTTGTACGTGGTGTGTGGTTGGAATGGTCAAAATTTGCGCGTGTGTGTGAGGGGGGGGGCGGCCTTCACCATACATTTGTATTCCTCGGTTTCATCTCCTCATATGTAGTTTCAATTAAGCTTCAGGTGATCAGGACAAAGGTGTGGGTATGAGGTTGTCATCAACATGCGAAGCGTCAGAGGTGGAGGCTGGGTAGTATGGCTGGTTGTGCCATAATATTAACAGGTAACTCGGCGAGGAAGACTACCAGGTGTCCCCCCGCCCCCATCACCTACCTACACGTGAGGCTCAAAATGTCACAGCACCGTTTGTTGACAAGCACCCGGAACACCTCCTTACCTTCCTCCCTCCCTCAGTAGCTGCCTTGAGGCGCAACCAGCAGCAAGCAGGGTAGAGCCAAACACTAGGAAGTCCCGACTCCTCCCAGTCTCCCGTCACTCTCACACATTTAAAATTCACCACAGGATGCCAACACTGAGGCGCCGGCAGGTTCCTGGGGGCGTAGTGGCAGCAGCAGCAGCGAGTCCCCACGTAAATGTTAACTACGTGCAGGACATTTAACACTCGGCCGCTGTTCACCTTCGTTTTGCGTAATCACCGTTTTAAGATTTTTCCCTGGAGGAGTGGACGACCCTGGTGATGACTCTTAACGGTGGTGGGGATGTAACGAGTTGTACGGCGGCTCTAGTTGGCTGATGACCAGGTTATACTCTCTCTCTCTACACACTAAGAGGGTTGTAGGTAATAACAGTGTTGTCAAGTTATTTCATGTGAAGAATCGTGGCTGAAGTCTTATGAACACGGGGTAAGTATTGGTGTGTGTGTGTCCAGGGTACAACTCGGCCTCCTCCACACCTTAGCGTGAAGGTTGTGTGGATTAAAGGGAACCCACGGTCATAATAGGCTCTAAACCTAACTATAATCCAGGTTAGGTTCGGGAGGCCTTTTGGGACCGGCTACAGGTATACGTAAATCAGTAAACACACACACACGCACACACACACCTGCAGCACCGAGTTCAAGGATGCTTGGAGGAAGAGTTGCGTGTGTCTGATGGAAAGAGAGGAGGAGGAGGAGGAAGAGCACCAGGCATACCCGAACACACCCGAACATTCCCGAACACACCCGAACCCACCCGAACATACCCGAACCCACCCGAACGTACCACAAGCAATTCCTTAAGAGTAGCAGTTACCAAAGTCTACCATGACAACCAATAATCAGGGTTCGGTGGGTGGGGGATTATGCTCGTGTTGTCAGGACTGGTACTTGTTGGGGAAGATTATGGTGGTGTTGGTGAAGTGAGAAGTATTGACATGATAAGATGGTGATTATAGTGATGATGGTGATTGGGGTTGGGGAGTAGGTAGTAGTGGTGGTGATGGTGAATGACGGTAGTATAGAGTGGTGGAATTTGGTGAATGGTGGTAGTATAGATAGTGGTAGGTGGTGGAAGATAGATGTTGGTAAATGGTGGTAGATGGTAAATAATGGTGGTGATGCTAGTGGTTAGATTAAGTTTATCATTAGGTTGACGTATAACACTTAGGTGAAATAAGCTGGGGTGCCTAAATCTTAACGTGAGAAGATTTTCCACTACTAACCACTACGTAGTTTTTTAATAAATAATAAAGTAATGATGGAGGGAAAAATTTTAATAAAATTTTTTTTAGTTTTCGAATTTATTTATGCATTTTTTTATTTATTTATATATTTATTTATTTATTTATTTATTTATTTATTATTACATTATTATTTTCGCCTAAAATTAAATTCTTGACTTGGGCAGCGAAGTGATTTGGGTCACCTGTGGGAACCTAGGAAGTTTGTACGAAAGAGTAGGAAGAGGAAGGAGGAGGAGGAGTAAGAGGAGAAGGAAGGCAGGAGAGAAGGAAGGCAGGAGAGAAGGAAGGCAGGTGAGAAGGAAGGCAGGTGGGAAGGAGGGCAGGTGGGAAGGAGGAGGCAAGGGTAGAAGGAACAGGAGGAGGAGGAGGCAAAGGTAGAAGGAAGAGAAGGAAGGCAGGAGAGGAGGAGGAGGAGAAGGAGGAGGCAAGGGTAAAAGGAAGACAGGGAGTACCGTTGCGGGGCGTGGTTAAGCAAACGTGTGTGGTGTGTTGACAGTACGTGGCGGTGTTAAGTGTTCAAAGGTGTTTGTTGACAGGACTCAGGTGGTGTGGAGTGTCGTGGTGCTGAATTGAATTGAAACAGTTTATTTAGCCAGAAAAACACAGATACAGAGTGGATAATAATAATAACAATATTAACATGGCTGGTCCAGTTGAGAACCTGAGCTCTCTTTTAGGCACCTGATATGAACTGTACATTTATCTCAAGGAAGTATTATGTAACATTTAGTATCATCTGGAATAGTACAGTAGCATGATGGTAATAAAGAACATCTCATAGTGTTACCACGGTTATCACTGGAAAACACTCGTGGGCAAACCCTTACAGACCTTCCCTGCTACTATTCTCCTCCTCCCGTCTCCTCCTCCTCCCCCTCCCCCGTAGTGACCTTTGACCAGAAAAAGTATGCCAATGTGTATCAGTTTGTCTGCCGTTTTTATGTCTGTTTACGTCTGTGTCTGTCTGTCTGTGTAGTCAGAAACAACTAATTGATGTTTATTTTCTAGTAGAGAATAATTAGCCAGTGATGGGGGATATTGTGTGGGAAGAGAAAAAGGTTCTGATTTCCAAGTCGCGTTAGTTTATACTTGTTATATATCCTCTCTCTCTCTCTCTCTCTCTCTCTCTCTCTCTCTCACTCATTATTATGCATTATTGTCTTCCATGGTACACAGTTAGTTATAAGGACAGGTGTGTGGAGCATAAACATCTGTGACCTGGGCGACACACACACCTGCTGGGCGTGTGTGTAGGGGGTCACGAGAGATAGGTGTGTAATGTAAACACCAGCAGGTGATGCTTGGTGATTTTACAGGTGGACCGTGACCTTCACTACGCCACGGCCTGTTACAGTTCCTGGTGCTCTCCCTTCCTCCCTCCCATGGTGATCTGGTCGCTCTCTTCGTCCTGGTGACCATTTTGTCCTGGAGTATGAGGGGGGAGACGGTGGAAAGGTTTCTCCGTTCGTTTTGGTGACTTGCTCCAGATAACGGTGTACCGCTGCTGGTGCTTCCACGTCTTGGTGACATGATGGTGTCCGTCTTCCTGGGACTGTGTTGATGGTGAACAGATAATGTAGAGGTTTCGTCCTTGTGCGATTCCTGGTGCTTCCTTGTCTTGGTGACGTGGAGGGTGGTGGTGGTGATGATGTTGGTGACGTGAAGGGTGATGGTGGTGGCGTTGTTGGTGACGTGGAGGATGGTGGTGATACAGGATGTGGTGGTAGTGATACAGGATGTGGAGGGGTGGTAGATGTTGGTGACGGGAGGGTGGTGGTGGTTGTGACGGGAGGGTGATAAGGAGACGTGGAGGGTAGATGTTGGTGACGAGGGTGGTGGTGATGTTGGTGACGGAGGGTGGTGGTGACAGCAGACGGGGAGGTGATGTTGGGTGACGTGGAGGTGGGGATGTTGGAGATGGAGGTGGTGGTGATGTTAGTGATGTGGAGGGTGGGTGATGTTGGTGACGTGGGTGGTGGGTCATGTCAGGATGTAGAGGAGGGGTGGGTGGGTGAGGTGGGTGATGGGATGGATAGGATGGAGGGGTGGTAAGCAGACGGGGAGGGTGGTGGGTGATGTTGGTACGTGGTGGTAGGATGCTGGGTGATGGTGGATGGTGGTGGTGATGTTGGTGACGTGATGGTGGTGTGATGTTGGTGACGTGGATGGTGGTGGGATGTTGTGACGGGTGTGATGATGTTGGTGACGTGGAGGGTGGTGGGTAAGCAGGACGTGGAGTGGTGGTGGTGGTGGTGGTGATGATGTTGTGATGTAGAGAGGGTAGGTAGGTGATGTTGGTGACGTGGAGGGTGGTGGTGATGTTGGTGACGTTAAGAGTCTTTTCTCCTGGTGATGTGGTAAGTTTGAGAGAGAGAGAGAGAGAGAGAGAGAGAGTGTAAATTCCTGTGTATGTGTTTTATATTAAGAACAAAACACACACACACACACAGACAGAGCAGCAGGTGTTCAATGACAGCAGGAAGAGACTGGGAGGTGGTGGTGACAGAACTGAGTGTGTGTGTGTGTGGGGGGGGTTACACAAGGCAGGGATGGTCTTTGGGTCTATAGACATATTAGGTCCATGTAAACAAAGCAGTTTTTGGTGGATGTAAACAAATATTTGGTGGGTGTAAACAAAACATCTGTGTGTTTTGATATTTGACGTGTTGTGTTGTGTTGTGTTGGTGTAAACGACTAACGTGTGTTGTGATGTTGATGAAGAGTTTCTATTAGGGTGATGTTTATATTGGCTATAGACAGCTGGTGTGTATGGCAGTAATAGATTCCGTAATATTTATATAACTAGAACGCTGTAATGTTTGTGACAAGTACAGAATTGTTTATATGACTGAGTACAGCAATGTTTATTTTTTACATGAGCACAATGGTGTTTATTGACTTAAAGTGCAGTTAGTTACAACAATTTAGATTACAGCAATATGTAGTATATCTGTAGTCTTATTAATGTAAGTATTACTGTGTTTATATAGATAACATTATTGTTGTTCTCAGCTTAAACACAGGCTGGTTATGTGTGTTTGGGCAGTAATGTTGTTGTCACTCACTCATTGGTGGTATTATATTTGTGTTTGTTTACATTAATATTAGTCCAAAGGTCACGTGTGTGTGTAATAAATAATAATAATAATAATAATAATAATAATAATATTAATAATAATAATCATAATTAACGGTTTATTGAAAAGGTTCTATAGCCCGAAGGTTGAAAATATACATTGGACATAAATGACTTATTACATGTATTTGTGGTTTAACAAAAGCCTTCATTAGAGAAAGGTAAAGGAACATATAGTGAACATACAGTGTAGCAATTCCCTCACAGATGGTGTTATGAGGGGGGTGTGTTGTGTGTGTGTGTGTGTGTGTGTGTGTGTGTCGGGTTCCAGGGAAGGAGGAGGATAAGAGGTGGCGTGGCTCGTCTTACTCTTGAGATTAATTGATGGTTCTTGGAGCTTGTTAGGGCTTTCATCTTCTCCTTCCTCTTTCCTTCTTCCTCCTCCCCTCTCTGCCTCTTTACCCTCTCCCTCCCTCCTCCTGTGACAGATTACCCAATATTGGCAGCTTCCTTTGACGTCCATGTCTTCCTGAGGCTTCATTTAATACAAGGATTCATTTGATAGAAGGCTTCATTCTGTAGGATTCATGATACGTAGCTTCATTTGATTCAAGGCTTCACATGATAGAAGGCTTCACATGATAGAAGGCTTCACATGATAGAAGGCTTCACATGATAGAAGGCTTCACATGATAGAAGGATTCACACGATACAAGGCTTCACATGATACAAGGCTTCACATGATACAAGGCTTCACATGATACAAGGCTTCACATGATACAAGGCTTCACATGATACAAGGCTTCACATGATACAAGGCTTCATCTTATCTTCATTAGGTTTTGTCTCATTTTTATTTGGCTTCTCTTAAACATCTTTCTCTTTTTTAGGCTTCATCTGACGTCCATCCATTTCTTGGTAGGCTTCAGAGGTGCCACTGATCGTCTCATTATATAGGTGAAAAAAAAAATATATCCCAGGTATTGTTAAGGTCAATATTTTCCTGGTAGTTAATGATGCAAGTGTATTTTTTCTTCTTAAACACCAATAATAATAAAAATGATAATGATAATAATAGTAATAATAATAACTACTACTACTACTACTAACAACAACAATAATAATAAATAAAATATATAAGAGAACCATTAATCATTCCTTATCTCAGCCTAAATTCAAATAAATAAAAGCTCGTAGTGTTCCCTTTATCTTCCCTCGTAACAAAAGATGAGGAGGAATAAGATACGAGACTACAGTATGTTGTTGTGTTGTATGTGGGGTCAAGTGAGTGTCAACTGTGCTGAGTATGTTGGTGGTATGTTGTTATTGTTTACCTGAGTATGTTGTGTGTGTATGTGAGACAACTATACATATAATTACCTCCATACACCCAATTTAGTTTTGGTTAGGTTAGGTTAACTTAAGGATGGTTTAGCTTAGGGTGGAATAGAATAAATTGGGTTAGTTTAGCTTAGGTTAAGTCTGGTGAGAGTGTTATGTTAGGTTAAGTCTGATAAGTGTGTAGTTAGGTTAGGTTAAGTGTGATAAAAGTGTAGTTATGTTAGGTTAAGTGTTATAAGTGAGTGTGTCTTGTCATGAATATAAAGTCGAGTTTCTGTCTGTATTGCCCGCCATTGTTGTACCGTAACTTAATGAGGTGGATACATTGTCGCACTTCGTCAGGATAGGGGAGGGAGGGGACATGGGTAGGGGAGGGAGGGGGCATGGGTAGGGGAGGAGGGGCAGGGTAGGGGAGGGAGGGGACATGGGTAGGGGAGGAGGACAGGGAGGAGGGGACAGGGGGGAGGAGGGACAGGGGTAGGGGAGGAGGGGCTGGGTAGGGGAGGGAGGGGTAGGGAGGAGGGGACATGGGTAGGTGAGGAGGGCCAAGGGTAGGGGAGGAGGGGCATGGTAGAGGGAGGGGGCATGGGTAGGGGAGGGGGAGATTTAACGTAGGAAGGTTATGAGACTCTTGGTATCTGTGGTAGGATTCTCACAGGTTCCGAAAGTGGAATTCCTGAAGAGCCTTTAAAAAAACTGTCCTGGAATTTTTAATACCTTGAAAAATTTGTCCTGGAATTCCCGAAAGGCCTTTAAAAAGTTCTGGAATTAGATAGTTTAAAAAAAATTCCTGAAATTGCTGAAAAACTAAGACAAATTTTGTGGAATTTCGAAAAACCTCTGGAACAATCATCCTGAAAATCGCAAACGCCGAGTATGTGTACACGTTGTTACCAGTTAGGTGAAATCCAGTGTAAATTCGTTCTGGGGAGGGTGGCGCCATCTACTGCTCATATCATCTAACTACAGCGTGGCGCAGAAGTTGGTGTCCGGGTAATAGTTTATTTTATATCACCTGGACGCTGTTTTCAGGTATACAGTTCGTCTTTAAAATGAGTTTTTATGGTGAAAACAAACAAAAGCTTTAATTAGGTAAGCGAAATGATGTGACGATAAAACTTGTACACCCTATAGAATACTTGTTACTCTATATCTACTTCTGCCCCACCCTGTACCTCGATAAAAAGTATCCCCCGTCTGTTACTTTTATCTCCCTTAACTTATCTTCCTCATGATAAGTATAGGTGTTGTGTTGTTAATCTTGGAATATATTTGTGTATTTTTAATGTGTGTATCTGGTGCTCAGGTGTTTGGTTACCTGTACAAGTTAATTAAAGTTTTCTGGAGGAGTGATAGGTGGTGACAGGTACTGGTGGACTTGTCACTTATCATGTGTGTTTGTGGAGGGGAGGTGAGGGAAGGGGGGGGGTGGTGTCTGTGAGGGGAGGAGTGCGTGAGGGAGGTAGGAGTGCGTGAGGAGAGGAAAAGGAATGTATGGGGAGATGAAGTACTGTTGTGGTGTGTGGGAGAGAGGAGAAGTGTGGGGGGAGGGAGTAGTGTGGGGGAGTGAGATGAGAAATTACACCACCCACACATTCCCAAGGTGTAGGTATCTCGAGAGCTCTCCTCCTTCAGGTAATCGAGGACAGGTGAACTTGAAGGAGTGTCGTTGTCGTGATGGTATTCCCGGTTCGGGTTGCGTAACGGGTCCTTCCACATACCTGGAATTTGTACCTGTTGTTTTACTCCCTCAGGTGATAAATGGTTTGATATGGGTCTTAACCTTCGTAAGCTTTTTCCTCCAGTCTCCGTGCACCTGATATACACCTGGCGATATTAGGTGAGACGACACGCCACTGTCTTGATATTTTTTGTCAGACACAGACAGCCAGACGGACGGACGGACGGACAGACAGACAGACAGGCAGGCAGACTAGAGAGAGAGAATGAAATAGACAGTGATTGAGAGAGAGAGAGAGGCGTCCAACATAGGTTGGATGGATATATGAGCAATAGGGGTTGGGTGTAAATGGGACTGCCCAGTACCGCTGCAGTTTCCTCCATTCTTATGTTCTTATCTCACTTATAGATGAAAACAGGTAACACATCCTAGTAGAGAATATTTAAGGTTTTTTTTTTCCTCATGGCGACTTGAGGAGGAGTAGGATCTACCCCCTTCTTCCTCCTCCTCCGTCGCCCTTGGCCTAGGAGGATGTAAGGCGGGGTATATGTCCCGCCTCAACCCCTTCACTCCCCCGGAACACCTTGCTGGTTCACGCTATTTCATTTGTTGTTGTTTTTCGATGTTTTTGTTGTTCTTTACCTTTAACCAGTTAATGAGAATACGGTTTAGGTTTCTTTCTTTCTTTTGTGTGCATCCTCGTTACCGGTTAGATGCAGTCACATGCCACCACCACCAGTCAGATAGTCACGTCACCAGTCAGATACAGTCAACACCACCACCAGTCAAATACAGTCAACACCACCACCAGTCAAATACAGTCAACACCACCAATAGTCAGATACAGTCAACACCACCACTAGTCAGATACAGTCAACACCACCACCAGTCAGATACAGTCAACACCACCACCAGTCACATGCAAGCTTGACACAACCAGTTTAGAGGGAAAAGTTGAGACGTACGAATTGTTTATTGAATACCTGTGTGTGTGTGTGTGTGTGTGTGTGTGTGTGTGTGTGGTATTATCCCCTAGACCCGGGAGTTCTCGGTCCCTATAGCCAACACAGGGAGGTGGTGTAGTGGTAATGTGGTGCTGGTGACTCTAACTTGGTGACCTGGGATGGCAGTGTTGCAGTGGTGACCTGAGACGGCAAGGAGACAATTCTATTTCAACCGTGTGCAATATGCTTGTACGTTGCAGGAGGTAGGTTAACACGAGAGATTATTGGTTTGTGTGTGGTGAAGTGGTGGTAGTTGGTGGTAGTTAGTGGTGGTGGTAGTTTCGCTAGGTAGTTAACCCTGGGATATACAATTGGTTGACATCTTCAGTGTGTAAGGGTAAACATGGTCGTCAATTTGTCTGTCCGTCTTTTTTTTTACGAGTGTTTACCTATTTGTTTGCTATTGAGTGTTTGTTTATTATACCCTCTCTTTAAAGCGTAGTCGATAAATGTCTGTCTGTGTCTCTAGTGTCTTGTCTGTCTGTCTGTCTGTCTGTCTAGTAAGTCATCGTTGGCAGTGACTCGCTTGTTAACGAGGTCTTTTAAAAGTAGGCACATTCTTCCTCTCCATAATTACCCATTCGATCAATTAATTGCCTATTCAGTCAATTAGTTGAATGAGTTAATCAATTAATTAGCTGGATAATCACTCTTCAAGCCCGCAGATCAATGACTAGTGACCCAGAGAGAGAGAGAGAGAGAGAGAGAGAGAGAGAGAGAGAGAGAGAGAGAGAGAGAGAGAGAGAGAGAGAGACAATATCATCCCGGCTGAGTCAAGCTAAAGTCTAAACTCTCCTAAGTGGCACCTTGTTAGTATATACTGTATATTTACCTCAAGGAATTATTATGTAACATCTAGTATCGTCTGGATTAGGTTAGGTTAGGTGTTGGTAAATACATATGAGAATGTTACCACCTTTATCACTTTTTATATTTTTTTACGTTTATCATTTATTTTTTATTTATTTTTTTATTTATTTTACAGTGGAGTTGATATACCGTAATCTGGGTGGGAGAGAGAGAGAACGTGGGGTGTATTGGGGGTGAAACAAAGGGACAGACAGACAGACAGACAGACAGACAGACAGTAATCATATCTTGGTATTGGTGGTGAATCAAAGGGACAGAAAGACAGACAGACAGACAGACAGACAGTAATCATGTCTTGACGGTAAAATATATAATTATTGGGATGGTAATTTCTATCAACTTAATTGTGGTGGAGGTTGAGGGGGTGGTAGTAGTGGTGGTAGTAGTGGATGTTGAAGTGTTAATGGTGGTGTTGGTAGTAATAGTGGTGATGGAAATAGTAATAGTGGTAGTGTTGGTGGTGGTGGTAGTAGTGGTGATGGTAGTAATGTTGGTGGTGTAAATTTACCGTCTTAAGAGAACTATTCCCTGGAAGATGTCGTTGGTGGTGGTAGAGGCCGGGAATTCCTTTGTAAGTTAATTAAAAACTTTTGCACAAATTCCACCTGTCTCTCTCTCTCTCCAGTCACAAGGAATAGCCAGTTAGACGTAGTTACGATTATTATTCAGTATTTTCTGATAACTACCAGCACTATCGACTATCAAGCACCCACTCTTTTGGAGAGAGAGAGAGAGAGAGAGAGAGAGAGAGAGAGAGAGATAGATAATAATTCTGAAAGTGAAGAAAGTAGTAATTGACGGGAAGTGACCAACCTCACTACTGACTGACTATACTGACGAAGGTAATGGCACATACATAACATTATACTCTTGGTAGGGGAAGGGAAGGAAGGTCGTGGTGTGAGGTGGAGGTACAGGAGAGGGACTTCCCCACTCCTGAAGGTGTGTTTGATGACGTCAGGAGTTCTCGCCCCGGGCTGATGAAACTACACCCAGGTACCTCAGAGCCTCTTGGGGTTAAAATAATTCTTTCTATTTAGCTGTATGAAGTTTGTGTTGTCTCTTGCCTATAATAACAGATGGCGTCTGAGTTACACCAAAACTGTAGTGTAGGTAGGTGAGGTGTTAGTCGTGTGTGTGTCCTTGTTTACATGATATTTGCTTATCAGTGTCCCATTGTTTCTTAATGTCCCTCTTGTGTCTTCTCTTGTAAACATAAACGATTATAAGAACAACAATTTACCGCCGAACGTGTAGAGCATTTCCCAACCCAACCCAACCAGATGTAAATATGACACCATTAGCGAGTCGTTTATAAAAAGTGACTCCAGTAGCTGTTTTGTCCGTTCATCTGTCCGTCCGTCCGTATATTCGTCCGTACGGTTAGGCGTGATGATACGTATAGGTCGAGTCATTGTTGTTAATTTTAATTGTTTATTTTTTATTTTATTTACTTATGTCATCCTCCTTATCCCTATCCCTGCCCTTATCCTATCCTGCCTTATACTATCCTGCCTTATCCCTATCCCTGTATATCCTATCCTGCCTTATCCTATCCTGCCCTTATCCTATCCCTGCCCTTATCTATCCCTGCCTGTCTCTAAGTGTGCTGTGCTACATATTACAGTGAACTGTACATATTACGAATGTGCTGTACATGGCCACGAGTGTACTGTACATGGCCACGAGTGTACTGTACATGGCCACGAGTGTACTGTACATGGCCACGAGTGAACTGTACATGGCCACGAGTGTACTGTACATGGCCACCAGCTCTTTATCACAACACTAGGGAGTAACCTATCCTGTCCTATCCTATCCTATCCTCTCCTAACCAAGTTTTCGATTCTCATTAAATTTAATATCAATTTCTCTCTCTGTCGTAGTTGTTGACGTAAGATGCGTCATAGTTAGTTGCGTCATAGTAAGTTGCGTCATAGTAAGTTGCGTCATAGTAAGTTGCGTCATATGTAGTAAACTTCTTCAAACGTTTCCTGTGTTTTATGTTTTAATTTTCCACGAAGTAGTTGTGGGTGCTGGAACGTATATCTGCCTGCCTGACTGACTGAAGTTAGACCAAGTTAGATTCTCAGTAGTCCCTGTGTTGATTTTCCTCATCTCTTTTTGCCAGAGTACATAAATAAGTATCTCACTCGCTCACTCGTTCGCTGACTCATGATTCGTGGAACCATACGTCACTGAGAGGGGTGGGGGAGGGGGGGGTGTATAAAGGAAGAGGGCTGGTGAAGTTTAGCCCTTGTCCCAGTAGACCCACAACCTGACCTGACCATGTTGGAGTGAGGCCCCCGCCTTGTCACCCCTCCTCTTTATCTCTCCTTCCCCTCCTCCCCTTCCTCCCCCTCTCTCCTTCGCCTCCGTCACCTTCCGCTCGTATCCTCCCCCTCTCTCCTCCCGTACCCTCCTTCCTCCCTCCTGTAGACCAGCCTAATTGACCTACCTTGACCTGGGTCGCCCCGGAACCAAGGGCCAAACTATGCCAGTATTGATGATTCATTTGGCGCTTACCTGATGTGTATTAAGGAGAGGTCAGGGTGAGAGGAGGGGGGTGGGGAGGAGGAGGAGGAGGAGGAGGTCATATTACTGGTACATTTTTATCCATCATATTTACCCAAGGTCATTCTCCTCCCCCTCATCATTCTTCCCCCTCATCATTCTTCCCCCTCATCATTCTCCCCCATCATTCTCCCCCCATCATTCTCCCCCCCCATCATTCTCCCTTTTGTTTTTAGTTACTTATGATTATATATCGAAAACCTAATTACGTTGATTCTACTCTTCACTAAGTTATTTATATACTTGTTTTAATTGGATTTTATTGTGATTGGTAGATTCGTTTGTTTTTTATAGTTATTTATTATTGTTTATTGAGAATTTCGAATGGTCGGAAAAATGGCAGATGAAATTCAATGTGGACAAATGTAAAGTACTCAGTATAGGAGATGTAAACAGGGAAACCAGATACCAGATGAACAACGATGCCATTGTGGAATCCGACTGCGAGAGAGATTTAGGAGTAATGATAAGTAGAAATCTTAAGCCAAGTAAACAATGTGTTTTTGCTGTAACAAGGCTAATAAAGTACTTGGGTTCATACAAAGGAGTGTTAGTTACAAGATAGCGAGGTCATCTTAAAATTATATCTAGCGCTTGTGAGACCTCACCTGGATTACGCAGCTCAGTTCTGGTCACCGTATTACAGAATGGATATAGAATCATTGGAAAGAATCCAGAGGAGAATGACAAGACTAATCCCGGGCATTAGGAACCTTGAGTATAGAGACAGGTTAAAGCATCTTAATTTGCACTCCCTCGAGAGACGTAGAGTGAGTGGCGACATGATAGAGGTGTATAAATGGAAGTCAGGGTTAAACAAAGGGGACATTACAAAGGTACTCAAACTATCCAACCAGGAGCGAACTAGTAACAATGGTTTTAAATTAGACAAATTTTGATTCGGCGTGAAATTGGTAAACACTGGTTTGGAAACAGAGTAGTGGATGAGTGGAACAAGTTACCAAATATCATCATTAACTCGAATACGCTGAATAGCTTCAAACATAGGTTGGATGCTTATATGAGCAATAGGGGTTGGGTATAAACGGGACTGCCCAGTATGGGTCAATAGGCCCGCTGCAGTTTCCTCCATTCTTATCTTTTCTTATGTATATAATTGTTGCCGTTTTTATTTTTATGCGTAATGGTTTCGTTTATATGATGACGTCACCATTGATTTTCTTTATGACGTAATCTCTGGTTTGGTTTATGACGTCACCTCTGGTTTTGTTTATATGATGACGTCACCTCTGGTTTTGTTTATATGATGACGTCACCACTGGTTTTATTATAGTACATTGTATTCCTGAAGTTCGTCCGTCTGTCTCTCCCGATTGTAGGACGTTTGAACCGTGGGTCAGAATAATAACCTAACTTTACCTAACCTAACCTACATACATCTCGTGGCCCAAACGTCCGAATACCGTCTCTCTCTCTCTCTCTCTCTCTCTCTCTCTCTCTCTCTCTCTCTCTCTCTCTCTCTCTCTCTCTCTCTCTCTCTCCTCCATCCCTTCCTCCTGTCTGTCTGTCTCTCCGCCTCCCTCCCTCTCATCCCATCCTTCCTTCCTTCCTTCCATCTCTCCCCCTCCCTGTTCACCCCTCCTTCCCTATTTCTCCCTCCTTCCTTCCCTTCCTCATCGTCTTCACCAGGGAGTCACTCAGTATTCCTACATCATACACAGTACGGTAGACAACACTTCCCGGTTTGCTGTACAGTATGCCTGGCCACACGAGCAGCCTTCATTACTTAACATAGGCTGTCCGCTGTTACTGTTATCCGTAAACACACTGGTGCTTCTGGGTACACGTCTCTCTCTCTGTGTGTGTGTGTGCGTGTGCGTGTGTACAGGGGGCGTTGATTACTTAGACTTTGGGCTGTGTACTGTTTTTTTTCACATACTCTGTTCTAAAACATGAATAAAATACTCAAATCATCATTTCTGTAGTGCATTGCCATACCAGTCAAGAAGGGGAAGGGAGAGAAGGGAGGAATATGAAAGGGAAGGTAGGAATAGGGAAGAGAAGGGAGAGGAGAGTAACACGTTTCGACGCAGTCATGAACAGGATGACCCAAAGGGGGGGAGGGGGGGTTGCCCGTGCCGCTTACCTGTCTTTTAATTTATTGGGCGCCCTTCTGCACCCTGTGCAAGGAGTAGCACAAAAAGCGTTTACAGTGCCCAACAGGGAAGCACGCAGAATTCATGCTGGCCTAGACGACTCCTGCATTTAAGGGCGTAAGTGCCTGAAGGGCCACGGGTTTCATCGGCAAGTTACATATAGTGACGGGGGTGTGGGGGGGGGGGGATTTCGATACAATGCATCTATTTATGGCAAGGCGTGACAGGTCCCAAATGAGCCAAGTGCCAGGCCTGAGCATAAGGACATAACACAAGAAAATAAGGAGTCTGCATTAGGCCGGTTGGCGTGTGCATGGCAGCTCCTGTCGAGAATTACTACCACTCTCTATCATCGATAAATCTATCCAGCCTCCTTTTAAAACTTTCTATCGTTCCAGCACTTACTACAAAGTTGCTAAGCTTGTTCCACTCGTCCACCACCCTATTTGTGAACCAGTTCCTTCCTATCTCCCTCCTAAACCTAAACTTATCCAACTTAAATCCGTTACTACGAGTCCTATCCTGCTCGGTTATAATAAGAACTTTATCTATATCGGATATTGGTCAGGAGGAATGGGTGTTGGTGACGGCTGTCTGGTGTGTTCAGTCGTCAATACTCTGGGTCACCCGGTGTGGTGATCTTGACCTACACGAAAGCACCGGTGCGTCTTTCTGTGGTGGCGTGAGGGGGCGCGGCCAGGTTGTGTAGCCGTGTCGATTACTAGGTAGAGGTTAGATTACGCACGTATTTCATAGTGAATGGAAATGCATGTAAATACGCAGAGAGAGAGAGAGAGAGAGAGAGAGGACTTGTCTGCTGATTGCATCATTGTGAAACAAGAGGAGGAGGAGGAGGGGTCGGGGTAGCCTGGGGCACGTGAGGGAAGGGGGGATGGAATAATCTGATTCACGTGGTGGAAAGGAGAAAGGGAGGAGTAAGGGTTCTAGATTACGCAAAGGAGGTGAGAAAGGAAGTAAAGTAGGGATGGAAGGAGGGAGGAGCTAGGTTGAGGGAAGTGTACATTGGTTTTGACAGTGACTGAGGGAGGGAGGCGCTGAAGTCGTGATCATGTGTGGGGGATGAGGAGGAGGAGGGAGGGAGGAAGGAAGGTAGGTAGGTAAGGGAAAGGCTGCCTCACGTTTCAGCGTGTGGAAGAAAACCGGTTTTAAGTGGCCCGGCCTACACCCCCCATCTCCTCCTCCCCCATCCTCCCCCTCCCCCATCTCCTCCTCCCTCCCCATCCTCCCCCTTTCAGCTGTTTTTCAAGACGGAGGGTTCATGGAGTGTTGGTGTTTGTGTGTTGTGGTGTTTTATGTGGGTGTGTGGGTGGCAAGAGAGAGGAGGTATGATGCTGCTAGTGGTTGTGGTTGGTAATGGAGATATGGTGATGATGGTGATAGTTGTGGTGGATGTGATGGTGATGATGGTGATAGTTGTGGTGGATGTGATGGTGATGGTTGTGGTGGATGTGATGGTGATGATGGTGATAGTTGTGGATGTGATGGTGATGATGGTGATAGTTGTGGTGGATGTGATGGTGATAGTTGTGGTGGATGTGATGGTGATGATGGTTTTGTGGTGGATGTGATGGTGATGGTTGTGGTGGATCTGATGTGGTGATGATGGTGATAGTTGTGGTGGATGTGATGGTGATGATGGTGGTTGTGGTGGATGTGGTGGATGTGATGGTGATGATAGTTGTGGTGGATGCGATGGTGATGATGGTGATGGTTGTGGTGGATGTGATGGTGATAGTTGTGGTGGATGTGATGGTGATGGTTGTGGTGGATGTGATGGTGATGATGGTGATGGTTGTGGTGGATGTGATGGTGATGATGGTGATAGTTGTGGTGGATGTGATGGTGATGGTTGTGGTGGATGTGATGGTGATAGTTGTGGTGGATGTGATGGTGATAGTTTGGTGGATGTGATGGTGATGATGGTGATAGTTGGTGGATGTGATGGTGATGGTTGTGGTGGATGTGATGGTGATGGTTGTGGTGGATGTGATGGTGATAATGGTGATAGTTGTGGTGGATGTGATGGTGATATGTGTTGTGTGGTGGATGTGATGGTGATGATGGTGAGGTGGATGTGATGGTGATGATGGTGGTTGTGGTGGATGTGATGGGGTGATAGTTGTGGTGGATGTGATGGTGATGATGGTGATAGTTGTGGTGGATGTGATGGTGATGATGGTGATAGTTGTGGTGGATGTGATGGTGATGATGGTGATAGTTGTGGTGGATGTGATGGTGATGATGGTGATAGTTGTGGTGGATGTGATGGTGATGATGGTGTATTTTACTAGTAGCAGTGACCTTTATGACCTTGATTATGTAGGTGCAGGTGAGATTAATTATACCAGGTCAGGGCCAGTCATGGCGTCTCTTCCTTCCTCAGGACCTCCTGGATTATAAATTATTGCTGTTTTAATATTAGTGAACTATATGGCTTTACCTTGTGATTTTTATTTTTAATTTTTTTTTATTTACCTATATTTTTATTTGCCTTTTTATTTTATTTTATATATTTTTTATTTACTTTCAAATTTCTTTTATTTTTGTATTTTTTATTTTTTATTTACTCTTTTTTACTTTTTAATTTTCCTTATTTTTTATTTTTTTTTTTATTATTTTTATTAACTTTTTTATTTACTTTTTAATTTCTTTTATTTATTTATTATTTTTATATTTATTTTTTATTTTATTTTTTTACTTTATTTTAATGATGAATATATCCGTCTAATCTTCCGTCAACATTCTTTCGTGTGCCAGTTTGCGTCTCCGTCCGTCCACCCGTCCGTCCACCTGATCAACACGGAACTCCTGTAAATATTGATGGATTTTGTTGTAACTGCCTGTCATCGTGTCCCGGGGAGGGGGGGGGGTGCTTGGTGGGAGAATATGGGGAGGTGAATGGATGGATATACTCCTCAATTTCTCCCCTTCCCCACTCTTCTCCCCTACCCCCTCCTTCCTCACCCTCTCCTATCCTAACCACTACCCCGTACCTAACCTACCCCCGTATCCCCCTAACCTATCCCCGTATCCCCCTAACCTACCCTCTCCCTTTCTACTCCCCCAATCCTTCTCTGCCCCTCCCCTCCTCCCCTCCCATTACCCAGCCTCCCCATCTGGAAGGCACGGCGGGGTCGGTTCGCTCACTCGTGTTCTGGAAGTTTCTGTCAGTCAGTAAGGGCAGGTGTCCGCGTCTCTGTCTGTCTGTCTGCCTGCCTACCTTCCTTGTTTGTCTGTCTGTGTCGTTTTGTCTAGTTTATTTGTGGATTTGGTTTGTGTGTGTGTTTGAGGATGAGTAGGCAATTCCTTAGAGTGTGTGTGTGTGTGTGTACGTAATAAGAGAAAGGGGGAGATCTTTTAAGCTCATGTGTGTAAGGAAAAAGGTTTTGAGGCTTTGGGGGAAGAGGCAGCTAACCCACCAGTCAGTTGACCAGCCACAGCCAGCCAGCCAGCCAGCCAGCTCACCGGCAGGTCGTCCCGAGTGGCCGACAGCAGCTCCCTGACAGGCTTCTCCGCTCACGGAAAATTCCACGCCGTCTGGAGGCTGACTCGAGCTGGCTGGGAACGGCTCTATATGGTTCTCCTCGGCTACATTAAGCCTTTCAACACTGTATCCGACTTTACATGCCTCCATCTGATTTTTCATGTCTCCTAACCTCATTTCACTGGCTGTATCCGGATTTTCCTGGCTCTCCGGTTGTTTTTATGACTGTATCCGGTATTCAGTGGTTATATTTTGCTTATCATGTCGTGTAACCGGCTTCACTTGATTATTTTTACTCAATTGTACATAATTTTCCTTCCAACCTTGTACATTTTACCAGGTGTACAGTTTAATTCACCTGATGATTAGATACCCCAGCTTATTTCACCTGATTAGATACCCCAGCTTATTTCACCTGATTAGATACCCCAGCTTATTTCACCTGATTAGATACCCCAGCTTACTTCACTTTATGATTAGACACCCTAACGCCGCCTGCGGAGTTATGTTATTGCAGGTTAGGTTAGTTTTACGTTTGGTTAATATCGGGTTAAATTAGGTTAATGTTAGTGTAGGTTATTTTTTTCTGAAATAAGTTGAGGTGGTTAATCGTAAGGCGGTCCAATCCCCTGTATATGTAAGGGTTTAATGAGATACTTTATGCTTTAGTTGAGGCGAGCTTTGATGGGTGGCAGGTGTGAGGGTGGGTGGTAGGTGGCGGAGGGTGTGACCAATCCTCCTCCCTGGCCTCCAGCAGGTAGTGGCAGCCCACACCTGTAATATGAGAAACTGGCAACCTGTTCTGTGTGTGTGTGTGTGTGTGTGTGTGTGTGTGTTTATTTTTACATAGTCAGGTGAACCCCTTTCCATACCTTCTCCTCTTCCACTCTTCTCTCCCTTCTTCGTCTCTCTCCCTTCTTCGTCTCTCCTTCCACACCTCTCACCCTTCATCCTCTCCCCCTCCCTCATTCCTTCTTTCCTCTTTTTTCTCCTCTCCCTTCCCTTCTTCCTTTCTCCTTCACTCTCTCCTTTCCCTCCCTCTTCGAGTACAACGTTTAACAACCTGAGGACAATGTTTAACGCCTCAGGACAGTGTTAACCCTTTGAGGATGATGGTCAACCCTTTAAGGACTATGGCTCAACCCTTTAAGGATTATGGGTCAACCCTTTAAGGACTATGGCTCAACCCTTTAAGGATTATGGGTCAACCCTTTAAGGATATGGGTCAACCCTTTAAGGATTATGGGTCAACCCTTTAAGGATTATGGGTCAACCCTTTAAGGATTATGGGTCAACCCTTTAAAGACAATGGGTCAACCCTTTAAGGATTATGGGTCAACCCTTTAAGATCTATGGGTCAACCCTTTTAAGATCTATGGGTCAACCCTTTAAGGATATGGGTCAACCTTTTAAGGATATGGGTCAACCCTTTAAGGATATGGGTCAACTTATTTTAAGATCTATGGGTCAACCCTTTAAGATCTGGATGTACTTTTAAAAGATCTATGGGTCAACCCTTTAAGGACAATGGGTCAATCCTTTAAGGACTACTGGTCAACCGCTTTAAGGCAAAGCCGTCGTCTTCAAAGGGTAAACCTAATTTACATTGACTCTATAATATCGGTTTATGAGTTTTAGTTAATAGGGAGAGAAGAAGAAAGGGTTCCAGTGGAGGAAGGGGTAGCTAGAGGAGGGAAGAAGGAGAGGAGGGTGACTTTGAGGAGGGAAGGAGAGAGGGAGGGGTGACTTTGAGGAGGGAAGGAGAGAGGGAGGGGTGACTTGTGGAGGGAAGGAGAGAGGGAGGGGTGACTCGTGGAGGGAAGGAGAGAGGGAGGGGTGACTTAAGGAGGGAAGCAGAGAAGGAGGGGTGACTTGAGGAGGGAAGAATGGAGGGAGGGAGGGTCAGGCTGGGCCAAGGTTATATATACGCAGCTTTAGGATATCGATCCTTTAGGAGCAGCAGGATGGTGGGGAGCTTTAATGGTCCCTCCCTCCCCTCCCCTGCTCTCCCCTCCCTATTTCCTTTTCTTCTTTATCTCCCTTCCTCTTCCTTGTCGTTCTTCCAAGACTTGTTGTTTTATAGGTAATTAGTAACACACACACACACACACACACACACGGAGGGCAGGAGAGGTAGTGACTTCCTCGTCCAGCGCTGCTAATTAATCCACAACACACGACAGTTGAACACGAGACCTCCAGCCAGGTGTATTAATAGGCCTTATACAACCTATGGGAGATATGTGTGTGTGTGTGTGTGTGTGTGTGTGTGTGTGTGTGTTGTGTCCCCTCCCATTCCTTCTCCGTTTTCAAATCATATTCTCTCTTTTATCCCACCAACCCCCACCCTTCATCCCCTCCCACACCCTTCATCCCCTAAATACCTACCTTCATCCCTCCCCACCCCTACCCTTCATCCCCTCCCACCCTCCCACCCCAGACCTGTATGCTACGCCCAGCCAGGAGTTCAGTGTAACAAGTGTATGATAGGAGGGAAGGAGGTCTCGGGAGGAAGGTCTCAGGAGGTGGGTGTCCTGAGGCGGTCAAGGACACTCAGGGCTGGAGGGAGGCGTCCTTGGTGGCTGCCTTGTCCAGTTACTTCCCCCACCACCACCATGATGCTGTGTGGTGTGATGTGATGTTGGATATTGATATTGGAACAGTTTATTTAGCTAGAAAAATACAGATACAGGATGGATAATAATAATAATATTGCTGAGCCAGTTGAGAGTCTGAGCTCTCATGAAGGCATCTGATATATAATGTACATTTATCTAAGGAAGAATTATGTAACATTTAGTATAATCTGGAATAGTACACGTAACAAGGTGGTAGTAAGAATATAATCTGACTGTTGCTACGGTTATCACTTCGTTATTTATTTATTTTATTTATTTTTTACATTTATATTATAAGTATATACATATTTTACAGTGGGGTTGATATTAAGGTGGAACAAGAGGACAGAAGCTGTCAGTATGGTGTTTTGTTGGCAAATATATTTATTACAATGGTAATTTCTATCTATCTACATGACAATTTATGATAGTACTTTATAATGGTTTTGATGGTACAATAAAAGTAAGAATATAAAGTAGGTATTAAAAATATATTAATGCTTAGGCAATAGATATTTTTTTAGAAATGATGTAAAGGAAGGGAGTGTAGTCTTTGCTGGGATGGGTGGAGGATAAGTTGTTCCACACCTTCACACCATGATATTTTATGGAGGTCTGGGATTGAGAGGAGCGCATGGGTGGGGGGGGGGGTGTCTTGGTAGCTCTGGGTGTTTGAAGTTGTATCTCTGATTATTCCGGAACTGGAAATAATTATTGGCAATCAAGTGATTGACAGATTTGTAAACAAATAAGGCACAGCAGTAGGTGTTAATATCCTCGAATTTTAATATTTTCTATTTTGCAAATTGTTCGTTAGTGTGATCAGTTTTTTCAAGTAGGTCATTGTCTGCACAACTCTCTTCTGTGTACTGATCAGGGGTTGTATTTTTGTAGAGCTAGAGGCCCTACACAGTATGCGACAGTGTATCAAGTGTTGGTAGACAAGATCGTAATAGATTTCTTTCATTGCTGCAAGAGTGGGTGACTGACTTGTGTGATACAGGATACTGTGCTGTTTATTGACTTTAGTGTGAATGGCTTGTATGTGGTTTCTTCAGCTAAGTTTCTCATCAACAATAACTCCTAGGAATTTAGTATTTTGTTTACGTTTGAAGACTGTGGTGGTGTGATGTGATGATGGTGGTGTGGTGTGGGAGGTTGATGATTGTGTGGTGATGTAGTATTGGTGAAGTAGAATGAAGAGTTAGTGAAGGAGGTGGTGGAGGTAGTGGTGAAGGTGGTGGAGGTAGTGGTGAAGGAGGTGGTGGAGGTAGTGGTGAAGGAGGTGGTGGAGGTAGTGGTGAAGGAGGTGGTGAATTGGAGGTAGTGGTGAAGGAGTGGTGGTGGTGGTAGTGGTGGGAGGAGGTGGTGGAGGTAGTGGTGGAGGTAGTGGTGGGAGGAGGTGGTGGGTAGTGGTGGAGGTAGTGGTGAAGGAGGTGTGGTGGAGGTAGTGGTGAAGGTGGTGGTGAAGGTGGTGGTGGTAGTGGTGAAGGAGGTGGTGGAGGTAGTGGAGGTGGTGGTGAAGGAGGTGGTGGAGGTAGTGGAGGTGGTGGTGAAGGTGGTGGTGGAAGAAGTGGTGAAGGAGGAGGAGATGGTGGTGGTCAAGGTGATGGAGTAAAGGGGGGAGGGGAAGGTAGTGGTTAAAGTTGTGTATGACTTAGTGGAAAGCAATTTTATCCACCACCACCACCACCACTTTGCCTTTGATCATAGACATATAAAATGCAAAGCAGAGACAAACACTCATACACACATCCAGACATAAAGTGTGTCGACGTGGATAAGCAGGCCCTCCTTATCTACGTAGTGTGTGTGGTGGTGATGATAACTGCGGTGACTGGTGATGGTGTGTGGTGGTGATAGTGGTGTCATCTTATTTACCCCTGGAGGTAGCCGTAAGCTAGACACGTACACCCCACTACACCTTCTCCTAGCCCTGGGCGATCACACCACCGCCCCGCTCTGCCCCGCCCTCATGGTTGCTGCAGATGATGGTCCTTATTACCAGCAGGAGTCGGGTGATGCTGCGGCTGTCTTCGTGTCCTCTGCAGCAGGAGGTCGACGCTTGTGGCTGATCCTGATCTTCCTCTTCTTGTATCTAAGATATATCTCTCATTTAACCTTTATTTTCCTTCCTCCTGCCTTCAGTCCTCCTTATTCCTCTACCCTACCCCCTCCCTCCCTCCTTCCTTCCTTCCTTCTTTCCTCCTCCATCCTCCTTCCTTTCTGCTGTCTTGCCTCCTTCCTTTTAATATCATTATTAATCATCCATCATGGCTAACGTTGGCTCGTCACCCCAGAGCATCCTCCCCCACCCCCAGTTCTCCCCGCCCTCCCCAGCTCCCCAGGCACTCTTGGACTGTGGTACTCGTGACACTCTTGGACTGTGCACACTCGTACTTTGGACAGTGGCTGTTTGGCACTCCTGGACAGTGGCTCTCTTAGCACTCTTGGACAGCAGCTCTCTTGGACAGCAGCACTCTTAGACGCAGCTCTCGGCACTCTTGACGGCGGCTCGGCACTCTTGGACCAGCTCTAGCACTACGGCAGCTCTCTCTTGGACGGCAGCTCTCTTGGACACTCTTGGACAGCAGCTCTCTAGGCACTCTTGGACGGCGCTCTCTTAGCCTCAGCACTCTTGGACAGCACTCTTGGACGGCAATCTTGGCCTCTTGGACGACGCTATCTTGGCACTCTTGGACGGCGGCAATCTTAGACGGCGGCACTCTTGGACGGCTCTTGGCACTCTTGGACGGCTCTCTTGGAGTGGCGGCTATCTTTTCACCCTTGGACGGCGGCAATCTTGGACAGCGTCACTCTTGGGCAGCAATCTTGGACAGCACTCTTACAGTGGATATCTTGGCACTCTTGGACGGTGACAATCTTGGACGGCAGCTCTCTTGGCAGTCTTAGACGGCGGTTCTCTTAGCCCTCTTGGACGGCTCTTAGCACTCTTGGACAGCAGCTCTTGGCACTCTTGGACGGCAATCTTGGACGGCAGCTCTCTTACTCTTGGCACTCTTGGCACTCTTGGACGGCTGGACAGCGGCACTCTTGGACGGCGCTGTCATAAGGACGGCAGCTGTCATGCCACTCTTGGACGGCGGCACTCTTGGACGGCGGCTGTCATGGACGACTCTTGGACGGCGGCTGTCATGCCACTCTTGGACAGCGGCACTAGTGTAAATGTTTCTCATCTTGAAATCTTAATTGATAAAGGGACGACGTTTGTTTATACTGTTAATTGATAGGTGGCGTGAGGGTGTGGTAGTGGGTTGTGGTGGTGGGGTGGTGGTGAGTGGGCGTTGTTGGTGGTAGTGGGCGTTGGTTGGGCGTTGGTGGTGGTAGTGGGCGTTGGTGGTGGTAGTGGGCGTTGGTTGGGGGTGGTGGGCGTTGGTGGTGGTAGTGGGCGTTGGTGGTGGTAGTGGGCGTTGGTAGTGGTGGTTGTGTGGTGGTAGTGGGCGTTGGTGGTGGGCGTTGGTGGTGGGCGTTGGTAGTGGTGGTTGGTGGTGGTAGTGGGCGTTGGTGGTGGTAGTGGGCGTTGGGTAGAGGGGCTTGGAGGTGGTAGTGGCGGCTGGGTTGTGGAGATGACATTTATTAGTAGAATGGGTATGGTGAAAGGTGGGTGTTGGAGAGTGTTGAAGATGTTGGAGAGATGTGTGTGTCAGGTGTTGGAGAGTGTTGAAGATGTTGGAGAGATGTGTGTGTCAGGTGTTGGAGAGTGTTGAAGATGTTGGAGAGATGTGTGTGTGTCAGGTGTTGGGGAGTGTTGAAGATGTTGGAGAGATGTGTGTGTGTGTCAGGTGTTGGAGGTGTGTATCAGGTGTTGGAGGTGTGTATCGGATGTTGGTGTGTATCGGGTGTTGGAGGTGTGTATCGGGTGTTGGAGGTGTGTATCAGGTGTTGGAGGTGTGTATCGGATGTTGGTGTGTATCGGATGTTGAGTGTGTATCAGATTGTTGGAAAATATACCTCGGGTGTTGGAAGTGTGTATCGGGTGTTGGAAGTGTGTATCGGGTGTTGGAGGTGTGTGGAGAGTTGAAGATGCTGGGGGAGATGTGTGTGTATGGAGGGTGTTGGGGGGTGTGAATCAGGTGTTGGTGAAGGTGTGTTGGAGGTGTTGGAGCGGACGAGGCAGCAGGTGTTGGCGGCATCACCAGCACACCTCCACCAGACATCACCGAGGCTTCAGGTTTTAGAATTCCTATCATCTCCCTTAGGCGGGTCTGGCGGCCATCCTCCTCCACTGAATTCCAAGAACCTTGATTCCTGCCCGGTAAAATTCCTGGGGTTAATATTTTTGGGATTGGAATGTTTAAGGGTCTATTCCAGGGTACAATTCCAG
Organism: Homarus americanus; assembly: GCF_018991925.1. NCBI lineage: Eukaryota > Metazoa > Arthropoda > Malacostraca > Decapoda > Nephropidae > Homarus > Homarus americanus. The sequence goes on along the minus strand of NW_024711502.1, from coordinate 311,385 downwards.
GGGGAGGTGGTGAGGATTTCAGAATGAGGGGGGTTAGATTCGGGGGGTTCAGAGGGTTAAATTCCAGGGGGACGCGAGGGTTCGGGAGGGGGGGGTATAATTCCATGAGCACAGATCTTAGTGGTATAGGAGGTGGGGATGAAAAGTTCCAACTGCCTCCCTCCAGCTCCCCCCTCCACATGCCCTTCCCCCCTCCACCCCCATGGTGTTGTGCAGGTGGATACAAGGTCAGGCTCAAGGATGTTCTTACGTCAGGCCGTTTGTCTGTGCTAGGTTGACTCATGACCACCCACGCCCTAGTAGATCCCAGCTCCTCGTTGACAAACATGGCTTCTCTTAGTTTGTCCTACTCAAGTCTGGACCTCTCCTAGCCTGTCCTAGTCAAGTCTGGGCCTCTTCTAACTTGTCCTAGTCAAGTTTGGGCTCCTCCTAGCCTGTCCTAGTCAAGTCTGGGCTCCTCCTAGCGTGTCCTTGTCAAGTCTGGGCTCCTCCTAGCCTGTCCTAGTCAAGTCTGGGCTCCTCCTAGCCTGTCCTAGTCAAGTCTGGGCTCCTCCTAGCGTGTCCTTGTCAAGTCTGGGCTCCTCCTAGCCTGTCCTAGTCAAGTCTGGGCTCCTCCTAGCCTGTCCTAGTCAAGTCTGGGCTCCTCCTAGCCTGTCCTAGTCAAGTTTGGGCCCCTCTAGCCTGTCCTAGTCAATTCTGGGCCTCTTCTGGCTTGTCCTAGTCAAGTCTGGGCCTCTCCTAGCCTGTCCCTGTAGTCAAGTCTGGGCCCCTCTAGCCTGTCCTAGTCAAGTCTGGGCCTCTCTAGCCTGTCCTAGTCAAGTCTGGGCCCCTCTAGCCTGTCCTAGTCAAGTCTGGGCCCCTCTAGCCTGTCCTAGTCAAGTCTGGGCCACTCCTAGCTTGTTCTAGTCAAGTCTGGGCCTCTCCTAGCTTGTTCTAGTCAAGTCTGGGCCACTCCTAGCTTGTTCTAGTCAAGTCTGGGCCTCTCCTAGCTTGTCCTAGTCAAACCCGAGCCTGTCCTAGAACCACGTGGTGTCGTGGCATGGCGTAAGGTCCCGTTCGGGAACGTGTTGCATCAGCCTTGGGTCTGCTGGCTGACTCATCCTCCTGTCCTGCCCAGCGTCTCCCGATTTTTCCTGACGAATCTCGAACCCTCTCCCAGTTCCTCCACACCTTGTTATCCTGCCCTTGCCTAGCCGGTATTAGTCCTCCCCTAGCTGGTCCCGTAGCATCTCCTAGCTTGTCTTAGTTCCACCTTAGTCTCTTAGCCTTAGCTTCTCCTTGAATTAGATTATCCTATAGACTTTAGTAACCAATTTTAACGATTTCCTACCATTTAAATGTTATGATCGTCGCCTTACTCGATACATGCACTTGTCTCTAGCCAAAATAATATTACTATTTACCGGTATACATAATAAACCAGTGTGTAAACCTCTTCAGTAGGTAGGAAAACGAAAAAGAAATCCCCGCAGCGTCATTGGTCGAGATTGTTCTGGGTCTCGGTCGAATTTGTTGTCGCGTTTTCACCTGGTTGGTTGGTTCACAGTGACGTCATTTTTGGCGGGAAGTTCCCAGCCCGCCTCGAGTCAGCTGTTCACGCGTTGTTGTCGTTATTGTGAGAAATCAGCGGTTTCTCTCTCACCCGTTTTCCTTGAAAGAGTTTTCCTGATTTGTATAAAATATTTAAAGTTACTTGATTACTGTATTTAAGTCTGATTTAAATGTTATTTTATTTATGGACCTATTGTATAATTTATATGTATAATTTAGTTTATATACTAGTACTGTATTTAAGCTAGTGTATATACAGTAGTTAACTAGTACTAAATATTAACTCAGGAGGTAATAGTGGAAATAAAAACCCTTTAAAAAAATTCAAATGTTTGTGTTAAGTTTTAAGAGAATTCCCTGAAGGTGACCTGCGTTTCACGGGCCAAGAACGTTCGGTTTTATCACCCAGGAAACACATTGGTTGGGGCGCATTTGTAACTGTGTGTGTGTGTGTGTGTGTGTAATAATAATAATAATAATAATAATAATAATAATAATAATTAACGATTTATTGAAAAAGTTCTGCAGCCCGAAGGCTGAAAATATACATTGGACATAAATGACTTACTGAATACATTGGTGGTTTAACAAAAGCCTTCATTAGAGAAAGGTGAAGGAACATACAGTGAACATTCAGATTAATGTAGGTGTTGAACAGCAAACACGTAGTGTAGTAACTCTCTCCCAGATGGTGTTAGGAGGGACCTGACGTGGTGTAGTAATTCCCTCACAGATGGTGTTACGAGGGACCACGTGGTGTAGTAATTCCCTCACAGATGGTGTTATGAGGGACCACGTGGTGTAGTAATTCCCTCACAGATGGTGTTATGAGGGACCACGTAGTGTAGTAATTCCCTCACAGATGGTGTTATGAGGGGCCTCACGTGGTGTGTGTGTGTGTGTGTGTGTGTGTGTGTGTGTGTGTGTGTGTGTGTTCTGTCCTGTGCTCAAATTTGATTTTACTACTACTATTATTATTATTATTATTATTATTATTATTATTATTATTATTATTATTATTATTAATGATACAATAATAATAATTAATGAACCAAAAAACAATAATAATAAAAATATTGTAAGAATAATGACACAGTAATGATAATACCGTAACAGTAATAAAAAAATACTAAAATAATAATAATGATTCAGATACAATGAACGCTCTCTTGCGATACTATTCCCTTGGTAGAGAAATATTCCAAATTACGTAATTTAGCCAATCCGAAGCGTGGCAAGGGTAATGACGTCAGAGCCGGTCACGAGGTTGATTTAAGTGTGTGAACCTGTGTTGACGTCTGTGTATGGGGGCCTTCTTGTTGACGTCACTGTATGGGGGGCCCTCTTGCTGACGTCACTGTATGGGGGCCCTCTTGCTGACGTCACTGTATGGGGGCCCTCTTGCTGACGTCAAGTGATGGGGAGTTCCTTTGCTGACGTCACTGTATGGGGGTCATCTTGAGTACAATAAGTGATAGTACTCAAGGGGTTAAGTTTTACATCGGGGGTGGGGTTACGTCATTGTGCTCAAGGGTTTGTGGTACAGGAAGGAATGCCAGGCACTGCTGATTACCCTTACTGGCGTTAGCTGTCTTAATAACTATGTGTCTTGAGTGGCATTCTTGAGAGGGGTTTCAGAGGATTAGGTAGCTTCGGGGCTTCTGTGTTACACTTGCTGACGACACGCGTGCTGGTGGATTTGCGATGATGATGATGTGTGTGTGTGTGTGTGTGTGTGTGTGCATCTTTAGTGACCTGTACAAGAAACAAAATACAGAAGTTAACAGATAAAAGTAAAACTGAATGATAAGAAGGATGACTTAAGAATTGAGTCATGACTGAGAGGATGGAAAGCTTCAGTCAACCAGTCAGTCATATGATGCACGTCAGTCAAACTCTCGTGTAGTCGCTCAGTCAGTCATGGTGATCGTCAGTCAAACTCAGTCATGCAGTCACTCGGTCAGTCATGCAGCGTGTCAGTCATGCAGTAAAGCAGGCCATCAGACAGTCAACACCCAGTCAGGCAAGGCGGTCATCGGGCTGATTAATGCAGCAAAAACAGAAATAATTGCCAGATTCTTGTGGTCGATCCGCCTGCCCCTCAGGAATCTCGGGGGGCACGGGGGGCAGGAGGGATGGGCAGTGAGGAGAGGCGTGGGGGATAGCTGAGTGTTGTGTGTGGACTGAGGGGGAGGGATAATGTGGATGGGAGGAGAGGAGAATGTGGATGGGAACAGGAGGAGAGTGGGTGAGATGTGGATTGGAGGGGGGAGGGATGTGGATGAGGTGGGGAGTCGGGTTACAGCTGTATTGACAAGCATGACGTCTTTGGCTCAAGTCCCCACCTCGCCAGGCTTTAAGCCACCTGGTCAGTGCCTGGAAGTGACATTTTGTTTATATTTGTTTACATTGTTTACCTTGCCTTATTTACCTTTTTTACCTTGTCTTGTTTACCTTGCATTGTTTACCTCGCATTGTTTACCTTGTCTTGTTTACCTTGCATTGTTTACCTTGCATTGTTTACCTTGTCTTGTTTACCTTGTGTTTTATATACTGTATATGTTTAGGCAGTTATATACAGTATGTAAAAGGCTTTTATAATATACAGGTTATATAGTTGTGGTTGTAGTAGTGGTTTTTATGGTAGGGTTGTGTTGTGGTAATGCGTGTGAGTAGTTGTGATTGTGGTGGTTGTTATTGTTTACTTCGATCCAGTGTGTCAGGGAGGAAAGTTTCACCCCAGGGGTCAGTGACGTGTGTGTGTGTGTGTGTGTGTGTGTGTGTGTGTGTGTGTGTGTGTGTGTGTGTGTGTGTTTTCCCCCTTGAGTCCGATAATAATTTTAGTACAATATTATCATAGGAATAACTTAGCAGATGTTCAGAGTTAACACATGTACTCGGCTCTTAAGTCAGCGTACTCAATGGTTAAGTCATCGTACTCAAGGGTTTAAGTCATTGTCCTCAGGGGTTTAAACAATTGTACTCAAATGATAAGTCATCGTCCCCAAGGGTTAAGTCATCGTCCTCAAATGGTTGTCATCGTCCTCAAAGAGTTAAGTCATCGTCCTCAAAGGGTTAAGTCATCGTCCTCAAAGGGTTAAGTCATCGTCCTCAAAGGGTTAAGTCATCGTCCTCAAAGGGTTAAGTCATCGTCCTCAAGGGTTAAGTCATCGTCCTCAAAGGGTTAAGTCATCGTCCTCAAAGGGTTAAGTCATCATCCTCAAAGGGTTAAGTCATCGTCCTCAAGGAGGTTAAGTCATCGTACTACTGGGATTAAGATGTGTTACGCAGTGGATAAAAATTCTTATAATCGAGGTTAAAAACTAATGTTAATCCATCACTCTTGGTTAACACACAAGAGCTTCAAGGCTTCATTACTGTGGCTTCCCTTAAGGGTGTCTGTAAGGCTTCACTACGCACTTAAAGTTGTTTATTTTTTTAGATTTGTTTAGTTTGTCGTTTTGTTTACCTCATATTGTTCACATTATTGTCATTTTTATGTTAAAAAGAATGACAATAATGATGTAATAATAATAATAGCAATAATACCACCACCACCAACAACAACAACATATACTTCCGGCACAGAGGCAGTCGTGAGTGTCAGTAAACAGTGCCAAAAATTAACTGACAACTTGACACTAGTGACCTGACACCACCTTGGAAATCACAGTGTGGGGGGGGTCAACTGGGCTCATAAATTGCGTATCGTCAAGTTACAGATAATACAAAACACGACTCGGTACAGGACAGAGATAGATGGTCACTCACAGTGCAGAAAAAGAAAGCATATTAAGATCAGATGTTATACACAAGCAGCATAGAAATGAGGGGTGACAAGCATACAGATATATTATGTATTTGTTATTTGTATTATTCACACACGTGCACACACACACACACACACGTCACTTCATAAACAATTCACTTTTATACTGTACAATTCTTTTTCTCTATCTCTTGCTTCGTCACCCTCCCCTCCTCCTCCTCACCCCTCCCCTCTCCTCCTCCACCCCTCCCCTCCCTCACCCCTCCCCCCTCCTCCTCCCTCACCCCTCCTTCACCCCCCACCTCAGTAAGGGAGCCCTGAGAAGACCACGTGGGTTTTGTTTATCGCCCCCCCTCCCCCCATTTCACCCTCCCCTCTGCTCCCTCCCTCGGGTTATGCGTCCCTCACTTGTTCACCCCCCCAACCTCTCACTTCCTCTCCCCCCCCTCCTCCTCCCACCCGGCACGCTTTGCCTCTCCCCCCACTGCCCCTCTCCTACACCGTTTTTCCTCCTTGAATGACCTTTGCAAGAGGAGTTGAGAGAGAGAGAGAGAGAGAGAGTTTGGGTAAGACGCAAAAGACATATTTCGGGGTCATAAAGTGGCGTATAATGCTATTGTTAATAATGGGGTGTGAAGGTCATGGAAGGGCCGCAGTTGTTTTGTTTACAGGTTGTATTATGTAACGTGTGTGTGTGTGGTTTAAGCTTACTCATTTAATACGACTTTCCAACATTCAACTTTTCCCTCAATACGAACCAAAAACTCTCCCCCATATTTTTAACACTTACGTTTTTAACTCATTAATGACTTATAATTGTGTTCTTCTCCTTCGCCCAATTACCTCGATTACGTAATGCTTTTCCGGAGTGTTTGAGGGTTAACATGAGATTAGCACCCCAGCTTATTTCCCCTTAATACCTAACCTAACTCGACCTAACCTAACCTAACCCAACCTAACCCAACCTAATTCCAACCAGACTAACCTAACCTAAAATTTAAACCGTTTATCTTACCAACACAAATTCCAGATACGAAGTGAACAACAACAACAACAACACTACTACTTATGGTAACACATGATAAATACTGGACAGTTATCTCAAGAAAATTATTATACATCATTTAGAACCGTCAGCCTGGAAGAACCGTCAGCCTGGAAGAACCGTCAGCCTGGAAGAACCGTCAACCTGGAAGAACCGTCAGCCTGGAAGAACCGTCAGCCTGGAAGAACCGTCAGCCTGGAAGAACCGTCAGCCTGGAAGAACCGTCAGCCTGGAAGAACCGTCAGCCTGGAAGAACCGCCTGCCAGGAAGAACCGCCTGCCTGGAAGAACCGCCTGCCTGAAAGAACCGCCTGCCTGGAACAAAACACGGAAGGCGGCGGTGGTGTGGTGACGGGCGGGTGTGGGCCATGGGGAGCACGTCAGTATAACCCGGAGACCTACATCAACCACATAGAGACCTGCCTGACGGGGAGGACGGCAGCGGTGGCGGAGGAGAGTTTGAAGGTGACCTTGAGAGGGGCGGCAGCCGGAGGCAGGCGGCGGTGAAAGGCGGAGAAGGAGGATGGCGGCGGCACAGCAGCAGCGGCGGCGGGTTGTGGTTTGTTGCGGGCGTGGAGTGGACCGCTCGCCTCCAGCACTCCGCACCGTTACCTCCACCTACCCGCTTTCCTCACGCTGCCTCCTCCTCCTCCTGTTTTACCATCTCCTCTTCCGCTACGACGTCACCCGCTCATAAGGCCCAGGGATCCGTCCTCAGCCACATGCAGCCTGGGCTCTATGGAGGGCTGTGGTATAGCTCCTTCTGGCCGGCTTTTGGAGGGACTGGGAGTCACCTTCAACGGAGGAGTCACTTTTGCCGATAGATTGAAAAAAAAATAGAAAGAATTTGTGGTGGTCAGGTTGCCGGGAGAACACTGGGGTGACGGTGTGCTGCCGCCGCCACGCAGTACTGTCACCAGGGCGACACACACGGGGAGGGGAGGGAGGGAGATGATGAACGTGGGCATCATGACAACGTAATACTTGATCTTACGCTTCACCAGTCACCGAGTTCTTCTACCTCAGTAATTTGATGTAATTATCTCGTGTTTATATGTTTATTAATAACACGTTCTCTGTCTGGGTTGTCATACACTGTACTGTAGAGGGACGCTGGTCTTGTTATGTTCTGGAAGGTGTTCGAAGCAAACAAAATTTAGTAGGCGAATATCCCCCTCCTCTCTCTCTCTCTCTCTCTCTCTCTCTCTCTCAGGTATACATAGTTTACCTTAGTTGTTTTATATACTTGTATTTCTTTCTCTCTTACAGGTGTGCGTGTTGTTTTATCTAATAATACCTGTAATTAACGATTGTTTTTCTCTTCTCGCAGGTATGTTAATGGATGTTGTAGTCGATCATGTGATACAGGTAAGTGTCTCTGCTTCCCCACTCCTTGTCTGGTCTGGGGTAAAGATTATAATTTTATTCAGAACTACGGGAGCAGTTTCAGGTGTATATTACAGGTGTGGTGGTAATTAAGAGGAGAGAGAGTGTAAAGAGGTGGTGTATTTACTTTACACACACACACACACACACACACACACACACACACAGACACACACACACACACACACACACAGACACACACACACACACACACACACACACACACACACACACACACACACACACAGAAGAATGACTTGGAAACTATTTAACTCTTTTGTTTACAACTCGTAATGTAAACAACTTTGTGGCGTTGATGTATTGAGTTGAAGATTGTTGATGAGGAGGTGATGTTGCTCTCCTCCTCCTCTTTTCTTTTCTCCCTCCTCTTACATCCCATTTTCCCTTCCTCTTTCAATCCATCCCCCACTCCTTCTCCCACACACTACTCGTCTCCACTCTTCCTCCCACACCCTCTGCCCTCCATGTTCCAGAGTAGGTGTTGTCAGGGGGTGTTATCAGGGGGTGGTGGTGACCCTTGAACGCCCTGCCATGGCTCTAGGGTTTGTGCCTCTCTGACTCACACTCCTGGAGCGTCAGTCATGTGGTCCCGCTGTTGTGGCTTCCTCCATTCCTTGTCTTCCCCCCGTGTCTTCCTCCCTCCCGTGTCTTTCCCCTTGTCTTCCCTTCTCCCATATCATCCTTTCTCCCGTGTCATCCTCTCTCCCTTGTCTTCCCCTCTTCCTTGTCTTCCTCCCACCCTTGTCTTCCTCTCCTGTATCTTCCCCCCTCCCTTTTCTTTCACCCCACTTGTCTTTTACCCTCCACTGTCTTCCCCCTCCCTTGTCTTCCACACCCCCTTGTCTCCCCCCTCCCTTGTCTTCCCCTTCCCTTATCTTCCCCTTCCCTTGTCTTCCCCCCTCATATCTTCCCCTCTCCCTTATCTTCCCTCCTTGTCTTCCTCCCTTGTCTTCCCCCCTCCCTTGTCTTCCCCCTCCCCTTGTCTTCCCCCCTCCTTGTCTTCCCCCTCCCCTTGTCTTCCCCCCCTCCCTTGTCTTCCCCCCCTCCCTTGTCTTCCTCCTCTTTCCACCCCCCTCGTCTTCCCCCACACTCACCAGTCTAGCCAACACAACAAGAGGTCCCACTACATTGGATCAGGAGTCCTTGGCGATATCCTGACAGTCCAATCTAGAATTTTCCGGTCCACACCTTTTTTATTCTATCTCTGAACACAAAATAAATCTTACCTGGTTTTTTATCTCCTGTGTGTGTGTGTGTGTGTGTGTGTGTGTGTTGCGGTGGGAGGAGGACAACATATCTCAGTGCCATCCTCGGTGCCAAGTCCTGATTGAACTACTGAGATGAGGCCAAGTTGTATTGCTGCGATGTCATTAAAGTTCATAGACTAATATCTCTCTCTCTCTCTCCCAAGTCTTATCTTCCTTTCTCTTTCCTTCTGAACTTCCTCCGTCTCCTGTTGTGCTTCCTTCCTCTCTCCGCCTCCTCTTCATCTATTTCTCCTTCTCTTCTCTTTCTTTATATTTTTTCTTTCATCTTCTCTCCTTCTTTTCCTTCCTTCTTTCTTCTTTCTCCTTTCTCACACCTGCCCCCCCCACACCACACCCCTTCTCTCCGCTTTTATTCCCCCCCTATACCCCATTTCTCCTCCTCCTCCTCCACGCCGTCGTGCAGGACTCCTGAAGGTCAAATAAAATGTAACACTCCCGGCAACACAACCGTTTAACCATATGGCTTCAGACACCGGGACCCATCCGTTATGTTAGGTTTTGGTTGGTTATGTTTGGTTAGGTTATGTTAGGGTTGGTTATGTTTGGTTTGGTTATGTTAGGTTGGTTATGTTTGGTTTGGTTTATTTAGGTTTGGTTATGTTAGGTTTGGTTATGTTGTTTGGTTTGTTGGGTTGGTTATCTTAAGGTTGTTATGTTAGGTTGGTTATTTAGGTTGGTTATTTGGTTTGGTTTATTAGGTTGGTTTGTGTTGGTTGTGTTGGGTTGGTTATGTTTTGGTTTTAGGTATGTTGAGGGTTATGTTTGGTTGGTTATGTTAGGTTTGGTTATGTTGGGTTGGTTGTGATTTGGTTAGGTTGTTGGTTATGTTATGTTTGGTTATGTTAGGGTTGGTTATGTTTGGTTAGGTTATGTTGGGTTTGGTTATGTTGGGTTGGTTATGTTTGGTTGGTTATGTTGGGTTGGTTATTGTTTGGTTATGTTTGGTTTGGTTAAAAGATTTGATTTGATTTACATTGACTGATAAGAAAATAATATGAGTATGATATTAAAATTAAAATAACATAAAAATGTGATATAGCAGTGGTGGTGTAGTGCCTGTTTGGCACTGGGTGGGGTGGGGGTTGCACAGAGACAGCTGATGCCTGGGGTTTGCTCCAACACTGGGACCCAACCAGACGGACACGCCTCCCCCTCCCTACCCCCCCTCCGTCCTTCCTCCCTCCCTCCCTCCCCTCCCTCCCTCCTTCTCTACCCGATGACTTCTGGTGACTGAAGAGAGGAGGTGGAGGTAGAGGTGTGGGAGGAGGAGGAGGAGGGAGGAGTGATAGAGAAGTGGGATAGAGGAGGAGTATATTTTTCAATATAAACGATGTTTTCATCTCTCATCCTCCTCTCCTCCTCCATCAGGAAGATGTCCTAAATATGAAGGCGGCCAGTGGCAACCAGGAAGGTGTGTGTGTGTGTGTGTGTGTGTACGCAGGAAAGAGAATGCTTATGTGTCTTGGCCTCTGAACACGATGACAACCTTTAAACACGATGATAACCCTTTAAACACGATGACTTAACCCTTTAAACACGATGACTTAACCCTTTGTTGACTAGTTTGTACATAGCTAGTCTCTCTCTCTCTCTCTCTCTCTCTCTCTCTCTCTCTCTCTTTTTGTGTGTGTGGGGGGCGGGCAGCAGGTGATATAAAACATGACGTCTTGTCCGAGCTGTTAGAAGATGATTCCACTGCTGCTGCTGCTGCTTCATTCACGTGTGTGTGTGTGTTGTTAATGCTCAGTATGTCTTTGTTAATTTGAACCGACATTAGAAAGCTGGTCAGGGGGGTGAGGTGGGGAGAGAGAGACTTTTGAGACTATATGCAGCCATAAGCACACTACACATGGACGCACACAGCCATAAGTACACTACACATGGACCACACAGCCATAAGCACACTACACATGGACGCACAGCCATAAGCACACCTACATGGACACACAGCCATAGTACACTACACATGGACACATGCAGCCAAAGCACACCATGGACGCAGCCATAGCACTACACATGGACGCACACAGCCATAAGCACACTACACATGGACGTACACAGCCATAAGCACACTACACATTGACGCACACAGCCATAAGCACACTACACATGGACGCACAGCCATGCACACTACACATGGACGCACACAGCCATGTACACTACACATGGACGCCACAGCCATAAGCACACACACACACATGGACACAGCCATATACACTCACACATGGACACAGCCATAAGCACTACACATGGACGCACACAGCCACACACTACACATGGACGCACACAATAAGCATACATGGACATACCATGCAGCACACTACACATGGACGTACACAGCCATACTCACACTACACATGGACGTACAAGATAAGCACACTACATGGACGCATACATACCTACACACTACACATGGACGTACACAACCATAAGCACACACACATGGAGTTTTCACATACCATATACTCTACACACATGGACGTACACAACCATAACACACACTATACATGGACGTACACAACCATACTCACTACACATGGACGTACCATGTACTCACACTACACATGGACGTACACAACCATAGCTACACTACACATGGACGTACGTATAAGCACACTACACATGGACGCACACAGCCATACACACTACACATGGACGTACACACATGGCCAACCATAAGCACACTACATGGACGTACACAACCATACACACTACACATGGGCTGACCATAAGCACACATACACATGGACACAGCCATAAGCCACTATACATGGACACACAACCATACATGCCTACACATGGACGTACACAACCATAAGCACACTACATGGACGTAACAGACCTACACATGGACCGCACAACCATACACACTACACATGGACATGCACCATAAACTCCTGATAGCATACTCACACTAATGGACGCACAACCACTACATGGACGTACACAACCATACACACTACACATGGACGTACACAACCATAAGCACACTACACATGGACGTACACAACCATAAGCACACTATACATGGACGTACACAACCATAAGCACACTACACATGGACGTACACAACCATAAGCACACTACACATGGACGTACACACAGCCATAAGCACACTACACATGGACGCACACAGCCATAAGCACACCTACACATGGACACACAACCATAAGCACACTACACACATGGACGTACACAACCATAAGCACACACGTGCACAACCATAAGCACACTACACATGGACACATGCCAGCACACTACACATGGACATGCAACCATACTCACACTACACACATGGACGTACACAACCATACTCCTACATGGACATACACAACCATACTCCTACACATGGACGTACACAACCATAAGCACACTACATGGACGTACAACCATACTCACACTACACATGGACGTACACAACCATACTCACACCCACATGGACGTACAGCCATACTCACACTACACATGGACGTACACAACCATACTCACACTACACACATGGACGTACACAACCATAAGCACACTACACATGGACGTACACAACCATAAGCACACTACACATGGACGTACAACCATAAGCACACTACACATGGACGTACACAACCATAAGCACACTACACATGGACGTACACAGCCATAAGCACACACAACACATGGACGTACACAACCATAAGCACACTACATGGACGTACACAAACCATAACACACACTACACATGGACGCACACAACCATAGCTCCCACATGGACGTACACAACCATAAGCACACTACACATGGACGTGCACAACCATAAGCACACTACACATGGACGTACACAACCATAAGCACACTACACATGGACGTACACAACCAACACACTACACATGGACGTACACAACCATAAGCACACTACACATGGACGTACAACCACTATCACACTACACATGGACGCACACAACCATAAGCACACTACACATGGACGTACACAACCATAAGCACACTACACATGGACGTGACCATAACACACTATACATGGACGTACACAACCATAAGCACTACACATGGACGTACACAACATAAGCCCACACTACACATGGAGCACACAACCATAGCACTACACATGGACGTACACAACATAAGCACACTACACATGGACGTACACAACCATACCCACACTACACATGGACGTACACAACCATAAGCACACTACACATGGACGTACACAACCATACTCACACTACACATGGACGTACACAACCATAAGCACACTACACATGGACGTACACAACCATATAACACACCACATGGACGTACACAACCATAAGCACACTACACATGGACGTACACAACCATAAGCACACTACACATGGACGTACACAACCATAAGCACACTACACATGGACGTACACAACCATAAGCACACTACACATGGACGCACACAACCATAAGCACACTACACATGGACGTACCATACATAAGCACACTACACATGGACGTACACACCAGCACACAACATGGACATCAACCATAAGCACACTACACTGGACGTCAACCATACACACTACACATGGACGCACAACCATAAGCACACTACACATGGACGTACACAACCATAAGCACACTACACATGGACGTACACAACCATAATCACACTACACATGGACGTACACAACCATAAGCACACTACACATGGACGTACACAACCATACTCACACTACACATGGACGTACACAACCATAAGCACACTACACATGGACGTACACAACCATAAGCACTACACATGGATACACAACCATACTCACACACACATGGACGTACACAACCATACTCACACTACATGGACGTACACACAACCACCTACACATGGACGTACACAACCATAAGCACACTACACATGGACGTACACAACCATAAGCTATGGACTACCATACTCACACTACACATGGACGTACACAGCCATAAGCACACTACACATGGACGTACACAACCATACTCACTTCCAGGACGTACACAGCCATAAGCACACTACACATGGACGTGCACAACCATACTCACACTACACATGGACGCACACAAGCCATAAGCACACTACACATGGACGCACAGCCATATACACTACACATGGACGCACACACCATAAGCACACTACATGGACGACACAGCCATAAGCACACTACACATGAGCACACAGCCATAAGCACACTACATGGACGCACACAGCCATAAGCACACTACACATGGACGCACACAAGCCATAGCACACTACACATGGACGCACACAGCCATAAGCACACTACACATGGACGCACACAGCCATAAGTACACTACACATGGACACGCCATAAGCACACTACACATGGACGCACACAGCCATAAGTACACTACATGGACGCACACAGCCATAAGCACACTACACATGGACGCACACACTGCCATAAGCACACACATGGACGCAGCCATAAGCACACTACATGACCATAAGCACACTACACATGGACGCACACAGCCATAAGCACACTACACATGGACACACAGCCATAAGTACACTACACATGGACGCACACAGCCATAGACACACCACACATGGACGCACACAGCCCAAAGCACACTACACATGGACGCACACAGCCATAAAACACTACACATGGACGCACACAGCCATATGCACACTACACACATGGACGCACACAGGGGATCTCTCGGCCTCTTAAGTATACTCGTATTTTGTCTTCGTTTAGTTGATTGTTTGATATTGGCCCATCTCCCTGCCCACCTCTCCCTCTTCCCTTCCTTCTCTTCCTCTCCCCCTCCCTTCCTCTCCCCTCCCTTCCCTCCCTTCCCTCCCTTCCCTTCCCTCCCTTCTCCTCCTCCTCCTCTCCCTTCTCCCTCCCTTCACCCCTGGCATTCTCCACTTGTACTTCCTCCCGTCCCAAGTTTCTCTACTACGCAGCGCTTTTCCCCTACTCCCTCCCCCGCCCAGTTGTTGACATCATTCCCTATCTTCCCTTTTTCCCTCTCCAGCACCTCTTCCCCCACATAACCCCATCTCCTTGCATCACCTTTCCTCCCTCCCTTGAACCTCCCCTCCCCTTTCTTCCCTCTTCTTCCCCCCTTCCTTTCTTTCTTCCCCTCCCCCTCCCTCCCTCTTTTTCCCCCACATTTCTCCTTTCATCATATTCTTTTTCTCCCTCTCCTCTGGCTTCCAAACTTGCAAGATGGATTTAGAGAGAGAGAGAGGGGGGGAGAGAGAGAGAGAGAGTTTTCAAGGTCAAATTAAACGTCGCAAAAGTCGTAGAGGGGGGGATGGGGGGAGAGTGTGTATGGGGAGGGCGAGGTGTTGCCAAGCGGCGTATTATGTAATGTGGTGGTTGGTTGAGGTGTGGTGGAGAGTGTGTATGCCTGGCTTGTGTATGTGTGTTTACAAGTTTATACCACCACGACTATTGCCACTACTATTACCATTACTACTTCTACCACTAATATTGTTATTATTATCCACTCTGTATCTGTGTTTTTCTGGCTAAATAAACTGTTACAACAACGCACTACAGAGGACACTACCAGAATATTCTCTCAGGTTTTACATTGTGTTTAATTTAACCTGAAACTTATGGATCTAGTTGACTGGTCGTGGGACGGGGAGGTGGGGGGCGGAGAATGGGGGAGTGATTGTCGTGGAACAGTTAAGGGAGGGGAGGGGGCGGTACGGTACCAACCACATAATGACTCTATGAACTGTGTGCTGCTCCCTCGATAACAGCTGGTTGTATCGTGTTGATATGTCTGTTTACATCGTCACAGCTGATGTTTGTTTACATTATAACAGCTGATGTTTGTTTACATTATAACAGCTGTGTACATCTTTTTACCCGCTGTCTGTTTACAACGTGACGAAAGCGAGCAGATGCCGTTAGAGGACTCGGCTGCTGTTAGAGGACTCGGCTGCCGTTAGAGGACTCGGCTTTTCGTACCCCCTGCCAGCGTTGCACAAGGTGATTGGGTCAGGACGAGGAGGAAAAATTTTCTCAGTGGGTCAGTCAGTCAGTTAGGAGAGACTTTTATGGACGCTAAGCTTGGCTAAAAGAGTGTGATGGGAACGTTGTTTACACCATAACCGCCTTGTTTGTTGACGCTTCCTATAACAGCTGTCCATACACCTGTCAGCTGCATGTGTTCACGCCCCATTACCACCGCTACAACCACTGTAAACACGAGGAAATCTTGCGAACGTCCTGCTTGACCCCGTCTTACTCTTTCCTCCCCCCTTTCCCCCTTCCCTCTCCCCCCTTCCCTCTCCCCCCTCCCTCCCTCCCCTTCCCCTCCCTTCCCTCTCCCCCCTTCCTCCTTCCCCCCTTTCCTCCTCCCCCCTTCCGTCTCCTTCCC
Organism: Homarus americanus; assembly: GCF_018991925.1. NCBI lineage: Eukaryota > Metazoa > Arthropoda > Malacostraca > Decapoda > Nephropidae > Homarus > Homarus americanus. Next base: position 294,984 of record NW_024711502.1, on the reverse strand, counting down.
CTTCCATCTCCCCTTTTCTCCCCTTCTTTTCCTTCCCTTTTTCCCCCTTTCTTCCCCTTTTTCCCCCCCCTTCCCTTTTTCCCCCTTCCTTTTTCCTTCCCCTTTCCCTTTTTTTCCTTTTTCCTTTTTTTTCCTTTTCCTTTTTTCCTTCCTTTTTTTTCCCCTTCCTTTTCCCCTTCCTTCCCCTTTTCCTTCCTTCCCCCCTTCCCCCTTCCTTCTTCCTTCTTTCCCTCCCCTTCCTTCCTTCTTCCCCTTCCTTCCTCTTTCTTTTTCCCCTTCCCTCTTCTTTCCCCCTTCCCCTCTTCCTTCCCCTTCTTCCCCCTTCCCTTCCCCCTTCCTTCCCCTTTTTCCCCCCTTCTTCCCCCCTTCCTCTTTCTTTTCCCCTTCCTTCTCTTTTTCCCCCTTCCCTCTTCTTCCCCCCCTTCCACCTCCCTTTTTCGTTCTTTTCCCTCCCTTCTCTCGTTTCCCTTCCCTCGGTTCCCCCTCTTTTCCTTCGTTCCCTCCTCCTCGTTGCATAGGTGGACCGGGTAGCAGTAGTGTGCATGTGGTTTAGTGTCGACCGTGACACGAAAATAACTACCCTGTCTCCAGCGGTCCGTCCGATTAACACGAATAATGCCGATGGCGACTTTTTGTCAGGAGGAGGGATTAGGTCATGTGGTGGTGGTGGTGTTGTGGTAGTAGTTGTGGTGATGGTAGTTGTAAGTGTTGTGGTAGCTGTTGATGTTGTGGTAGTAGTTGTGGTGATTGTGATTTTAATGGGTGGGTGGGGTGATTTGGTGTGGAGACTACTACCCATTGACCCCCACATCACCCACCCACCCACACCATCACCCACCCACCCACACCATCACCCACACCATCTCCCACCCACGCAATCACCGCCCTTCTTGACTCTTCGCAACGTGAGAGAGAGAGAGACACACACACACACACACACACACACACACACACACACACACACACACGTACGTTAGGTTTGGTGGTGCTTGGATTTGCTTGTCCATGGTAGTACACTGTAGGAGGCTTGTGTGTGTGTGTGTACATACATAAAGATGGTGGAGTAGACAGATTGGTGACCCTGTGCCCTGTTTTAAAGGTTTTGGCACTGGCATTGTTCCGTGGCCTGGCTCACGTAATCTAATGTGCTGGAGAGAGGCCCGTCTCTCTCTCTCTCTCTCTCTCTCTCTGAGCAAATGGCTCGCCTCCAGACATGACTACAAGGACAAGTGTCTCTCTTGACTAATATGATGATGATTAATATCTGAACTGTAAACCGTACCCAGACTTTTGTATATTTATTGTATATACGGGTTAGGTTGTGTCACGTCTGTGGTATTTAAGATCAGGGTTAGGTTAGGTTGTTAGGTTAGATTAGGTTAAGATCAGCGTTAGGATAGGTTGCTCGGTTAATTTAGGGTTTGTTTAGCTTAAATACCGGTTAGTGTGTTAGGTTAGATCAGGTTAATACACATAATTATCATAACTAAGTATAACACGTATTATTAACTAAAATTAACATAATACACAAATATATATAACACTAACTTAACACAATAGAATTATCATAACTGAACACAACAACATGGATAATTTAACTAAGCAGAAATTAACAATACACTGATAAAATTAACATGACGTCAGCAACACCCAATCAAAGGTATTTCCTCTACCTGACGAAATATGAGGTAAATTAACTTATCTGTTCAGGTTATCAGTACAGTATATTAATGAGGACAGGAACAACTTGTGGTCATCTTAACATCTTAACAAGGTGAACTCTACCTATCTCACCCTCGTCAGGTACTTCTACGGATTCTCTCACCTGTAGGTAAACCCATACAGGTGTTCTGGGAAATAGATTTTAAAGAGGGTCCGATAACAATATATGTGTGATAACAGTGACGGTTTGTGTTATCGCTGAAGGAAATGGTTGTGTACAAGTTGTGTAGTTGTTGTTGTTGTTGTGTATCAGTTTTGTGGGTTATGTTATGTCTGTGTGTTTGTCGTTAATTAGTTTTGGGTTTTCGTTTGGTGACTTTTATCGTGGGAAAGATTTCGGTGCATATACAGTGAAGAAGAAACACAAGAAGAAGATTGATGAAACACAAGAAGAAGATTGATGAAGCACAAGAAGAAGATTGAAGAAGCACAAGAAGAAGAGTGAACAAGAACCAAGGAGTAAACACACAATTTATCTACGAATCACATATCATATTTTTCCAATGGTTGACTATGACTGTACTTATAGTGATCAGTACGAGGTAGAGTATAGATGGAACTTACAACCATGACCTCTGTTCCGTGAAGGAGGGTCTGGTCCTGTTGCTACTACTGACGAAGTGACGTTACAGTACACACAGATTAAAAGGTTCTCCTGTACACCGTGAATAAGACGACACATTGTTTAGTTATGTACCAAGACGTGAATATCTGGCTTATATTTAGGGAGAGGTTGATTGTCTGTCGGTGGGATGATGTGGAAGGGAAGGGTGTTAGAGGAATGAAGGTGGTGAAGAATGATGATGATGATGGAATGAGACTAAAGGGATCATCCAGGGAGTAAAGGTGTTGGTATGACGACTTGTGTTGTGATTCGAGGTTAAACTGACAGAAAAGTAGATGTTGGATTGGATTAAATTGTCATAGTGAACACACACACACACAGAGACAGACCTGGTATGGGGAAGGGAGTTAGGGGTGAAGACTGAGGGACTTCTTGTTGATAAGACAAATACCATAAGATTGTGTTTTCTCTCTCTCTCTCTCTCTCTCTCTCTCTCTCTCTCTCTCATAGCGTCCTTCCTCACACCTGCTTTGACCCTCCTTCGCACCTGACCTAACTCCGTCTCACCTGGCCAGACTCCCTACTTCCTGTTGGTGGGTCAGCGCCGGAAGTGGACAAGCTCGCCCTTGAACTACTTCTGGGTTAAGTGAGAGAGTGAAGATAATATATTAGTACACGTCGAGGGTGGGGGGGGATATTTTTTCATTTTATTTATTTATTTATTTTATTTTTATATTTTTTTAAGGAGACAATTTCGAGGAGAGAGGTGAATCGAGTGTAATTCAATAAGTGACCGTGTTTATTTATTTTTATTTTTTATTTGTTTTTTTATTTTTTTATAATTTTTTATTTTTTAACGGGCATTAGTCGGCACAGGTCCGTTTACAATGACCCACATCAAGGCCTGGAGGGGGGGGGGGAAGTATAATAAAATTATAATAATAATAAAATTAATAAAAATAGGTAATTATAATAAAAGTAAATTTTAATAATACTAATAAAAATTAATGAAAATAATAATAATAATAATAATAATAATAATAATAATAATAATAATAATAATAATAAACCATAAATAAGAAAAATCAAGAGTGAGAAATGATATCTGTATATTGTGTTGTCAAAGTTGAGACCCTGCAGTTGTGTGGAAATGGGGCAGAAGGTCAGATCAGCAACCTGGGACTTGGTCAATTTTTGTGGTGCCAAATGGCAGCAGGGTCTACCATTAGACAACACACTGTTTAGTCTAATCTAACGTAACCTAGTCTAATATAATCAAATATAACTAACCTAACCCAACCTGGGCTGTTGGCTCAAATTAAGATCCTACGAAATAAGAAAGGATGAGGAGGTGGATTTTGGATATGAGGAGTTGGTGGATGGTTAAGGAAGGTTGATGAGTGTGGGGGAGAGGAGGAGAGGTAGGGTTGATGATTGTGGATTGATAAAAGGCATGGTGGTGGTGATTGATGATGTTGAGGATTGGTGGTAGTGGTGAATGATGGTGATGATGACGAATGGTAATGAATGATAATTGATGGATAGTGAGGATATTGACCTTGAATATACCAGCTCCGTGTAATAGGTTTTTTTAGATTGCCCCAGAGGAGGCTAGTTTATTGGGCACCCCCTTACATCCTGTGCAAGGTGAAGCGCAGAAGCGTTTACAGCGCCCATCTGGGAAGCATGCGGAGTTCATGCTTGCCTTTATGACTCCTGCATTAAGGGCGTAAAAGGCCTGAAGGGTCTTGGGTTTTGTCAGCAGGTTACATAAAGTGACAGAATGATGAGTGTGTGGGGGGAAATATCCCGGTACAATTTATCTGTTTATGGCAAAGCGTGGCAGGTCCCTAATAATGTCAAGTGCCAGGCCATAGGCATTGACAGTATTGAGGGACATACCTTTTAGTGTGATTGTGATGACGTGTACGTCGCTTGACGTAGAGAGGTTGGTAGGGGACGTCCTTGCTCCGTATAATGTAGGAGCCTCATGTCGGAGGTTTAGGCCAGGGGTCAGGGCTCTTCGGGGGGCAGTACGTGTGTCAATGCTCTTTGTTTATTGTGGGAGGAGAGTGTACACTGGGATGCTGTGACGTCACTAGCGGTCACAGACCTGGGCGAGGTTTTGCACCCCTCCCTCTCTCCTGTGCTCAATAAACTAGCCCCCTCGCGCGGCAAATCGAAAAAAATCTATTTTATTTCCTTTTCTTATTTCTCTATCTATATATATATTGCTCTCGTTTTCATTCATTATTTTCCTTTTTATCTCTCTCTCTCTCTCTCTCTCTCTCTCTCTCTCAAGACGTAGTACCCTGATTAAGAATAGCTGTCTGACAATCCGGTTCTTTTGGCATGGCGGCCCGGTTGTGCGGTGATGCGGGCGGGTAACTTACTCCCTCGTCCACTGACGTCAGAGTGACATCACAGCTCCGTCATGAGGTCGTAGATGGTGAGGCGCGTGGAGGAGAGCACGTCGGCCACTCAGCTGATCGGTGTTTACAAACAAACCTCACTTGTCTCTTAATTTTTGTTGTGGTTGGTGGTGTGTGTCGCGTCTGGTGGGGGGTGGAGGGGTGCGGTGCTTGGGGGTGTAGGGAGGTGCTGCAATACTTTCTGCTTGAGGAAGTAAGCACTGACTAACACACAGGCGCTTGGGATGTGTTACAGGACCTTTTAAACCACATCTCTACAGGATTGAGATGTGATTCACTACCACGTCTGTCCGTCACTGTACGTCATACAAGTGGCCGTTTTACCCAGCGTCGTCAGAACTTGACCTAGATTGCGACAGAGGGTTTAATGTACTCTTAAGGTCATTAGAGATCAAGTTGCGACGAATTTGTTAAGTGACTTACGAAACTTGCAACACCACTTAAAATATTTAGGACACTTACTTCATTACTTACAACACTTAAACACAACTTACAACGCAACTTACCACAACTTACAACACAACTTAACACTACTTACAACACTTACGATACTTAAAACACTTACGATACTTAAAACACTTACGGCACTTACAACACTACTTACAATACTTACGACACTTAAGATCTCGAGTGATGATACTTTGGTAATGGAACAACAGGGTGTCTCAAAAAATGTAGATATCACATTGTCCTTACTTATTGGTGTAATACAAGCTTTCACATTATATATACATTACTATTATATTTTCTTTGATTTGGTTAGGTTAGGGAAGGTTAGGTAAGGTTAGGTTAGGTTAGGTAAGATTAGATTAGGTTGTGTAAGGTTAGGGTAGGTTTGGTGAGGATAGGTAAGGTTAGATTAGGTTAGATTCTAGCTTCTCTTGTATTGGACTGCGGCTGTACTGTAGAATGTTGGTGGCCGGGGGGGGGTAGGTAGATTCAATGGGATTTGAAACTCTAGAATTTTAGCTCCTGTTCCAAACCCACACATGAACCCGGGTCCTATAAGTGCAGTATATCCTGTCTGAGCTCTAAATTTACACACAGACCCGGGTTTTATCGGTTCCGTCTATCCTGTCAGGGTGGCAGCAGACACCTCGGTGTCGTCCAGGAGCTGCCCCAGAGTAAGGTCGTTTTACACTGCCGAAGTTACACTGGTGGTGGTGGTGGGTGGAGGGAGATGTTGCCAGCAGTCTTGAGGTAATCCCGTAGGAGTGACCCACAAGGACGCCTGGGGTGAGGGAGATGTGGAGGGGCTGGGGGGATGGGGTTGTAGGACGTCGCTGGTCTCACTCCTCCCTCCAGACGGCCTCACCAAGGTCGTCTGGGAATCAGTTATTTCCTCTCCTTAAAACACCGGATTAGTTTGGTGTTGAGATGAGTCTTGGTGCAGTACAGTAACACCCGATGTCTTGTATCTCTATTGCTGTTTCTAACACACTCCACCTTGTAAGGATACTACTACTACTGCTATTACTACTATTACTACTACTGTTATTACTACTACTACTACTACTGCTTTTACTACTAATAATAATAATAATAATAATGATGGTATATGCTACACAGATAATTAATAAACGTAATAATAATGAAAATGCTATACCAACAGAAGATTAATTAAGAAACGTAACTGATTTCTAGGTTTAACAGTCTTGTCCGGTGTAGTACAGTACAGTACTTACATGACTGTAATTACAAAGTTCCTTCATTAAATACAGCAATTTAATTCGTCTCTCTAAACTACCAAATTACCGTATTAAGGTAGCAGTTTAATTGCCTTCTCCCTTTGCAACAGAGGAGCGCTATTCGTGTGGTGATTATTCCTCTCCCTCCTCCCCCACTGTCGTGTAGCAAAGGAAGGGGGGAAAGGGGGTGTCCTGGGTGGGTGGGAGGGATGTCTTCAACTGGATAACTTGAACAGGTGTGTGTGTGTGTGTGTGTGTGTGTGTGTGTGTGTGTGTGAGCTAGGGTCATAATTATTCAGTGGTATCGAGGAACTTTTGTCTTTTAATAAGGACCAGGAGCCACTGTGAATCGTATTATGTTTTCGTGAGTTACTCCCATATTCAGTTGTGTGGAGGTACCTCGTCTTCAACAGGAACCGGACTCCATTGAATCTCTCGTGTTGTGGTGAGGTATGACCATATTCACAGTTGGATAAGGGAACGTATTCTAGGGGTTGGTGTTATGGCCTTTATCCCCCACCCCCGTCTTGTGATCTGGGGTAGGATAGGAGGGGGGGAGATGTGTGGCGCGGTGGGAATGGATTGATGGCTGTTCTTATAGGCAAATGATGTTTATATTGGATGATGCTTTGAAGTTGGAATGGGTTTGACACAGTAGGTAACGTCTCTCTCTCTCTCTCTCTCTCCTCTCTCTCTCTCTGTATATAGTTAACAGAGAGAGAAAAACAGAAAGGGGGATAAATAAATAGAGGATAAAGAGAGAGAGAGAGATTATTTGCTTCCTCATTCATTGTGAGTTGGAATAAACAGGTGTGACTGAGAATTATTGGCTGGAAGTTTATTAAAGGGGATGCTGGGCGTTTGACTCTCTCTCTCTCTCAATGTAGGCGACCGGCGTGGTATTGTGTTGTAGAGGTGACACACTTAATATGGAGATGGTACAATGATTAGGCGTCTTAGGATTCAATACTGTAGGAGGTGATGCCCTTGGAAGTCCTTGGGAGGGTTGGAAGGATGCCAGGAGTGGTGGAGGAGATGAGTGTGGGTTGCCCTCTGGTGGTAATAGTGATTGTATGGGTGGTGACGATGGTGATAATTGTGGTGGTGGGGTTAATGGTTTTAGTTTAGTATTGTGGTTGTGTTTGTTGTACAGGTAGTAGTGGTAGGAGAGAGGGGGGCGTGGTGGGTAATTGATGATAATTACTGTGGTAGGTTGGGGCGAAAGTGGTAGTTGTTGCTATAGGTTATTGTGATGATTTGTGGATGGCGGTAAGTGATGATGGGTTATGAGTACAGTTGTAGGTGGTGGTTAATAACTAGTAATAGTGGTGGTGGTTGTATGTGGAGAGATGGAGGGCAGAAATAATGAAGCATGGCATTGCTGGTCGTTGAGAGAGAGAGAGTTTCCTGAGCCATCAATAGGACACACTGCTTGAGGTCTCTCTCTCTCTCTCTCTCTCACCTGTCAAGCTGTCAAGCTGATAACGGGTCTCTTGTTGTATGTAGAGTGAGTGTGGGTGGGTGGGTGTGGATGGGTGGTCGGATGGGCAGAGTGGGTGTTTATTTACTAGATTGGATGGCGATGTGGGTAGTTTGTGTGTGCTACGGAAAGATCAAATGGATGGTGGTGTGGATGGTGTCTGGGTCAGTAGGGTGGATGGATGGGTGGGTGGAAGAGACTGCGGGCTGAATAGTATGGCAGAAAGTGGATGTGTGGGTGGTGGGCGTAGAGAAGAGGGTTGGCAGTGGGTGTAATATGGGTGGTTTACGGTGGAGTGTCCAGGAGTAGGGTGGTTCATGGTGGAGTAAGTGGAGTTGTGGGTGAAGACATTAGCGATACTGAACTTGTCCACACACACACACACACACACACAGAGCATCGGCAGTAGCGGGGTGACTTGGGGAACACTGAGCACCACCATTGGGGACGTGGATGGATGGATGACGGATGTGGATGACGGATGTGGAGAGCAGTGGTTATGGGGATGCTACTTGGCTACAGATTATTCGCCATCAGGTAATTCGCCACCAGATTATTCGCCACCAGACTGATCGCCGCTGTAAGACGTGTGCCCAAGCAGCTCGTCACCAGGTGTTGCTTCACAGTATAATTATTACCTGCCCGTCAGCTTGGTGGTGATTGGTTAAATTCGTCACTCACCTGTTGGGAGGAGGGTACGTGGGGGTGTTGGGAGGGGCGGAGATTAATGTGAGGGAGGTAGGCGAGGATATTGAATTTTGGGGAGGTAGGAACAAAGAGGTGAAGAGGTGTTGGGGTAGGGATGAGTAAGAGGGGCAAATAAAATGGAGGTGGGGGGGAGTAAGGGAGGGGGTGGTTGAGAGAGTGAGATGTAACCCCCAGGCCAGTAGATATCAATTCACTTACGTGCACTGTTGAGTGTGTGAGGTAGGTTAGGGTAAGGTAAGGTCTACTGTCTAAGGGTCGAGTTTAAAGGTAAACAGATGTTGGGGGGGGAAGGGAGAGACAGGCAAGGCAAGGCAAGGCAAGGCAGGGAGAGACAGTAGGGCAGGGCAGGGCAAGGCAAGGCAAGGCAAGGCAAGGCAGGGAGAGACAGTAGGGCAGCGCAGGGAAAGAGAGTAAAGTAGGGTAGGGCAGGGCAAGGCAGGGTAGAGGGAGACAGGTTATAGACTAGGTGGGTAGGATGCTTCAGGTCACCCAGGCTATGAGACCGGGCCGGGACGGGGCAAAGTGGGGTAAGACGGTTACCTAAAGTGTCCCTATAAAAGCCGGGGATGTTAGGAACTCCAACGAGGAGGCAAGACGAGGTACGAATCTATTGAGAGAATCTGGATACGTCTAGGGCAAGGCAGGGTATGGTAGTGTTGGGTAAACATGGTAGAGGTATGGTAGTGTTGGGTAGACATGGCAGAGGTATGGTAGTGTTGGGTAGACATGGCAGAGGTATGGTAGTGTTGGGTAGACATGGTAGAGGTATGGTAGTGTTGGGTAGACATGGTAGAGGTATGGTAGTGTTGGGTAGACATGGTAGAGGTATGGTAGTGTTGGGTAGACATGGTAGAGGTATGGTAGTGTTGGGTAGACATGGTAGAGGTGGTAGTGTTGGTTAACATGGTAGAGGTATGGTAGTGTTGAATAGACATGGTAGAGGTATGGTAGTGTTGGGTAGACATGGTGAGGTATGGTAGTGTTGGGTAGACATGGTGAGGGATGGTAGTGTTGGGTGGAGCATGGTAGAGGTAGGGTGGTGTTGGGTAGACATGGTAGAGGTATGGTAGTGTTGGTGAACATGGCAGAGGTTATGGTAGTGTTGGGTAGATATGGTAGAGTATGGTAGTGCTGGGTGGACATGGCAGAGGTATGGTAGTGTTGGGTAGACATGGCAGAGGTATGGTAGTGTTGGTAGACATGGTGGGGTATGGTAGTGTTGGTGATATGGTGGAAGTATGGTAGTGCTGGGTAGACATGGCAGAGGTATGGTAGTGTTGGAGACATGGCGGGTATGGTGGTGTGGTGATGGCAGAGGTATGGTAGTGTTGAATAGACATAAGGTATGGTAGTGTTGGGTAGACATGGCAGAGGTATGGTAGTGTTGGGTAGACATGGCAGAGGTATGGTAGTGTTGGGTAGACATGGCAGAGGTATGGTAGTGTTGGGTAGACATGGCAGAGGTATGGTAGTGTTGGTGGAGCATGGTAGAGGTATGGTGGTGTTGGGTAGACATGGTAGAGGTATGGTAGTGGGTAGAATGGTAGGGCATGTGTTGGTGGAACATGGTAAGTGTGGTAGTGTTGGACAGGTGCGGAAAGATACTCTGTTGATGGTGGGGGGGTGGCAGCAGCAGGATGTCGTGATTGCTGACAATAGCAAGGTCATGTATGGCTTGGGGCAGGGCAGGGCAGGGCAGGGCAGGTGTTGCTTGGGGTGGGGCGAGTCGTGGACGGGGGCGTATGTCCCTTGAGGCAAAGCAGGATGGAACGAGGCATGGCTGAGGGATTGCGTAGTAGGGCAGAACAGGGCAATGGAGGGCAAATCTGATAAGAGTATATAACCGATTTAAGTCCGTTTTTATAAGTGTTTAACGTGACCCGTAAGTATGATGGAAGGCCAGATATTGCCTAGTGTCAAGGTAATATTGTTAACAACTGTACATTAGGTGGTTGACACATAAAGGTTTTGAACAGTTAGTAAACACTCCATATATCACTCAGAAAGGGAAGTGGATCATCATCGTCATCATCATCGTCATCATCATCATCATCTTTTAACCCTTTGAGTACTGTGCCTTGTCCCCCTCAATATATAATGTCCAGTGTCATCGTATTCAAAAGGTTTAAGACATAGTACTCGGGGGCCTAATTCTTTGTACTCAGGATTTGGGTCATTTAGACGGTTCCAGTTGGGCCATTTAGACAGTTTTAGTGGGCCATTTAGACAGTTTCATTTGGGCCATTTAGACAGTTCCAGTGGGCCATTTAGACAGTTTTAGTGGGCCATTTAGACAGTTTTAGTGGGCCATTTAGACAGTTTTAGTGGGCCATTTAGACAGTTTTAGCGGGCCATTTAGACGGTTTTAGCGGGCCATTTAGAAAGTTTTAGTGGGCCATTTGAGTTTTAGTGGGCCATTTAGACAGTTTCAGTGGGCCATTCAGACACGTTCTTGCCTCACGAATCAGGGAAGAAAAGTTTTAATTGATTTACCTGTTTGACAAATCTGACCTTGGATGTTCACAACAACCAGTGGAAGGGCTGGATGGGGAGGGTGGAAGGGGTGTTGAGTGGGAGGGAAACTTGGAGGAGGAACATAGGGGAAGGGGTAATGAGTAGGAAATGGAGCCTGGAGAGGGGGAAACATGGGAGAGGGAAGTAGGATTGAGTGGGAGCCTGGAGGAGGTCAGGTGGAAGGTGTTACTTAAACATTAGGAGACAAGCCCTGGGCGGAGCAAGATGGTGGAGGAGGGAAGGCAGGCAGGCAGCGCTGCGTCACTAGTTGACCTTGGCAGAGCAAATTCCCCAAATAAAAAAAGACAAATTATGCTGTCATTGTTTCTATTAGTTTTCTTTGAGTGTGAGGTGTCAGGTGATCCATTACTTTAGAACGGTAAAATATATTGATTTGAAATACCGTCAAATTTATACCGAGATTCGACACAACTCGGTACATCCACTCGGTACCAGTATGGAGACAATAATAAGATCACCTGAAGATTACGCACCCCTGTTTATTTCACCTGGTAATTAACCCCTAACTGTAACCTAGTACCACCCCCTCTCTTTAGGTAGCGGTAGGGTGTTGAATCATCAGGTGAAATAAACTGGGGATGTCTAATCTTCAGGTAATTCCAATGCTAAGAGTTCCTTAACTAGACACGTTCGCCAACAGCGTGGGAGAATAGAAATGACTTGACATACAGGTAAATGCAGACCTTGATCACCACATAAGACAAGCTGTAATCTAGTAAGTGTGATGAATTAAAGGAAAAAACGATGGATCAACAATAACTGGGATATTGTAAATCAGTACCAGCCGTGACTAGAGAGCCTTCGTGTGTGCTCAGGTGATTCTAAGTGTTTTCCGGGTAATCTCAGGTGTATCCAGGTGATCCCAGGGGGCAGGGAATTAGCATATTTAGAGGTGTTTTGATTGCAGGATGTAAATTGTTATTCTGGTGAGGTAAAGCCGACACCACTAACAGTACCAGCAGGTGAACCAAAAGACGGGGCGGCGTTGTTATGGTGAGTGTGAGGAAGCGTGGTGGAGGGGTTTTATTGGTCGGTGGTGATGAAATTGGCTGGTTACGGGAGACTGGGAGGAGGAGGAGGAAGAAGAAGAAAGAAGTAGGGAGGAGGGAGGAAGAAGTGAGGAGGGAGGAGGAAGAAGTAGGAGGAGGGGAGGAAGAAGTAGAGGAGGAGGTGGAGGAGGAGGAATAAGAAGAAGAGAGAGGAGGAGCTGGAGGAAGAAGAAGAAGAAGAGGAGGAGGAAGAAGAAGAAGAGGAGGAGGAGGAGCTGGAGGAAGAAGAAGGAGGTGGAGGAAAGAGGATGAGGGTGGAGGAAGAAGAGGATGAGGAGGTGGAGGAAGAAGAGGATGAGGGGTGGAGGAGGAAGAGGATGAGGTGGAGGAAGAAGGATGGGGGGATGAGGAGGAAGAGGATGGAGGAAGAAGAGGATGAGGAGGAGAAAGGAGGAGGAGGAAGAAGAGGAGGAGGAGGAAGAGGATGAGGAGGAAAGAATAAGAAGAGAGGAAGAAGAAGAGGAAGAAGAGGAAGAGGAAGAAGGAAGAATAAGAATGAAAGAAGAAGAAGAAAGAAGAGAAGAGGAGAGAAGGAAGAAGAAAGAAGAAGAAGGGAGGAGGAAGAAGAAGGAAGAAGGAAGAGGAAGAATGAAGAGGAAGAATAAGAAGAAGAGGAAGAAGAAGAAGGAAGAAGGAAGAAAGAGGAAGAAGGAAGAGGAAGAAGAGAAGAAGAAGAAGAAAGAAGAGGAAGGAAGAAGAAGAGGAAGAAGGAAGAAGAGGAAGAAGATCTTTCCTAACGCGTCCGGGGATAGACACAGATTTGATGAAGCATGCAGAGGTATAGTAATCCCCACACGCCCTGGGATATGGACACACATTGTCATGGTCCGTCTTGTTGACACCCTCACCATCCCCACCACACCTGATGATGACTATGATAAACCTCCCCTCTTCCTCTCATCAACCCCGTGACGCCAGGATCCTGTTCTAGCCAGCGTTGGGAATTTTACTGACGGAGGTGGGGGGAATTCTGCACGAGACGATACCTCCCACCCAATCCCCGCATCCTTCAGGTCATTTGTCACAGGATGGGAGTAAAACTCTAAGTCCCCCCTCCTCTTCTTTCCCGCGACGTTGCCTTAGTTGTAGCTCCTTCGTGGTCAGGGGTGTTTTAATATAGGTTGTGTATATTAACAGCCTCAATCCTCCGTATCCTTCAGTCACTTGTCACAGGATGGTAGTCGCTTGTTGAAGGATTCCCACATGTGGTACCGTATCCTTACTTGCTGTATTCATCTCTTAGTGATTAATTTAGAAGGCTTAAATCACCGTACTCAAGGGGTTGTCATCCTAATTAAGGGTTAAGTCATCGTACTCAAGGGATTAAGTCACCATAACCAAAAGATTCTGTCATTGTACTCGGGGGTTTAATAATCGTACTCAAGGGATTAATTTACACGACCCTGGATTCGACCGTGTGTGTGTGTGTGTGTGTGCAGGCAAGGAGTGTTAAACTGACTGGTTGCTGGAAATGGTGATGATGAGTAAATACACCAGCGGCCTCTGATCATCTCCATAAAATGTTACTTTTGTTTAGACAGAAGGAAATAAATTTATCGATGTTAGTCTTGAATGATGTTAGTTTTTGTAGATGTTAGTCTTGAATGATGTTTGTTTTTGTAGATGTTAGTCTTGAATGATGTTTGTTTTTGTAGATGTTAGTCTTGATTGTCTTGGAAAGTCTTTGGGGGGAAGGGATGAAGCTCATATTTTTGCTGTAGGTCAGGAAAATCTGTCGAATCTGATGAACTAAAAAAAAATCTGATGTAGTTGAAATCTGGATAATGGAGATTTTTGTTCCAGTTGACATTGGAAATCTGAAAGAGATTTGTCTTTTTAGTCGACAGTTGCAACACTTAAGACATACTTTACTGTCCCCCAAACAACTGACAGACAGACAGACAGACAGACAGACTTCTAAACACCATCACCATACAAGTACGACGCCATTTACGATGACCTTCTTGCCCTGATCTTGTTCCAGGAATACCACCCTTTCGAAACTCTGGAGAGATCTCGAAGCTTCGATATTTTGAGTACTACTAGCTAATAATTCCCACCAGGAAACTTGCTTCGAGACAACCCCAAAGCTTCGAAAAGTGCAGAGAGTTCCATGTGTTAAAGGCGATATTGTTGAAAAAAAAAGATCAGGATAAGAAGGTCATCGTAAATGGCGTCGTACACTCCACCATGACTGTTCTTGAATATTCAACCTCCATGGGTCACTTGGGAATTTATAACCAGTACAGTACTTGTTTGTGTATACCCAATTTCATGTTTTGTTTGTGAATTTATTACATATTGGATAATTATGCTGTGTGTCGATTGTTGATTTTGTTTGTTTGTATAGTAATGTGGCCAATGATTGTATAAAGGCTAGTGACTCCTGGTTTATAGATGGGTAATATGCCCTTTTTATCTGCAAGGGTTTATTGGTCGTCATATTGGTCATTAGGGACACTAAAAAAAAACACCCTTTGATACCCTTTTAAACCCCTTTGATACCCTTTTAAACCCCTTTTATACCCTTTTGATTTTATAATGTGGTCTATACGTTCCATGGTGTGATAAATAAGATGTTGCTTTGTTTTATAATTTGACTTGTATGTTATAAAGGGTTTCTAGGTGTATGAAATTTTAGTGGTATAGTTTTTTATACCAGACCAGGAGCCATTTTGTTGTGTTTTGGTATATAATTTGAAGTAACTGTATGAGTTTATGTAAGTTAATATTTTCCTTATATAAGTTATGATTACATATTTGTAGTAATCTGAAGTTATAGTTACATAGTAGGAATATATTGTCTACATGTATGTGCTTTAGGTAGATATGAAAAAGTTAGTTTTGTTTTATATAAGCTATACAACCTCCTTATAGTGGACATTGAACTGGCATCTTGACACTAATTCTCTTCTTGTCTTGTCTCCCTACAGGTAAGCGCTGGTTGTGGTGTACCCCCATCCTTCCCTCACTCAGGTAACGTACTCAATATTAGTGGGTGTTGTGGTGTCTCCCTCTCCTTGGCAACACTGCTACAACACCCCCCCCTCACCTTGTGTGTCTGTATTATATATCTGAGCCTGCACGTGTATGTGTGACTCAGTGTTTATTAAAATGTGATTATATATATATATATATATATATATATATATATATATATATATATATATATATATATATATATATATATATATATATATATATATATGGGTTGGCCCTATTTAAGTTTAAAGTTTTAAACCATGGTTTAAAAAATGAGGGAGGGGGTAATTTTTTGTTGGGAAAGGTGTATGATGGGCAAACAGAAAAGCATTGTGGGAGACATACAAGTGTGTGGGATGAGAGGAAGGCTATGAAATGCAGCAAAATCATTTCATGAGAACATCGGGGCAACAGTAAGAGTAATTGGGAAAGAAAGTGAAACTTTTTAAATAGATGTGTTGGACAGGGATGAGTTATGTATACCCCGTGGTGGTTCAATATAGACATGGTTGTGAACTATTATACACTGGTGAAAGTGGTGATAATAAGCCTTCTTGCAGGGCTGTACGCATCTCAAATGCTGAGTATAATGGAGACAAGTTGCCACTGTTCAGTAGAATTAGTAACTGCTTCTGTTTAAGGTTGGGCTCTGAGCCTGTGATTCTAGTGTGTTTAGATCATGTATTATACGGGTCCAGGGGAGCCAAGGTGCCACTGCCCTTCCCCTCTCTCTCTAACTGTGCTTAAATGAATTCTTTAAAAGTTTAAAACTTTGAACTGTAAAAGTAGAATAGGTTTTCCATGCATTAATATGAACGTAAACTTAGTTTTTGCCTTGTGCAGGAAGAGTCTGGATGACTGGTCAAAGCTGTGTTTTTCAAATTTAGCGAACCAGTTATTAGAGGAAGACTCGCGTCCAGGTGCACGGTTCTAGTACAAGAACCAACGAACCTCGGTCACTTGGTGTATTCTTTGGACCTGTATACAGTAGTAGGCAGACAAACCGTTCTAACTGGGCATTTACTTCCGGAGGAAGGTCATTGGTCCCTAAAGATCCAAGTGTTTTCAGTATCGCATCAACACACTCCACTGTAAAGCATGGAACCTAATATTACTGATGCGCGTAGTTGTCCTAACTTATCGTAAGCAACTGGTAGACTTGGGTATACTGTACATTTGAATCGTCAGTAGAAAGGCATCAAGATCTGGAGGATCAAGAACAACCTCTGCATTTTTGTCAACTGTGAGGTCGTGAAGGAGTAGGGTGTCAGCTTCAGGAGTGTGTCTGAGTAAGGTTCTAGGAACAGGGATGTTGACCTTGGTTTATGTTCCTGAACTCACACTGAAGTTTTTCAATATGATGGATGGATTTTTTTGGGTTTGCCTTCACAATGTCTCTTTCTTAACGTTAACTAGCCATGACAAATGATATTTCATGCCGTCAGCTGTTGTCAGCAGAGTCCTCATCAACACACTACACCGATGGCGTCTGATCCTTAACCTTCCGCTACTTGTTTACTGTCCAATTATTTTGACCCCACCCCCCCTCTCCCCGTGCCTTCAGTTGACACATCGTTAAGTCTGCTTCCTGTGTCTGGGAGAGGACACTTTTGTGTTTATCGAAGCATCTTCTTCTGGTAGTCCTCAGGGCACTTGATGTACATTCAGCAGCATGTCAGGAAGATGGACGTCCTGTTTTCTTCTGTCGTACTCGTATCATTGCCCATTGCAGTTCCTATTTCACAGCTAGTCTTTGCACTGTCAACAGCGAGCTTGTGGGTGAGGCCCTTGCAACAGCGTTTATGGTGGGAAACACCTTGTTGCAGTTCATCGCCGACAGACGTTGTGATGCAGACGCCGACTCACCATATCCACAACTTCCACCAGTTTGAATGTTTTCAGTCGAAGGATAAGATGGATTCACCACATAGTATAATTAGTTGGTTCGCTATTTAATTGACAAATGAAGTCAAGTTCAAAATCAACAGATTTAAATGTCATCGGTGGCGGCTGCTCCATATTGTGGTCAGTTTCTCATCGCCCAACTAACTAAACGACCCTCAACAGCTGTACAGTAGGTGTGACATGGTTCCTGTAAAAACATAAAAGGAAAAGTATACCTATATAGTATATCAATCAAACCAGAAGTAAAACAAATACACGAGGCAGCAAAAGTAGGAGATTATTGGTGTATATACAGTATAATAAGTTGACCGGCGGCTCGCATTCTGGCATTTTAATGATCACCATCTGGAGGCTTTATTGAAATGACAGGACCAACACATGACTCCCTGAATAAAATAAAAGTCATAAGATACCTCATTCATGGCTCTGTCGCGTCTAGTTCTAAACATGAGGCATATTTTTGTAACTACTGCCGCCATCTTGGATTTCATCATTTTACTACCGATTACAAGTTTAGGAGAACAAAAATCTCGCCCAAAAAATTTTCTCATCTGTTATCCCTTTAAGTAGAGTCAAGTGGTAATTATCTTTTAACAAACTTTATACGTGGAGCCTAATTTTTATTACACGGGTATTAGTATCAGAGTGGTGGTGTGGTGGGTGGTGGTGTGGTGGTGGTGGTGATGATGAGGTGTGTATGGTGGTAGTGGTGGTGATGAGGTCTCCCTAATTTCTTTCTCTCCTTCATCTCCCTCCATCATCTCTCACCCTTTTTTCCCCTCCATCTCTCACCCTTTTTTCCCTCCATCATCTCACCCTTTTTCCCTCCATCATCTCACCCTTTTTTCCCTCCATCATCTCTCACCCTTTTTTCCCTCCATCTCTCCATCTCCCTCCGCCTCTTCCTCCACAGTCTTGCGTTTTATGGTATGGCGCGTGTTTCTTCTGTCTGTCTGTCTGTCTGTTCAGGTGTCTTTCTCTCTCTCTGGGTATTATATTGACGCGGCTCAGGTGATGGTAACTGGGCTCTTAGTAACTGTTTATTTATCATTATGTTCTTTACTTAACATTTATCAGGTTTTGTTTGTATTTATTGTTTGTGCTATTTCCTGTAGAAGTGAGGAGGGTATATTTTCACTTCCCTCCCTCCTCCTCCCTCTAGTGGTGACGTTAGTAAGGTGTGTGTGTGTGTGATAATCTCTCTCTTCGTGTTAAAAGTACAGCCTTATCTCGTCTAGATAAAATATTGAACAGTGAAATACATGTGGTGTAATAAACATTATATATGTTTTTTTGTGCCTAGAGGACAGATGAGACCCCCCCCCTCTCTCTCTCTCGCCCACACACTGTTAAGGGCACAGATGAAACCCCCATCCCTCCCACGCCCACACACTGTTAAGGGGCACAGATGAAAGAACCCCTATCCTCCCGCCCCACACTGTTAAGGGCACAGATGAACCCCCCATCCCTTCCGCCCACACACACACTGTTAAGGGGGCACAGATGAAGAACCTCCCCATCCTTCCGCCCACACACCAGGGGCTAGATGAAACCCTCCCCCATCCCTTCCACGCCCACACACACTGTTAAGGGGCGCAGATGAAGAACCCCTTCCACGCCACACTGTTAAGGGGGCACAGATGAAAAGACCCCCATCCTTCGCCCACACACTGTTAAAGGGGGTACAGATCAAGACCCTCCCCCATCCCCCACGCCCACACACTGTTAAAGGGGGGCACAGATGAAACCCCCATCCCTCCACGCCCACACACACACTGTTAAAGGGGGGCACAGATGAAACCTCACCATCCTTCCCACGCCCACACACTGTTAAGGGGGCACAGATGAAGAACCCCCCCATCCTCACGCCCCACACACTGCTAGGGGGCACAGATGAACCCTCCCCCATCCTCACATACACACACTGTTAAGGGGCACAGATGAACCCCCAATCCCTCCCACGCCCACTGTTGGGGCAGATGAACCACCTCCCATCCCCCGCCCACACTGCTAAGGGGGGCACAGATGAAGAACACCCCCCCCATCCCTCCCACGCCCACACACTGTTAAGGGGGGCACAGATGAAGAACCCCTCCGGCTTAGCACCGCCCACGCCATGCCCGCCGGGGACATGGTGTATATTTCCCCAGACGGTGGTGACTTAGCTTTAGGGCAGCTTCCGGCGCACCTGATTGGTTCTCAGAGCGTGACGTCTTTGGAGTCTTAGGGCCACAGCTGTTGTCAGGTGCCGGGAGCAGCTGTTCCTCCGTTATCTGTCTTTAACCTAAATTGACCTAACCTATCCCAGCTTTGACCGAACAAAACCTAATCCAGCTTTGACCTGAGAGAGACTCACTGACTTTTTGGCCCTCCACCAGCAACTCGCTCTTGGGTAAAAATATGGTTAGATTGGGTTGTTAAATGTTTGGGTAGGGTTGTTGAATACTGGGGATGGGTTGGGTTAGATATATGAATTGGGTTGTTTGGTTGTTATATATCTAGCTTAGATTGTTATACATTTGGGTTGGGTTGTTAAAGTTGTTGGGTTGTTAAGGTGTAGTTGGGTTGTTAGGTGAAATTTAATAGCAATACTAAGATTTTTATTCTCCCTTTACACAAACTTGAGCTCGGTAACACCAGCAGTCGTCAGGTCTTGTGTGATGGAGGGATATCAGAGGATCCTAGTAATGGAGGAAGAGGATGGGGAGTCCTACGGGCGGAAATC
This sequence comes from Homarus americanus, assembly GCF_018991925.1. Classification (NCBI taxonomy): domain Eukaryota; kingdom Metazoa; phylum Arthropoda; class Malacostraca; order Decapoda; family Nephropidae; genus Homarus; species Homarus americanus. The sequence continues at coordinate 275,193 of NW_024711502.1, read as the reverse complement.
CCCTCAACAGATACAGATCCTTCCCACGTGTCCGGGTAGGAGGTGGGGGAGATGATGGTGTGGGATTGTGATGGTGTGGGGGAGATGATGGTGTGGGATTGTGATGGTGATGGTGGGGAGTTCAAGTCTGTGGAAGGTGGATTCGATTTTTCCTGTCTTAAAGGAGGCTGGAGGAGGATTTTGGTCAGTGGTTGGTAGGAGGGAGGGGAGAGGGGGGTTGGTCACTTGAAGAAGGGGGAGGGGGGTTTGGTCATTTAGAGACAGTATTGAAGGGGTAGGGAAAGGGATGTACATCTGGGTGTGACTGACTGACTGACCGACCGACTGAATGAATGAATGAATGACTGACTTAACTGACTGACTGACTGACTTCACCCATTGCTAAGGTACCCCACACAGGCCTGTCTACTGTTTGCGAGGTACACACAGATAGATGCATTGGATGGCTCAACTTTTCCTCGAGGTGTTCACCCAAACTTGGCAAGGTGGTTGTTTCGTGGGCTGTACAAGTTGGGAGTAATGCATCTCGTAGGAACGTGTTTTGAATCCTTGGAAGATGTACAAGTAAAACAAATAAAAAAATAGTGATAAAAAACCCCTCATTGACCTATTCTATTGACCATATTGACCTGTTTTATTAACCATAGTGACCTGTTTTATTAACCATATTGACCTATTCTATTGACCATATTGACCTGTTTTATTAACCATATTGACCTATTCTATTGACCATATTGACCTATTCTATTGACCACATTGACCTGTTTTATTAACCCTCATTGACCTGTTCTATTGACCATATGACCTATTGATCTATTCTATTAACCATCCACGTTTTTATTACTTATCAGTCCATTTTCTAGGTCTTAGGTTAATGACCCCGAATTGGTGACCTTTAATAGTCTTAAATATATTGTTTATAAAGGAAATATGTCCTTATTAACCCATTCTATAACCTTTAAAACAATTTATTTATTTCCGGTTGTAGCTTAGGTTGTTAGTGGCTCAAGAAGGCGGTGTAGAGTTGGTTGTTACAGACGATGTCAAAACAATCAGTCAATGACCCTAGGTTGTGTAATGCCCTCTTGGTATTTCAGGTCAGGTCAGGTCAGGTTAGGTTAGGTTTGGACTCGCTTGCCTCATAAGGTCGTGTAAATAATAATTGCTCGGGTTTAATGTTCGCTAGGGGTGGTAGTAGTGTTGGTGGGAGGTGGTGGTAGTGTGGGCGGAAGGTGGTGGTAGTGGCGATAGCTGTTGGTGGCAGGTAGTGATGACTGGTGGCAGAAGTGGTAACTGGTGGTGGGTGTTGGTGGTGACAGTGGTGATGTTGATGACAGTGGTGGTGACAGTGTTGGTTGGTCTACAGCCTCACCCAAGACGCAATATACCTTTATTGTGTGGGAGGCTTAAAGGTACACTGTCTGCCTGTTGGTGTGGGTGATGGTGGTAGCTCTCTCTCTCTCTCTCTCTCTCTCTCTCTCTCTCTCTCTCTCGTGTGACATTTACAGTAATATGATTCCTTGTGCCATTACCTGTGTGTGTGTGTGTCGCGCGCGCGCATGTTTGTTTGTGTTAGAGTTTTATACTAAGTAGCCACGTGTGTGTGTGTGTGTGTGTGAAAGGTTCAGACATGTAAGGCGCGTCGGGAAGTCTAGGAGGCAGCAGCGTGGCGCGTCTGCTGTGTGTGTGTTTGTGTGTGCGTGTGTGGGAGCGTGTAAGGCCGAGTCTGCTGGTCGGGAGGGTCGTCTCGTGTACGTGTCTAGGAGGTCATCCAACACCAGTCTGCATGACGGACCTGTGTCTACGTTATGTTTATTTGTAGAAGGTAACAGTGTGTGTGTGTGTGTGTGTGTGTACTTTGTGTGTATATTGTGTGTGTGTGTGTGTGTTTGTGTGTGTATGTATGTATCTACTTTGTGTGTGTATGTATGTATGTATATTTTGTACTGTGTGTGTGTGTGTGTGTGTGTATTTTTTGCGTGTGTGTGTGTGTATTTGCGTGTGTGTTTGTGTGTTTGTTTGTGTGTGTATATATATTTTGTGTGTGTGTGTGTATATATTTTATTGTGTGTGTGTGTGTGTCTACTGTGTGTGTGTGTGTGTATGTATTTTGCGTGTGTGTGTGTGTATTTTTGCATTGATATTGTGTGTGTGTGTGTGTGTGTGTGTTATTATTATTGTGCTGTGTGTGTGTGTGTGTGTGTGTGTGTGTCACTGCTGGGTCGGCGCCACACTTCATTTTATGAGTTAGGTGTGGCGCGACGCCTTACCCGGAGCCTGCACTTCCTCCCAGCCGGTGCTTGTGTGGGATGACCAGGGCTTCCAGGCTAGCTGGTGTTTGCAGGCTGACCGGTGCATACAAGCTAACCTGCCTTGCAGACTGGTCGGTGCCGCTGACATGAGCTTGCAGACTGACCGGTGCATGCAGGCTGACCGGCACTTGCAGGCTGGCCGGCACTTGCAGGCTGACCGGCACTTGCAGGCTGACCGGTGCATGCAAGCTAACCTGCGCTTGCAGACTGGTCGGTACTTGCATACTGACATGAGCTTGCAGACTGACCGGTGCATGCAGGCTGGCCGGCACTTGCAGGCTGACCGGCACTTGCAGGCTGACCGGCACTTGCAAGCTAACCTGTGCTTGCAAACTGGTCGGTACTTGCAGACTGACATGAGCTTGCAGACTGGCCGGCACTTGCAGACTGGCCGGCACTTGCAGGCTGGCCGGCACTTGCAGGCTGACCGGCACTTGCAAGCTAACCTGTGCTTGCAAACTGGTCGGTACTTGCAGACTGACATGAGCTTGCAGACTGGCCGGCACTTGCAGGCTGGCCGGCACTTGCAGGCTGACCGGCACTTGCAAGCTGACCTGTGCTTACAGGTTGGACGGCTTGTTCAGACTCGGCGGCGCTTGCAGGCTGGCCTGTGCTTTCAGGGTGTCTTGCGCTTGCAGGTTGGCTCGTGCTTGTAGGCTGGATGGTGTATGTAGGCTGGATGGTGCATACAGGCTGGAAGGTGCATACAGGCTGGAAGGTGCATACAGGCTGAGTTGTGCTTGCAGGCTGCTCCCTCCTTCATAACCCGTAACAGCAGAATTTATTACAAGATTCGTATTTGATCTTGAATAATAATTGTGTGTGTGTCGTAAGTGCTGCCTATCAGAGCTGTGGTTGTTTTAACGAAGGTAATTGTGGTGGTGGTGATGGTGTGGTATGGAAGTGGTGAAAGTGATTGTGGTAAAACGGTGATTGTTATAATAGTGCTATAGTGTGATGGTTGTTGTGCTGGTGGTGATAGTGTGGTAGTTGTGATGTGGTGGTGGTTGTGGTGGTAGTAAGTGTATTGATGGTGGTTGTGTAGTGTTGATTATTGCAGTAGTTGTAATATGATTGTGGTGGTGATGTTGGTAATGTGATGGTATCATTTAGCGTGGTAGAAGTGTATTGGTTGTTTTAGTGGTTGTGGTATGGTTATGGTTGTAGTGGTTGTATTATGGTTGTATTTACGTCTCATCATCATCATAACCAAACTCAACCCTTAATTAATGCTTGTAATAACCAATATGTTGTATTTCACCTCTTAACATACTTACGTCCTATTAATACAAGAAAAATACTGAACATTCGATTATCAAAAAAAAATAATAAAAATACAAGATTATAAGAACAAAACCAAAACAAAATATAAACAGGTCATCAAAGAGGGTGACTAGACTGGGGTCATTGGCTGCATCTAACCTCTGTCATCAGCAAACACAACACCATTCTTCCATCATGTACGAAAAAGTCCTTATCAGTCAAGTCAGTCAAGTAGGGCATTGAGGTGAGTGGGGAGAGACTAAACGTCTAACTATACACACACACACACACACACACTACTACTTTGCTGTCACTCGGAATCAAGTATGACGATCATCCGGCTATGATACAATTATATGAGTTATTAGGGATGTCACCTTCAGAGTTATTAGGGATGTCACCTTCATTGGTGAGTTTTGAGGTGACTAAAGAGGCCGATACGGGACCAGCAGAGTTGTTGACAGATGTTGCACGTGTGGAGGGTTACATCGAGTGCGGGAGGGGTGGTGGCAACGTCTTTCCGGCGTTGGCGCTTGTCTGCCTCGGTTTGCAGTTGGGCTAACTCGAAAGTATTGACACCTTCTCGTGTGGTGCTCCTCCAAGCGTTATGGTGTGGAGTAATCGTCGCCCAAGTGAGGGAGTCGATTTGGCACTTTTTCAGGTTTGTCTTAAGACTATCCTTATGCCTTTTCAGTTGTCCGCCGGCGTTACGTTTACTATTCGTTAGGTGACTGTAAAGTAGCTGCTTTGGCAGTCTACTGTCGTCCATGCGGGTAACATGGCCAGTCCAGTGTAGATGTTCATGGATAATGGTAGTCTCGATGCTCCTACAGTTGGTGACAGCAAGAATACTGGCATTTGTTCTCTTGTCTTCCCAGCGAACTCGGAGGATGGAACGTAGACTACGTTGGTGAAAGTTTTCAAGTGCCTTGAGATGCCTCCTGTCTGATGTGACCTGTCTCTCGCTGCCATATAGCATGGTGGGGAGGACCACCGCTCGATATACGTGCAACTTTGTAGATAATTTCAGCTCACTACAGCTGAAGACACGGTTTCGGAGTCTGCCAAAGGCTTGAGATGCACATCTGATCCGATGCTGAATCTCTTCAGAGGTGTCCGTAGTGGTGGACAGGTGGGAGCCGAGATACCGAAGGTGGGTAACATTAGAGAGGGTAGTACCGTTAAGCTGGATGGATGGTGGAGGTGTGGCTGAACCAGGGGCAGGCTGAAAGAGAATCTGAGTCTTACGTACATTCACCTCAAGGCCGAAGTGTGCATACGCATCTGCGTTGGTGTTCAGGATCTCTTGTAGGTCGCGATCAGTGTGAGCAACAAGAGTGAGGTCGTCTGCATACTGAAGTTTAATAATGGAAGCTGTCGACACCTTTGTTCCTGTCTGGAGTCGTCTTATGTTGAAAAGACCCTTCATCCGGTACTCGATGTTCACCCCGCCGGCTAAAACTGACACACACACACACACACACACACACACGCACACGCACACACACACACACACACGCGCGCGCGCGCGCAATGCTTTTGACTCGCGAGCTTTGTAGAGAAGGTAAGTGTTGTCAGGTGTTACTAATTGTTGTCAAGTGTTTACAGGTGTTACCAAGTGCTAGTGTTACAAAATGTTGTCAGGTGTTGGTTAAGTGTTATGAGGTGAGATGCTTAGTGTTGTTGCTGTGGTCAGGTGTTTACAGGTGCTGCCGTGGTGAAGTTAATTAAAACTCTCTAGATTTTAGATTCAGATGGCCCCAGAGGGGGCTAGTTTATTGGGCACCCCCTTACATCCTGTGCAAGGTGAAGCGCAGAAACGTTTACAGCGCCCATCTGGGAAGCATGCGGAGTTCATGCTTGCCTTTATGACTCCTGCATTAAGGGCGTAAAAGGCCTGAAGGGTCTTGGGTTTTGTCAGCAGGTTACATAAAGTGACAGAATGATGAGTGTGTGGGGGGAAATATCCCGGTACAATTTATCTGTTTATGGCAAAGCGTGGCAGGTCCCTAATAATGTCAAGTGCCAGGCCACAGGCATAGGCATTGATAATGTTGAGGGACATACCTTTTAGTGTGATTGTGATGGCATGTACGTCGGTAGTGTCGTCTTCAAGGGGGACGTGACAGTGTTCCACCTGACCTGTGAGTAGAGGTCACGCCAGCATACAGAGGAGGTCACGTATGGTGCTTTAAAAGGGGGAGGAGTGTCAATGAAGTGCCAAAGGAAGTATGAAAGGGAAGGGATTTTTGGCACTGGAATGACCCTAGGCAAGGTCTTGTGTGTGATGGGTGCCAGGCAGGTCCGTGATATGGGAGGCGCATGTGGCACTTACAGCCGGGTGCCAGGTAAGGAATGACCTATAGATTATCACACTTGTTATCATTGGTTATCTGAAGTGATCCACCTCTGTGTGTCACGAGGTACCTCTTTCTTTCTTTCTTTCTTTCTTCCTTTCTTTCTTTCTTTCTTTCTTTCTTCCTTTCTTCTTTTTCCTCAGTTTTCTTTTTTTCTTATCTTTCATTCTTCTTTCTCTTTTATTTCTTCTTTTCTCCCTTTTTCGTCTTCTCCCTTTCTTTCCTTTCCTCAATCGCGTCGTCAGGAGAATAGTAGTATAGAGGAACAATGAGAAGGAAGAGATAAAATAGAAGGACAAAGTGACTGAAGGATAGAAGGTATAGGTTAGTACGGGAGGGAAGGAAGGAAGGTTCAAACAAGGGAGGGAGGGTAGGGAGAGAAGGAGGGAAGGTTCAAACAAGGGAGGGAGGGTAGGGGAGAGAAGGAGGAGGTTCAAACAAGGAGGGAGGGTAGGGAGAGGAGGAGGAAAGGTTCAAACAAGGGAGAGGAGGAGGGTAGGGAGAGGAGGAAGGTTCAAACAAGGGAGGGTAGGGAGAAAGGAGGGAAGGTTCAAACAAAGGTCAAACATGGGAGGAGGTAGGAGGGGAAGGAAGGAAGGTTCAAACAAGGGAGGGAGGGAGTAGGGAGAGGGAGGGAAGGTTCAAACAAGGGAGGGAGGGTAGGGAGAGGGAGGAGGGAAGGTTCAAACAAGGGGAGGGAGGTAGGGAGAGGGAGGAGGGAAGGTTCAAACAAGGGAGCTAGGAGGGAGGGGGGAGAGGAGGAAAGGTTCAAACAAGGGAGGGAGGGTAGGGAGAGAAGAGGGAAGGTTCAAACAAGGGAGCTAGGAGGGAGGGTAGGGAGAAGGAAGGAAGGTTCAAACATGGGAGGGAGGGTGAGGGAGGGGGAAGGAAGGTCAAACAGGAGGGAGGGAGAGAAAAGGAGGGAAAGGTTCAAACAAGGGAGGGTAGGGGGAGAGGGAGGAGGGAAGAAGGTTCAAACAAAGGGTGGGAGGGAGGGTAGGGAGAAAGGAGGAAGGTTCAAACAAGGAGGGAGGGTAGGGGAGAGAAGGAGGAAGGTTCAAACAAGGGAGGGAGGTAGGAGGGAAGGAAGGTTCAAACAAGGGAGGGAGGTAGGGAGAGGAGGAGGAAGGTTCAAACAAGGGAGGGAGGGTAGGGAGAGAAGGAGGGAAGGTTCAAACAAGGGAGGGAGGGTAGGGAGAGAAGGAGGGAAAGGTTCAAACAAGGGAGGAGGGTAGGGAGAGAAGGAGGGAAGGTTCAAACAAGGGAGGGGTAGGGGAGAGGGAGGGAAGGTTCAAACAAGGGAGCTAGGAGGAGGGTAGGGAGAGAGAGGAGGAAGGTTCAAACAAGGGAGGGAGGGTAGGAGGAGAGAGAAGGAGGGAAGGTTCAAACAAGGGGAGGAGGTAGGGAGGGGAAGGAGGAAGGTTCAAACAAGGGAGGGAGGGTAGGAGAGAAGGAGGGAAGGTTCAAACAAGGGGAGGGGAGGGTAGGGAGGAAGGAGGAAGGTTCAAACAGGAGAGGGTAGGGAGAGAAGGAGGAAGGTTCAAACAAGGGAGGAGGGTAGGGAGAGAAGGAAGGTTCAAACAAGGGAGGGAGGTAGGGAGAAGGAGGAAAGGTTCAAACAAGGGAGGGAGGGTAGGGAGAGAGAAGGAGGAAGGTTCAAACAAGGGAGGGAGGGTAGGGAGAGAAGGAGGGAAGGTTCAAACAAGGGAGGGGAGGGTAGGGAGGGGAAGGAGGAGAAGGTTCAAACAAGGAGGGAGGGTAGAAAGGAGGAAGGTTCAAACAAGGGAGGGAGGGTAGGGAGGGAGGAAAGGTTCAAACAAGGGAGGGTAGGGAGAGGAGGAGGGAAAGGTTCAAACAAGGGAGGGTAGGAGAGGAAAGGTTCAAACAAGGGAGGGAGGTAGGGAGAGGAAGGTTCAAACAAGGAGGGAGGGTAGGGGAGAGAAGAGAAGGAGGGAAGGTTCAAACAAGGGAAGGGGAGGGTAGGGAGGAGAGAGGAGAAGGTTCAAACAAGGGAGCTGGGAGGGAGGGAAGGTTCAAACAAGGAGCTAGGAGGGAGGTAGGGAGAGAAGGAGGAAAGGTTCAAACAAGGGAGCTATAAGGGAGGTAGAGGGAGGGAAGGTACAAACAAGGGGAGCTAGGAGGGAGGGTAGGGAGAGAAGGAAGGTTCAAACAAAGGAGCTAGGAGGAGGGAGGGAGGGAGGAGTTCAAAAAGGGAGCTAGAAGGAGGGGGAGGGAAGGTACAAACAAGGGAGCTAGGACGGAGGGAGGGAAGGAAGGTTCAAACAAGGGAGCTAGAAGGGAGAGAGGGAGGAAGAAAGTACAAACAAGGGCTAGGACAGGGAGGGAAGGTTCAAACAAGGAATGAAAGGAGGTGAGAAGGAGGAAGGTTTAAGCAAGGGAGCTAGGAGGGAGGGAGGAGGGAAGGTTCAAACAAGGGAGCTAGAGGGGAGAGGAGGCAGTAAGCACCTGAACTGACCCCAGTGCTCGTCCTCACCAGCTGGTCACGTGTAGACCATTAGTGAAGGTGATAATGGTGGTGGGTATTAATAAACTGATAATGTGAATAATGAGTTACGTGAATGTAAATGAATTAGTGGTGTTGTGTGGTGGTGTCAGTTGTTGTGGTGTTAGTTGTTATTGTGGTGGTGTTAGTAGTTATTGTGGTGGTGTTAGTAGTTATTGTGGTGGTGTTATTGGTTATTGTTGGTGTTAGTGGTTATTGTGGTGGTGTTAGTGGTTATTGTGGTGGTGTTAGTGGTTATTGTTGTGGTGTTAGTGGTTATTGTTGTGGTGTTAGTGGTTATTGTGGTGGTGTTAGTAGTTATTGTTGTGGTGTTAGTGGTTATTGTTGTGGTGTTAGTGGTTATTGTGGTTGTTGGTAGTTTATTGTGGTGGTGTTGAAGTTGTTGTATTGGTGGTGTTAGGTGGTTATTGTGGTGGTGTTAGTGGTTATTGTGGTGGTGTTAGTGGATGTTGTTGGTGTTAGTGGTTGTTGTGGTGTTAGTTGTTATTGTGGTGGTGTTAGTAGTTATTGTGGTGGTGTTAGTAGTTATTGTGGTGGTGTTATTGGTTATTGTTGTGGTGTTAGTGGTTATTGTTGTGGTGTTAGTGGTTATTGTTGTGGTGTTAGTAGTTATTGTGGTGGTGTTAGTGGTTATTGTGGTGGTGTTAGTGGTTATTGTTGTGGTGTTAGTGGTTATTGTTGTGGTGTTAGTAGTTATTGTGGTGGTGTTAGTAGTTATTGTGGTGGTGTTACTGGTTATTGTGGTGGTGTTAGTAGTTATTGTGGTGGTGTTAGTGGTTATTGTGGTGGTGTTAGTGGTTATTGTGGTGGTGTTAGTTGTTATTGTGGTGGTTGTGGTAGGAACAAGACAGTGTGGTGGTGGTGGTGGCAGGTGTCTGTTGTGTGTACTAATATGGTGGTGGTGGTTGTCTGAGCGCCTGTTGCTAGGGTCATGCATGAGGTGAAGGGAGGGGGGGAAGGTATCAAGTAGAGATGGCTAGGAGGAGATGGAGAGAGGGAGGACGAAGAAGAAGAAGAGTCAAACAGAGATGGGAAGGGATGATAGAATAGGTGTTACGTGGTGAGAATGACACCTTCACCACCACACCTGGCTGGGATGGGGATTAGAGGAGAGGAGAAAGGAGGCCTTGACTCTGGCACCCTTGCCTGGAGAGAGGGATCTAAAAATACCTTCCTTCCTTCCTTCCTTCCTTCCTTCCTTACGGGTGTGTGATAATAAAAATGATAATTAACAGTTTATTGAAAGAACATGGCAATCAAAAGGTGTTGAAAATTATACAGCTACAAAATTGGGGAATGTCTATCTGTCTGTCTAAGCTATCCACACACACACACACACACACACACACACACACACACACCAACCAACCAGTAATAATGGGTTCTTAATTAACCCAACTCCGCCATCACCAGTAGATGGTCACACAACCAACACACTCACCTGGTTCACCATCCTTACCTTTATCACGCTAGTCCTGTCAGCACTATAGACACACAGAGGCTCCCTTCCTACCCTCATTATTCCCTCTTGAGTGAAGACTTAACAACGTATTTGGTTAGGTTAGGTTAGGTTTCGTTAGGTTAGGTTTCGTTAGGTTAGGTTTCGTTAGGTTAGGTTTCGTTAGGTTAGGTTAGGTTAGGTTAGGTTAGGTTTCGTTAGGTTAGGTTAGGTAACTACAGTCGACTTAGGCTTAGAATATGTTTGAACTACTTATTACAATAACATTAGATTCTCTGGTTTTATATGGCGTGTGTTATGGTGTTTTGTGGTGTGTTATGGTGTGTTGGGGGTGTTATGGGCTGTGTTATGGTGTTATGGTGCGGTGAGAGGAGACTGGTGGTGACCTGGACTCGTTCTTACACTTATTAATGACAGGTTTCATCACCTGGTCAGAACCTTACACCTGTCCTCGCCGACCTGTTCCTCCAAGACCTGTTCTCGCTCTCGTGGGTGTGACGGAAGTGAGGAAGACTTACCTGGGTGGATGTGGCTGTTCTCGTGGGTAATGTTCTCGTGGGTGTGATCTGTTCTCGTGGGTGTGATCTGTTCTCGCGGTGTGGTTGTTCTCGTGTGACTGTTCTCGTGGGTGTGATCTGCCTCGTGGTGATTCGTTCGTGGTGTGATCTGTTCTCGTGGGTGGTTGTTCGTGGTGTGATCTGTTCTCGGGTGTGATCTGTTCTCGTGGGTGTGGCTGTTCTCGGTGATCTGTTCTCGTGGGTGTGATCTGTTCTCGTGGGTGTGATCTGTTCTCGTGGGTGTGGTTGTTCTCGTGGCTGTGATCTGTTCTCGTGGGTGTGATCTGTTCTCGTGGGTGTGATCTATTCTCGTGGGTGTGGTTGTTCTCGTGGGTGTGACGCTGATGAGGATGACATACCGAGGTGGGTGTAAGGGTGTGGGTGTTCTCGTGAGTGTTAAAAGGCGGGTGTTGTACTTTTTGGGTGTAGGAGTGTATAATAAAATGTCGAGGAGGATTTATTAGGGTGTAGTTTGGGTGTAGGGAGTGTAGGTGTAGAATTATGTAGGTGTGAACGTAAGGTCCCACAGGTGTAAAAGAGACAGGAAAGATGTACTAGGATGTAGTTTAAAGAGATGTATTTTACACTTGTGTAGTATGGAGAGTGTAGGTCTAGAGGTTTTAACTTAAGAGTGCAGTTTGGGGTGTAATTTAGAGTGTAGTTTGGGGTGTTATATGGAGAGAGTAGCCTGGAGGTGTAGTATAAAAGGTGTAGTATAAAAGGTGTAGCCTGGAGTGTACATAATGTTAACACGGGGGCAGGAGGTGTGAAGGCCGGCCACCATCAATACCTCGTCAGAATCTTGTTAGTGGTGGATAAGTCAGCAGGTATCCCATGGCACCCAGCCAGCAGAGGTGACCGGGTACTGCTGCTGAGGGTGGGGAGGGCTAGGGGGTGTGGAGGGGAGGCTTGGGGGTGAGAGGGAGGGCTAGGGGTGAGAGGGGAGGCTAGGGGGTGTGAGGGGAGGCTAGGGGGTGGAGGAGGCTAGGGGTGTGAGGGGAGGGCTAGGGGGGTGGAGGGGAGGAAGCTTGGGGGTGAGAGGGGAAAGCTATTGGGTAAGAGAGAGAGAGAGAGAGACGCCTTATGACTTTCAAGTCAGAAGCAACACACACACACACACACACATGTGGAACAGATACCTGGGGTCATTGAGGATTATGACCTGTGTGTCCAGTAAGCAAGTTCTCCATGGGTTAGTGGGCGGTGGTGGGATGTGGGCGGTGGTGGGATGTAGCGTGTGGGTGAGGTGTGGTGACGCTTTTCTTGGTAGAGGATGAGGAGGGAGGCGAGCTTATATACAATTAGGAATTTTAAGAGATGGGGGGAGGAGGAAAGGAAAGAAGAGGAGCAAGAAGGGGAAGGGGAGGAGGAAAGGAACGAGGAGGACGAGAAGGAGGAAGAAGGGTAAGGAGAGGAGGAGGAGGAAGAAGAAGATAAAGAAGGGGAGGAGGAAGAAGAGGAGGTAGTAGTGGATGAAGGAGTGACTTAACTATACCTCAGTGTGTGGGTATAAGCCTACAAGGTCAGATATAATGTCAGGTATACGCTTGATCACCCTTCTCTTGTGTAGCTGGTCAGGTGAGTTATATCTGGTTATTACAGGTTATTATTATGTACTTGTTAGTAGTAGTAGTAGGTCGTGGTGGTGTGGTAATATTGTAGTGGTGGTGGTGAAGTATTGGTGTGGTAGTGGTGTGGTAGTGGTGTAGTAGTGGTGTGGTAGTGGTGTAGTAGTGGTGTGGTAGTGGTGAAGTAGTGGTGTGGTAGTGGTGTGGTAGTGGTGAAGTATTGGTGTGGTAGTGGTGTGGTAGTGGTGAAGTACTGGTGAAGTAGTGGTGTGGTAGTGGTGTGGTGGCGTGATAAGGATCCTAGCGGTGACACGGTGAACTAACCATGTAAGTCCTTCAGATCATTGTAAGGGTGAGACAGGAGAGCTAGCAAGCTGTTTCAGTTAAAGTACTAAGGATATGCTCTTAACTAGTATACAGCGGCGGTAACTCATTCAATTTAAGTACCTAGGTGATCTACTTAATTACCATCATCTGAGTCAATTGTTCCCCAGGTGGTTACAGGTAGTTCAGTCCACTATTGAATAGGACAGGGACTTCTTTTAGTTGATTATATGAATCTTAGTGTTTGTGTCTTGTTCATTATGTTAATTACTAAAGGGCTGTCTGTCTGTGTCTGTCTGTCTGTCTGTGTCTGTCTGTCTGTCTGTCTGTAGTTTTGTCTGTATTTCTTTACCTGTCAACAGTCCATCATTGTGTCATCACTTAATCTATTTCCTGGCTGTGTTTTTTTTTCTATATCTAATCAACAAATAGACATTATGTAAACAGTGAGTGGTTGGAGGCGTGTGATGGGGCGAGGTTTCAGCTGTTTGTATGTGCGTGTGTCCAGGTCAAGAAGCAAACAATTGCGTCCCAGTTGAACAGATATATTTACGGGAGCAGGTTGGTAAAGGCTCCGTGAGGGTATGTATGTATGTATGTATGTATGTATGTATGTATGTATGTATGTATGTATGTATGTATGTATGTATGTGGTGTAATGGTCAGTATGTTCGCCTCAGGTAGGGGTGGGGAGGTGTCGCACTAGATAGGGTGAGGAGGTGCAGGGAAGGGCAAATGGTGGTGGTGGTGGTATTTCCCGTTAGGTGACAAACAACAGTACAACACAAAACTACTGCATCGCGTACAGGTAAAAAGACTCATTCTCTCACCTGTTAATTGTCATAACGATTCACCTGTAATATTAATGGAGCTAAGCTTAATTTAGAGGTTCATGGTCCTGGCAACAAAAAATGTTCCTACCGTGTGGTGTGGTAGGCCTACGTGACTAGTATCAGCGCGTCCATCCCTCAACCTAGTAGGCCTAATTATTATTTATCTCCTCTCACCATCTCTGCACTGACCCCCGGCATCTATCTGGACCACGTGGGCACTACAAGGTAAAGTGGATAGGGTGTTGAGGATAGGAAAGGATATTGGTGGTGGATAGATAGACCGTGAGTGTGAGGTTCGATTAAACTTGGTTAGGTTAGACTTGGTTAGGTTAGGAATAGGTTAGACTTGGTTAGGTTAGGAATAGGTTAGACTTGGTTAGGTTAGGAATAGGTTAGATTTGGTTAGGTTAGGAATAGGTTAGATTTGGTTAGGTTAGGAATAGGTTAGACTTGGTTAGGTTAGGAATAGGTTAGACTTGGTTAGGTTAGGAATAGGTTAGACTTGGTTGGGTTAGGAGATAGGGTTGAACTTGGTTGGGTTAGGAATGGTTAGACTTGGTTGGGTTAAGAATAGGTTAGACTTGGTTGGGTTAGGAATAGGTTAGACTTGGTTAGGTTAGGAATAGGTTAGACTTGGTTAGGTTGAAGATAGGTTAGACTTGGTTAGGTTAGGAATAGGTTAGACTTGGTTAGGTTAGGAATAGGTTAGACTTGGTTAGGTGAAGTATACTGTTGAAGTCAAGAGCTTATAACCTAGATGTAGGTAGTCTGAAGGAGTGTACAGCAGAAGGCGGTGGTGGTGGTGGATGGTGAGGACAGAAATAGCGTGTGGCTGGTGGCAGGCAGTTGGCGGCGTGCACTCCTCTTTATAGCTTGAGGTTTGAGGACATTTCTTCGATCCTCGGTCCTTGTCATATAGTAATAAATAATAATCTAAGAATAATAATGATCTAAGAATAATAATGTTGTACCAATAATAATGACGGTTAATATGACTCTGTCGTGTCGTGTGCCGAGATATAGAGTTGAAACGTGACCAGGGATTGGGAGGCGTTCGGGGATGAAGCGTGTGTTCGAGTTAAGGTCAACGCTTGCAATCGTGTGTGTGTGTGTGTGTATGTGTTGGTATTAATTGCAATGATAATTAAATGGTAATGATAATGATGATTTTAAATTTAATTATACTGGTAATAATAACCATAGTAGTTGAAATAATAATAATGGTAATAATAATAAAGCAATGATTGATTATAATAATTAATAACGTATAACAAAAATGGCGAAGGTAAATAACAAAAATAATTATAATAAGGAAACAAATGAACAATAAATAAAAAAATAAATAAATCGCAGAATCAAGGCCAATTATCGTGGCTCTCGATAGTGCTGACGGCGACGCTGCTGACGATAAGGTAAGGGAGGGGGAGGTAGGGCCATGACGCAGGTATAGTTATCTTACACCCTGGGAGGTAAGGTGTTGGGTTCTTGTATTCAGTAAAAATTAAAAAAAATGAATTCTTAACTCAAGGTTGACGCCATGAATTCGGGGTTTCGGATTGTCGATATACGAGTGAAACTTCCATATGTGACGGACTTTTCTCTATATATATAATCTGTTATTTGGAGAGTTTCACATCTAATGGGACTCTCGATATAATGGAATTCTCTATATAGTCCGTTAAATGCAGGTTTCACTGTATTTCGGATTTCCGGTATTTAGTTCATATTTTCTCTTCTCCAAGTACATTTTTCCCCTCTTATTAGTACATGTAGGATTGGGCCTTGTAGGATTGGGCCTTTGTAGATTGGGGACCGTGGGAGTAGAGGATTAACACCCAGTAGGATTACAGGATTAGGACCCAGGATTAGGACCTAGTAGGATTAGATTAGAGGATTAGGACCAATCAGGACCCAGTAGGATTACAGGATTAGAACCCAGTATGGTTAGGATCCAGTAGGATTTGTACCCACTAGAATTTGGTCCCAGTTTGATTAGGGGTTCGTAGGTTTTGACTCTTGTAGGATTAGATACTAGTAAGATCGAGTGTAATAGGATTGACGCCCATTGAGATTGGAGGAGGCACTTAGACTCATAAGTGATTAGACTAGAAGTTATAATTAGATGCTGTACTTTGTAGGCTGTTATGTAGCTGTGAAATACTATACTTGTAGGCTACTTGTGATTGTGAAATGCTGTACTTGTAGGCTACAGTATTTGTAATTGTGAAATACTGTACGTGTAGGCTATTAATACTTGTAGGCTATTAATACTTGTAAACTATTAATATATACAGATGATGCACTTGAGTCAATTGAGTAACTCCTTGAGGCACTTTCTTGACGTATTACATTCTGATGAGCTGAATTCTTCTTTCTCTCTCTTTTTTTTTCTCATATCTTTCAATTTTCTTTTATCCCTTTCTCTTTTATCTTTCATTCTCTTTTCTTCCTTCATTTTCCTTTCTCCTTCCTTCATTCACCGTTCCTTCTTCCATTCTTCTTTCTCCTTCCTTCTTCTTTCTCCTTCCTTCATTCCTCCTCCTTCTTCCATTCTTCTTTCTCCTTCCTTCATTCTCCTTTCCCTTTCCTTCATTCACCGCCTTCCTCCTTCTTCCATTCTTCTTCCTTCATTCAGTATAAGAGTTAGGTGTACCACTGACATTTCCTTACGTGTCATAACCACCAAATAGTGACCTTTTACCACACGACCTTCGAATGAATGGACATACCAGAACACTTAATGTTTACGTTTAAAATAACCAAGAAACATCTGTAAAGAGAGAGAGAGAGAGAGAGAGAGAGAGAGAGAGAGAGAGAGACTTATTTACACACTCACTCACATGTTTGAATGACAGTCCAAGGGTATAAAAACGCCTCTTCCTTATTTGTATCAAGTCCTCACCTGTTATCGCCCTGATGATGATAACTGCTTTTGTGTTCTCTCATCGTTACTGCAGCCAGGATTGTGTCATCGTGGAGCAGCAACCTTGTGGTGGTGTGTCCAGTCATCATCATCTTGCTGGTGGGGTGAGATAACGTGGGGGAGACATTTTTTTTTTAGAGTAAGGGGTGAGGTAGGATTGGGGGAGGGAGGAGGAGGGAGGGAGGGAGAAAAGACGGAGGGAGGAAGAAGTGAGGGGAGAATTTTAAAGAGGGGAGGTAGTGATGGTGATGGGTGAAGGTTAGATAGTGAGAATTGATGAATAGCGAAAAATAAAATGAATAAAGAGGGATAGAAAATAAACAATAGACATGAATAAAGAATGATTGAGGAGGTGACGAGGATAAGAGACAGGTAAAAGGGAGAAGAGAGATAGGGAAGGAAGACAGCAGGCGAGCCCTTGGACATCGACCGGCCTTCGGGTTAACACACTCCCAGGGCTCCTGTGCACAATCCCCTTACTTTAGGACAGTTGCCGCTTAGTAAATAGCGTAGCGTTGGATTCCGGTCAGCTGGTGTCCGTATCAGCTGTGATTAGGTTAGGACAGTGAGATAGTAGTATTGAATTAATAACTATACCTGGAGTGGGTCTCTCTCTCTCTCTCTCTCTCTCTCTCTCTCTCTCTCTCTCTCTCTCTCTACACACACACACACACACAACTGGTTCGCTCCAGTTTCGGGCGGCTTCGTAAGGCTTAGAAGCTTTCGTCCTCCATCCTTCCCCTTGCTTTCTTTGCTCTGTGATGTACTAATGATGTGGTTATGTCGACGTCCTGCTATCATTATTATTATTTATATTATTATTATCATTATTAACCTATGAATTGTACCTGTGACGTCTAGCCTTCGGGGGTGATGGTGTTGCGGGTACATGATGGGAAGAATGCCAGAGGCGGGGGTTACTGGTGGTCGCTGAGGTGATGGTAGCTAACACTTTAACGATTGTTTTACTACTACTGTTGTTATTGTTGTAGTTAGGTCAACAATTGTTATAAGAATGATTGGGAATCCTCGCCATATTGTTATTTATACACGCCATTACTTCACCTTGTTGTTGTTGTGGTGGTGTAAATGACAATACCTCACCTTGTTGACACTGAGACTGACCAACACGCACACACACCTGGCAGATAATTCAGTGCCTATCAGTCCCATCTATGTGTCCTCATTGGCACCTGGGAGTGAGCGTTGTGTTCCCCACTTTTGTTCCGTAACGAGTAACAATCTTGGCTTCAAACTACGATGATGTGGGAACCAAAATGGCGTCAAAATAGAGAGAGACTAGGGAGGTTTTCGATATTTCTGCTTGTTTGTTTTCTCTCACGAGGTATTTGGTCATTATTAGGGTGTTGGTGATTGGCCTATAGCTGGTGAACGATGCTGTCTAGTTAACATAAATAATAAAAGACAAAGAAAAATATTGTGTTGATAGATGTCTGAATCACGGTCTTCCTTACCTAACATGTCTCCCCGATTGGTAGAAGTGTCCAAGGAATTTTGCCCGCGACTGTACACACACACACACACACACACACACACATTCACACGTGACATTGGTAAGGTGAGGATGAGATGAGGTGGATTGAGGTGAAGTGAGGATGGTTGATGTGAGTTGAAGATAAGGTGGAGTGAGTTGGGGGTCAGGTGGTATAAGGTGACGTAATATAAGAAGGTGGTGTCGGATGGTGTAAGGAACATACCAGATTCTTGGCAAACTTTGAAGTGTCATAAAGGAAATAGCACCTCGTGAGATAACAAGTAATTACGTAGTGTCAAATTATTGCCTCATAGTTTGCCCACCAGAGAAACCAGACCACCATTAGTTGTCTCAGTCAGTCAGTCAGTGCCAGGTCCTCTCTGCATGATTTAACTGTCTGACTGTATTATCCAGTTCATGCACGACTGTAAACATCTTGTGTTTGAAATCGTGAATGCAGTCCTCTCTTCTTTCCACATGGGGTATGTAAGTTGTATTGTATTTTAGATGACGTGAAGATTAGGCACCCTAGCTTATTTCACCTGATAAAAACCACCCAGAACCTAACCTAACCTAACCTTACCTGACCTAACCTTACCTGACCTAACCTTCCCTTACCTTACCCCCCCCCTCCCAGGTAGCTTTAGGGTGTCTAATCTTCATGTCATCTTTTTTTCTTAATTTTTCTCCATTATGTATTTTGAGTTATTTGTGAGTGTGTTGAAATTTTATAGTATTTGTTTTAATTAACTTTCTTGTCGCTTTCTACACGCGTTATCTTATGTCTCTATCCCCCTTTTTCTTCTCTCTCTCTTTACTTTCCTTCCCTCACTTTCCTCTCATTTTCTATTTCTTACCTTTCCTTCCCTCAGTTTCTCAATTTGATAACTGAATTGCGTGTGTGTGTGTGGTAAGTCAAAGTCAGGGTGTTTAGATAAGGTTGGTTAGGTTAAGTTATAGGCAATGTAAAGTTGGGTTAGATTAAGTTTAAGTTATGCAAGGTAAAGGATTAGGATTGGGGTTGTGGACAGGCAGACAGATGGGATGGGTTAGGGTTTGGACAGCTGGGCAACCTCATGGTCGGGCATTACTAAGAACTGAAACCACCTGACGCAGTTTACTTCGACTGATACTTCTGACGCAGTTTACCGAGAATAAAACACCTGACGTAGTTAAATATAGCGGAACGTGTCGTAGTTATCCATAGACGAATCACCTGACGTAATTATCCACAGACGAAACACCTGACGTAGTTCATTCAACCTCGTCAGTATGGGACGGGGGTGTGCCAAGGTGACGTGACTCCTCCCAGGAAGTATAGTGAAGGACCCTCATGTAGATAGCCCCCACCACCCCTCACCACTCTCACCCCTATCCCCTCACCACCCTCACCCCTATCCCTCACCCCTACCCCTTCACCTACCCCTCCACCCTCTCAATACCCTCACCCCCTCCACCACCACCCTTCCCCACATAAGGGCTCCTGCTGGCTGGGCCCTCCTTCCCTCGTCTGCGTAAGTACCTCTGGCGCGTCACCTGCCGTCCCGCACGTCCATACTCTGGGTCCTGCGTAAATTGAAAGAAAATTAAGAATAGAAATAATAATAGAAGTGGTGGTGGTTATTGCTGGGGTGGTGGTGATAGTGGTGGACGATGGTGTTAATAGTGTTGACAGCAGTATTGAGTAACTTGGTGTTGAGTAATCCTGAAACACCTCCATGAATCCACCAGGTAAGGAACCTTGGGATGTTGTGAGACACTGAATAAGATGACTCTCAAGTGGCCAGGCCAGTGTCGGGGTACAGAGAGACATCCTGTACGGCCAAGTGATGCTAAGTGAACGTATCTAGTTAAGGTAGAGTGTGTAATTTTGTCTCCTAATTGGTGCTAAGTGAACGTATCTAGTTAAGGTAGTTTCAGTGTAATTTTGTCTCCTAACTGGACCTAAGTGAATGTATCTGGTTAAGGTAGAGTCTCGGTGTAATTTTGTCTCCACTAGTCTTCAGAGAACGTATCCTTAAAGTACTGTACATTCCCATAGTAATCTTATCCTCTAATTGTTCATTTTCACATTTTTACCTGATTACGTTAGTCTTACTTGTCCAGACAGGTATACATAAGCTTGCGTCTTGAAGTCATTCGGATGCCATAGTGAGAGGTTGAGAGAAGCCAATGTTTATTATTATTAGTAGTAGTAGTAGTGTTATTATTTTTTTTTTTACTTTTGCATTTACTAAACTAGAAGACCTGCTTAAATGCTCTAGTTGTTGTGGTGCAGTAATGTATTTTATAAACCTTGCAATATAGTATCAGGAATATTAAGGGTGTACGTCTGTTAACTCGTGTGTGTGTGTGTGTGTGTGTGTGTGTGTTATAATTTATTATCGCGTCAGTGTTTTTGTTGCGTCATTGTTGTTGGCGTATTTTCTGGCTTTTGTGTCATCAGTGTTATGGCGTGTTTTGTGACGTCATGGTTCTTGGTGTGTTTTGTGGCATCAGTGTTATGGCTTCAGTGTTGTTGGTTAGAGCCATAACTGTAGAAGATGTGGCGCCATGATGGTTACTATCGGTGGAGTCGAACAAACAGCGGTAGATCCTTATATATTGTGTGTAGCAGAAACCTATTATTATTATTATTATTATTATTATTATTGTCTCTTTCTCTGATCGCACGAGAAGTAATTAGTGGTTGTAAAATATTTGTGACGATAATACAATAATAATATTAATAGTCCTAAGTAGACATTAATGATAATATATAATGTAGTGTTAATATTTCTGGTAATATTAAGTGATAAGTGTTGAGTTAATATATCTGATAATATTAAATAACTAAGGAAACGTGGAGATTAAATATATTGATCCTAATATTAGTAGTGGAAAAATTTATATATTTCTAATGGCAGTATTGTACAAGCAACATGGTTTGTTTACATTCGATCTACGTCTGGCAGTGTCGTCACCCCAGCAGCCACCACTACTTCTCCTAGTCTTGGTCTGGATAACATGGTCCACCTCGTTGAAATCCCTCACCCCTTCCCCCCCTCCCTCCCCCTCCCTCCCAGCCCCCCATCAGAAAAAGTTGAATGGATTACTCGTTTGGGGGTTGAAGTCTAGTGTTGAGCTGAGGTGTTGTTTTGAGAGATATATATATTTAATGGTCGGTCATTGTTGGGGATTTTTAGAGTTGTGTACCAGCCATAAATTTAACAACCCAATCTAACCATATTTTTACCCAAGAGCGAGTTGCTGGTGGAGGCCCAAAAGTCATGTGAGGATGAGGATCTCTCTCTCTCTCTCTCTCTCTCTCTCTCTCTCTCTCTCTCTCTCTGTATCTATTGAGGTTATTCATGTTTTAATTTATCAAAAGAAAAAGAGAAGGGTGGGTGTGCAGGGTGGGAAATGCGTAGTGCGTTGTTGGCTAACTTGGTGTAAGAGAGAGCGTGAGAGTAAGGGAGGAGGAGGAGGGAGGGAGGGGGGTTTGTCACGGTGGGGGGGGTGGAAAGGAATGCCTGTGCGTTCTTGACCGTGGAGCAGGAGTGAGTTCCTCCTTCCTTCCCCACGACGACGACCAGATTTGGACTGAGCCATCTTCCCCACCCACCCCGTCTTCAAGTCACTGTGAATTTTCCCTTCAATCTTTGCCCCGTCATAACCTGCGGGCATGTCTCGACCCTGCCCCCGCCAAGACCATGGAGGGTGATATATCCTGACAGCAGACGTGGAACATTGTCTCAGGCCTCGTAGAAGTCTCTTGAGATGTTGAGACCTGGGTATGGTGTTGGTATGGTGGTTTAGTGATGTGTGTTGGTGGGGGTGATGTAATGTGGAGTGGTAATGGTAGAGGAAGTAGTAGTGTGGTGGAGAGGCATGTGACGAGTATAGAATATATATTATGTGTGTGTGTGTGTCTGTCTGTCTGTCTGTGTGTCTGTCTCTGTCTGTGCTTGCGCGCGCGCGCGTGGTTCTCGAAAGCGTGATATTTTTTCCCAAACAATTACGTCATCTGGACACTTCAAGACTTCTAGCCAATGGGGAGGCGAGAGGAGTAAGAGGAGGCGACAACCTTCCCTCCAGACTACTGAATGTGTAATTGAAGCACATGATGTATCACACACACGGGTAGTCACACATAATTCACCACCACGAAGTGTATCCACAACTTCCACAGTACACACCTGTACTACGCACCGCCACACATCTGCACTACGCACCGCCACACACACACAGTACTACGCACCGCCACACACATCTGCACTAAGCACACACACACCTGTACTACGCACCGACACACCTCTGCACTACGCACCGCCACACAACACACATGTACTCACCACCACACACATGCCACAACACTCGCCAACATAATGATAATAACCCCACTTGGCAGACCTCTGGGGCACTTTTTTCAGGCAGCAACACAACAAAGGTTCATACACTGTTGAGGTGTGGGATAAAATGTTTTTAGGGGTATATGGGCCCTTAGTGTGTGGAGAGGGAAGGTAGGTAGGCGAGTCTTACGTGAGAGAGAGAGAGAGACACAGAGAGAGAGAGAGAGAGTACCAGCCACTCACTCTCTCTCTCTCTGTAAGGTGTATTTGTGAGACATGGGCGTGGACATGGTATTGATGGGTGGAGAAGGCAAGGCAAGGCGGGCGAGATAAAAGAAGTGAGAGCTGGTGGGGAGTAAGAGAGGGGAGGTATTAGTAAGGAGGGCTTAGAACGAGATACGCCCTCAGTGAACGGAACCGACTGAATGAAGTGGTATGGCGTATATATGAGGGGGAGTTGATCGTGTGATGAGGGAGGAGGATGGAGGGAGGTGTTGTTGTTTGAAGTCACATGAGATGAGGGAGTAGGGTGGGTGAGAGGAGGAGGAGTAGTAGGAAGAGTGTGGGGGTGGGGGTGGAGGAGGAGGAGGTGGGTAGGTGGGGGAGGAGGAGGAGGAAAAGGGTGGGGGAGGAGGAGGAAGAGTGGGTGGGTGGGGAGGAGGGAGAGTGGGTGGGTGGGTGGGAGAGGAGGAGGAGAAGTGGGTGGTGGGAGAGGAGAAGAGGTAGGTGGGGAGGAGGAGGAGGAAGAGGAGGTGAGTGGGTGGGTGGGTGGAGGAGGAGGGAGGAGGAGGAGGAGGAGGAGGAGGGTGAGAGGGTAAGAGGTTATCATGGGTCATTCTTACCTGGACGTCACTAGTAAGGGACACCTACCTGACGGCTCAGAGAGGGCGAGTAATGTGGTCCTCCTGCTGTTCAAAAGACCAGTCCTAATACAGACCCCAGAAGTAAAACAATAAGTTAACAGTAATCTAACTCAGTATTGGGATTAAACCTATCGTTAATAAAGCTAACCAACCAAACCATTAGGATTAGGAGCCGTAATAGGACATAATTCCCTCCTCCTCTCACCCACCCCCTCACCCTCCCATGTTTCAATTAGGATTTTTCTGTTTGTTTGTAGTGTAGGTGTTCCGCAGAGGGGGAGATACGGATGCTGGGACGGGAGGCTGGAGGGTGTTGATGGGGGAGCGATAAATGGAGGGGGGGATGGAGCGAGATTTCAGATTTGTCCCGCGATTGGGCTGGTTATGTGGAAACAGGATTAGTTTATGAAGGCTTTTGAGGTTAAAGATGGTTAGAGGGATGGCTGGTCAGAGAGATGGGACTGTGTTTGTGTTATCACATCTCTCTGTGGGTGTGTGTAGGTGGTGGTGTCAGGGTTGGGGGTAGTGGCGCTGATGGGGCGGGCCTGTGGTGGTCGTGGTGGTGTTCTTAAAGGTTGGTGTTAGGAGCAGTAGTAGTTGGTGTGGAGGTTCAGTGAGCGCCACGTGTTTGTGTGCGTGTGTGTGTGTTCGATCGGTCCACCTATTCGTCCGTCCGCGTTGGTTCCTGGCAGTATTTGTTTCAAAGTGGAGTTAAACAGTGGAAGCTTTATGTTGGTCTCCACAACAACAACACCAGCGACGAGACGTGAGCCAGAGTTAAGAGGCCTCATCTTGGAGGTTGTCAAGTGACCAGGTGTGGAGCCGTGACGCCGCCATACCTTAGTGATCTCACCATGCGGAAGCTGGTGATCAAATTGAGCAAGCTTGGACGATGGTGAGTTGTTGTTTACGTTGTGCGTGTGTGTGTTTGTGTTGCTAAGGTGGAGGGAAGAGTGTGCTTGAGAACACAGCCGCTGGGTCCTCTTGGGTGATCTGCGCCAATTGTGTGTTGCCATGTGGAGGCGAGGGGCGGAACACCTCCCTTGTGACCTTACTACTAACCTCGGGTACTTCACGCTACGCCCACACCACCGCCGCCGTCGCAGCTCTCGGCTTCTCCAACCACCTGGGTGAAGGGGTGCTGAGTTGTATAATGGTGGGGGAAAACTTGACATCGCTGGTCGTGTCGTGGTGTGTTCAGCGCATCGCTCGTGCTCACTGTGGCGTCTTTTAGAGTGCGACCTTCCTGGCCTGTGACAGGAATGTGAGGACGAGGCAGGCTGAGGTAGTGAGGGTTGGTGACCTTGGTCCAGCAAGAGTGGGACTGACGGGTCTGAGTCGTGTTAACTTGTATACACGTCGTGTGTGTGTGTGTGCGCCATTGTCAGTGTTATGCTGCATTAAATGTAAATGTGAGCACTGGTAGGTTGTGATGGGCTGGGTATTGTTTTTAGGAACAGCGAGGCAGCCCACCACCGCAGGACCACGCTAATGGGGACATGTAAACATAACCACGTGGTCGCTCCTCCAGCCCGCCCCTCCCTCCCCTCCCTCCTCCCTCACCGCCGCGTCATGAGGAAAGAGGGAGGGACAGCGAGCAACGCCGTTGGTTTGTTGTTCCGACATTGGAATTGTTCCAAAGTAGTAAATCTGTTTCACATTAGAGATTGTTGGCTGTAGTATTGTTAGTGTGGGGCAAAACTCGGATGCCTCGCCACACGCTAATGGTCACGTGTGGTGGCTTACCTAGCGCTACTCTACCTCCCTCCCCCCCAGGTGCCTTCAGGGTGTTTAATCATTTTGGTGAACTACTGTAAGCTTTGATTGACTAGTTTTCACATGATCTTTGTAGTTTCCATTGTTCGTGTATACAAGCAGAATCAGGTAAAAAAAAGTACAGGTAAAGTAATATCTGTGTACTGACAGCATCGTTTAACTGGTACCTGAACTCAAGATGTGAATATAATTGTACCACAAAACATTCTGTACATCTAGTGAGGTAGAGTAATTTCACAGATCTCGCTCATAAATAATTTACTCGAGTTATTTACACACACACACACACACACACAGTCACTGTTACTGGGAGGTGGAGAGACAGTTAGGAGGTTGAGGGGCGACTGGGGGAAGGGAGAGGTGAGAGTCAAGGGGAGAGGAAAAGTATAGGTAAATTTGGGGAGGAAAGTAAAGGTGAGGAGATGGGGGTGAGAGAAGAGTAAGGGAAGATGGTGAGGGGAGAAAGATGTGAGAAAGTAAAGGAGGGAGGAGAGGTAAGTGAAGGGAGGGAGCAGTTATTAATATTCAGCAGTGTAGTATAGATATTTAATATAAACAAACAACTCTTGCCGGATTTAGTGTGTGTGTGTGTGTGTGTGTGATTATGGTGTGGTAGAGGTGTAGTGATGGGCGT
This sequence comes from Homarus americanus, assembly GCF_018991925.1. Taxonomy (NCBI): domain Eukaryota; kingdom Metazoa; phylum Arthropoda; class Malacostraca; order Decapoda; family Nephropidae; genus Homarus; species Homarus americanus. The sequence continues at coordinate 249,974 of NW_024711502.1, read as the reverse complement.
GAATATGGTGTGGTAAGAATTTTTTTGGCCGCTTAAGGCTATTTATTGTGCACCCGGGTGTGTAGATGTAGTGCGTATGAGTTAACCAGCTAGGGAGGGGGAGAGAAGAAGGTAAGCAATTGTATGTTGTCCATCTCCAGCAAACACGTTTCGTTGGAGGGGTGGTGTTGACATAGGCAGTAGAGCGAGTGTGGGCGTGACCGGCGTTCTTTTGTGTGGGTCATGGGTGTGGGTGGGCGGGGTTGAATGTCCGTTTGGCTGTTGATCAATATTACACATTTATTCTGGTATCCTTGTCCTCACTCACCTCCTCCTCCTCCTCCTCACCCTTCCTCCCTCACCTCCTCCTCACCTCCTCCCTCACCTCCTCACCCTCCTTCCTTCCACTCTACTTTCCACCTCATCGTAACTAGGGAAGGTGTTCAGTAGCTTTGAGTTTTAGAGGCATCAATTACCAGGTTACTTATTAAACACCGTTCACTAGGTCTTAGTGTGTGGCTCAGACGACACCCGCTTGTAAATTAGTTGAAATGGTCAGGTGAAGATGGCACTTGCCGTATTAGAACTCTGGTTGTATGTAATAGTGCCACTACCCCTAAATAATAGTGCCACTACCCCTGAGTAATAGTGCCACTACCCCTGAGTAATAGTGCCACATTTTGAAGGTCTTAACGCCATCATCCTGAATTAAGTGAGTTTGTGGTGTGGTACCCCCACCTCCGATATCTCCACCTACCACACCACCACGCTCCCACCACCCCATCACGCCCCACCACTTGCTGCTGTCTAGGATTACATGCGACCTTCACCTCCCTCACCCACCCCTTCCCCTCCCTCCTAGCCCCGGGGTAGACTGGTTTGGCTTCGGTCGTGTTTGAGGGACGCCAGGATTTTCTGCTTTTCGTTAAGGAAGTGTGTGTGTGTGTGTGTGTGTGTGTGTGTGTGTGTGTGTGTGTGTGTGTGTGTGTGTGTGTAATATCACAGTTAGTACACCAGATAATGAGTCAGTTTTATGATGAACACCCAATTGAGGTACTTAGTCAGTATAATTCCTGTCCGTCCTTACGTTCTTCCCAACTCGTTTCCGTTCACTGTTGGTTTCCGTTCACTGTTGATAAATGGTTTGGTGAATCGAAGTCTGAGGTTTGTTATGTAACTTTACGTCATGAATGTCTAGGTCGAGTTCCATAATTAGTTTGTAATATTTATTGATCAGCGTTATGGCGGGGCATTTATCACCCCACTATTGGTATATATTTAATTCGTATAGTTACGCCGTTGTGAATGTTTAGGGGCAGCCTCTGTAGGTCAGGATTGATTTTATTACACGTGTAAGCTCGAGACTTGACAACATTAACACAGGAAGTGGTACACCGCCTTACTGTACAGCAGCGCTCTCTCCCTGGCAGCGCTCGCCTGCTGTATCTCGCACCTTCATTGTTATCAGGCCAGATGCCGGGCAAAACATAGACGTTTATTTACGGAAACATTCCCCATTAGTAGCCCGTAAATGCTAATTGGACGCTATTCTATTACGTACGCAGGGTTTCTAACCTCGTTAGGTGTTGCTGTCCTGGTTTTTGTGGACAGTTTGCTCATTTCTCCGTTTACCTTGTATTTGTCAACGAAAAAAAAGCACAGTGCAGTCCATTAGAGGATGGTTTTTATCTTCCTCTTAAAACCCTTGACTAAAAGTAATAAAGGTTTATCGCAATCAAACGCTGGGTTAATCTGTATCAACGTGGCAACTTTAAGTGAAAGCGGAAGCCAGAGTTTGGGCGACGCCTGCGGACACTGGGTGAGGGAGTTGCCAGAAAACATCTGGGGTGTAAATTATGGTAATTTATGTTCATTTTGTGTTAATTATATTACTATACATTCTTCATTGGTCTTTTAATTATTGAAAATACACACTGATTTATCTTAAAAAAAAGGAATAGAAAATAATTAATAAATAAAATGTATGTGATGGTGTGTAGCTGTGGTTGGGTCACGTACACATTTACACGTCGGAACCTGTTATTGTGCGCACACGACCCTAGCTCACCACGCGCACACTGGCAGAACAAGTTCACAGGGAGCCTGACCCACTCATCCAACCTGTTACCCGTGAACGCTCGCCACTCTACTCATGGCCCGTCCTCGCCAGCCCTCACAGCACATCCTCCCTAGCCCTCACATGGCCCGTCCGGGTAGCCTCACCCTTCTCGCCAACCCTCACATGGCCCTTCCTCGCCAGTCCTCAACCTCCACACACCCACACACCACCTCATCAACCTCCACACACCCACACCACCACCTCATCAACCTCCACACACCACACCACCACCTCATCAACCTCCACACACCCACACTACCTCATCAACCTCCACACACCCACACCACTACCTCATCAACCTCCACACACCCACATCACTACCTCAGCAAGCCCACACCACACCACTCATCAACCTCCCACACACACCACCACCTCATCAACCTCACACACACACCACCACCTCATCAACCTCCCACACCCACACCATTACCTCATCAACCTCCACACATCCACACCACTCATCAACCGCCACACACCCACACCACTACCTCATCAACCTCCACACACCCACACCACTCATCAACCTCCACACACCCACATCACTATCAGCAACCACCACCCACACCACTACCTCATCAACCTCCACACACCACACCACTACCTCATCAACCTCCACACACCCACACCACTCATCAACCTCCCACACCCACATCACTACCTCAGCAACCGCCACACACACACTCATCAACCTCCACACACACACCACCACCTCATCAACCTCCACACACCCACACCAATACCTCATCAACCTCCACACCCATACCACTCATCAACCTCCACACACCCACACCACTACCTCATCAACCTCCCCACACCACTACCTCATCAACCTCCCACACACTACCTCATCAACCTCCCCACACCACTACCTCATCAACTCCACACCACTACCTCATCAACCTCCCCACACCACTACCTCATCAACCTCCCACACCACTACATATCAACCTCCCCACACCACTACCTCATCAACCTCCCCCACCACCTACCTCATCAACCTCCCCACACCACTACCTCATCAACCTCCCCACACCACTACCTCATCAACCTCCCACACCACTACCTCATCAACCTCCCCACCACTACCTCATCAACCTCCCCACACCACTACCTCATCAACCTCCCCACACCACTACCTCCAACCTCCCCACACCACTACCTCATCAACCTCCCCACACCACTACCTCATCAACCTCCCACCACTACCTCATCAACCTCTACCTCATCAACCTCCCCACCTACCTCATCAACCTCCCCACCACTACCTCATCAACCTCCCCACACCACTACTTCATCAACCTCCCACACCACTACCTCATCAACCTCCCCACACCACTACCTCATCAACCTCCCCACCACTACCTCATCAACCTCCCACACCACTACCTCATCAACCTCCCCACCCACTACCTCATCAACCTCCCCACACCACTACCTCATCAACCTCCCCACACCACTACCTCATCAACCTCCCCACACCCACTCCTCATCAACCTCCCCACCACTACCTCATCAACCTCCCACACCACTACCTCATCAACCTCCCCACACCACTACCTCATCAACCTCCCCACACCACTACCTCATCAACCTCTACCACTACCTCATCAACCTCCACACCCACACCACTACCTCATCAACCTCCCCCACCACTACCTCATCAACCTCCCCACACCACTACCTCATCAACCTCCCACCACTACCTCATCAACCTCCCCACACCACTACCTCATCAACCTCCCCCACCACTACCTCATCAACCTCCCCACCACCTACCTCATCAACCTCCACACCCACACCACTACCTCATCAACCTCCCCACACCACCTACCTCATCAACCTCCCCACACCACTACCTCATCAACCTCCCACACCACTACCTCATCAACCTCCCACACCACTACCTCATCAACCTCCACACACCCACACCTACCTCATCAACCTCCCCACCACTACCTCATCAACCTCCCACACCACTACCTCATCAACCTCCCCACACCACTACCTCATCAACCTCCCCCCACCACTACCTCATCAACCTCCCCCCACCACTACCTCATCAACCTCCCCCCACCACTACCTCATCAACCTCCCCCACCACCTACCTCATCAACCTCCCCACACACCCCACTACCTCATCAACCTCCCCACACCACTACCTCATCAACCTCCCACCACCCACCTCATCAACCTCCCACACCACTACCTCATCAACCTCCCACCAACCACTACCTCATCAACCTCCCCACAACCACTACCTCATCAACCTCCCACCACTGCCTCATCAACCTCCCCCACCACTACCTCATCAACCTCCCCACACCACTACCTCATCAACCTCCCACAACCACTACCTCATCAACCTCCCCACACCACTACCTCATCAACCTCCCCAACCACCTCCTCATCAACCTCCCCACAACCACTACCTCATCAACCTCCCCACAACCACTACCTCATCAACCTCCCCACATCACTACCTCATCAACCTCCCCACAACCACTACCTCATCAACCTCCCCACAACCACTACCTCATCAACCTCCCCACAACCACTACCTCATCAACCTCCCCACACCACTACCTCATCAACCTCCCACATCACTACCTCATCAACCTTCACACCACACCACTACCTCATCAACCTCCCACCACCCTGTCAACCTCCACCACCCCCACTACCTCATCAACCTCCACACCCACACCACTACCTCATCAACCTCCACACCCACACCACTACCTCATCAACCTCCCCCAACCACTACCTCATCAACCTCCCCAACCACTACCTCATCAACCTCCCCCTACCACTACCTCATCAACCTCCCCACAACCACTACCTCATCAACCTCCCCACAACCACTACCTCATCAACCTCCCCACAACCACTACCTCATCAACCTCCCCACACCACTACCTCATCAACCTCCCCAACCACTACCTCATCAACCTCCCAACCACTACCTCATCCTCCCCCACACTACCTCATCAACCTCCCCACACCACTACCTCATCAACCTCCCCCAACCACTACCTCATCAACCTCCCCACAACCACTACCTCATCAACCTCCCCAACCACACTCTACCTCCAACCACCCTCCTCAACCTCACCTCATCCCCAAAATCTTCCTTCACTTTCCTGGAGTTCAAGTAGCAGGGAGTGACGTAGTAGCAACAGCAGCAGTAGCCATTGATCTGAAAGCCTTGGTGGGTGAAGTGTGCATCACAGGGTCGTGAGGTCCGCCCTCTCACCCTCCTCATCACCCCCCCTCATCCGCCCCCTGTCTTCCTCCCTCCCTCACTGCTTTTGACAGTTGATTCGACTCATTCTTGCTTTCTCTGTTGCCGCTTATCATAAACAACTAGAGTACAATACAGGGTTTTTACATTAACTGAAATACAAATTCTCATATACTGTAATTTTTTTTTTTGAAACTTTGTTGGGGGAGAATTAAAAGAAATGAAGAAAATATTACTGGTTTGTTTTAGTATTTCAATGGTGTGAAGTCAATCCAAATGCTGACAGTCTCTCTCTCTCTCTCTCTCTCTCTCTCTCTCTCTCAAAATAGTCAAAATAGTGTAAATGAATAAATAAAACGATATCCTAGGTGGAGAGTGGGCGATGGCGGCAGCGTGATGGTGGATGGGCAGGGAGAAGTGTCTCATGCCGTGCTGCTGGCGCTGGTGCGATATGGCTCTGTTGTGAGGGAGGGTTTACTGCTGAGGAGGGAGGTGACGAAGTTAGATTATCGTTCTCGCATATGATAATCTTGCCTGCTTGCTTTTCTTTAAGAGTGGGTTGTTGTCATGTAGTGAATGAGTCTTGTTTTGGTGATGGTTATAAGAAGAGAACCCATGTATGAATGTTTGTCTGTCTGTATGTGTTTATGTATGTAATTTCGTGTGTGTGTACGCTTATGGTTATTTGGTCAGATATTTAAGTTACGATGTGTGTTGACCACTTTGTAAGGTTAGGGCAAGTCAGTCAGTCATGCGCAACAATACACAAATCTCTCTCTCTCTCTCTCTCTCTCTCTCGGGGAGTAAACACAGTCTTGTTTCTCTCACTCTGGCTGGGTTGGCGGGGGAGACTGTCTGGGGAGATGTGTGGGTGGTTGATGCCACTCATGATGATGATGTGAATATATAATGAGTCGACTCGTTATGTTTATTGTAATATTTTATGTTTAGATTGGTTTTCATGCCTTGATTTGTGATTGTGTTAATTTGATTTATAATAGTGATTCTCTGTATGTTTATTATTATTATTATTATTATTATTATTATTATTATTATTGTTGTTGTTATTATCTGTTCAGTGGTTCTCTACTTTAATTTTTAGTATATTAATAAGGATTCAGATCTTTAATCTTCCTCAGTATTACTAAAGTTATGTACAGTTGTGGAGATGTTCCGACGCCCCTGTGGTAACCCGCGTCTCAAACGGCCAACCTATATGACCTACACCAAACCTATCCACCAATCACGTCCATTGTTACACGACCAATACCCATTCATTCATAAACAGCGATACTACTATTGCGACGGTGCTGTACGGGGGACACGGGTTACCACGGGGGATGTAGGAACACATTTCCACAATTGTACCAAGTTAAAGTCACAACATACATCTGGTGCCATCTTGGACACAGTACCAGGGCCACGGGGGCATTTTTTACCATAAGAAGCTCTCGAGATTCTTGCCTCTGCCCCCCCCCCGGAGTTTAAAATATTTGGCAACAGGTGATGCTGCTGGTTCAGGTGTCTGTGTTTGTGTCTGTTATAGGCGCGCTCAAGTAACTGTGTGTCTGTATTATCAAAAGTTTATTACGGAATATAGAGGATGGACTCTACTTTGGTCCCGAAAAAAAGAACTCCATTTGAGTACTTGAGTCTTTATGCACTGTGGGAACGAGTCTTTGGATGGTGCTGGCAAACGAGCCAGCAAAACCCCTGAAACGAGTCTCTGGATGGTACTAGCAAACGAGCCTCAGAAACACCTTTCCATGCCTGTTGATGACGCTGCAGTAATCTCTCGTTTCATTACGCGGGTCTCAAGGTTGCCCGGCCAGGTGGATGGGTGGCAGACGTCAGCTGATTACGGCTGAAAGGTAAACAATGTGTTATTTTGTCTTGCTAATCTAAATTACGAAGTGGGAATGTAGGAAGAGGAGGAGAGATGATAGGGAAGGAAGAAGGTGAGAAGAAAGAAAGAGTAAGGAGGAAGAAGGGGAGATAGTCTGATTGAGTGAAGGGATGGAAGAAGGGAATAAAGAAACATAACGAATAAGGAATTAGATATAAAACAAAAGAAGCGAAAATTAACAAGGACTTGGTTAGTTGTCCTTCGTGACAGGAAAAATACAATCTCTAGCGTTGGCATCTTGACACACACACACACACACAAGGTTGGGTTAGGCCACTGATTTAGAAGGTGAAGTCATTGTACAAAACAACGCCTAAACTCGGCAGAGAGAGAGAGAGAATTGTATAAAACAATTGATTTTATTTCACTTTTATCATATTTATCATTATTTATTTAATGCCTATGAACGTGGAAGTGTGTATGTGTACATGTATAAGAACATAAGAAAACAAGGAGTCTGCAATTGGCTGGTTGTCCTGTGCATGGCAGCTCCTGTCGAGATTCTACCACTCTCTATCGTCCATGAATCTATCTAGCCTCCTTTTAAAACTTTCCAGTGTACCAGCACTTACTATAAAGTTGATAAGCTTGTTCCACTCGTCTACCACCCTATTTGTGAACCAGTTCCTTCATATCTTCTTCCCAACTTAAATCTGTTGCTACGAGTCCTATCCTGCTCGGATAATATAAGAACTTGATCTATATCGCCTTTATTGATTCCTTTCACCCACTTAAATACTTCTATCATATCTATCTTGAAATGGAAGGTTTCTAAGTCCCGGAATCATTTTCGTCATTCTTCGCTGCACCGACTCCAGTGAATTGATATCCATTCTATAATAAGGGCACCAGAACTGAACAGCATGATCGAGGTGCGGCCTGACTAGCGCAAGATATAGTTGCAATATGACCTCCAATCTCTTGTTACTTACACTTCTAGATATAAAACCTAATACTCTGTTTGCCTTATTTCGAACATTAACGCACTGTTTTCTCGGCCGAAGATGCGGGCTTACAAGTACCCGTAAGTCTCTCTCAGAGTGTGTGTGTGACGTTTCATGTACACTTCCGGCGTGTGATAGCATCCATGGGCATTTGTAGGTCATCCGCTATCTGCGTAGTGCCTTGTCGATAGATAGTAGCCAGAAGGCCTTGGACTACCTCTTCTTACCAACGAGAGATAAGATGCGGGGAAATACTCGCCAAAGGATAAGAGAGATATAGGTACTTTGTCAAACAGGGAGGGTGGAAATCCCTGCAGTCCTTGTGTACCCCATGACCATGAGTGGTGATGGTTGTTGTTGTGGTGGTGACCTTGGTTGTGATGGTTGTGGTAAGCCTAGAGGGGAAAATACAATGTGTGGTGTCTGTGTGTGCATCTCTCCCTCCCATGTATATAAAAGTGCTCTCTCTCTCTCTCTCTCTCTCTCTCTCTCTCTCTCTTTTCTCTCTCTCTCTCTCTCTCTCTCTCTCTCTCTCTCTCTCTCTCTCTCTCTCTCTCTCTCTCTCTCTCTCTCTCTCAATATCCCCTTTTTCGTTTAGTTATCCCACGCAAAGAAAACGGGTCGCGCGACAAGTACACTCGTGACTTTTGTTGATAGGAGTTATCTGAGTGACGGTGTTGCTGACATTGGCTGATTGATCAAGGTTGGTGATGTCGTCAGGCAACAGGTAAAACAGTGTAACATATTCTAATTGGTTAATGCCTTTTGGACAGGTGTGTAGGATTGAATGAATGAGTTTTGTTAATCTGCGAATGTTAAGCTAGGTTGGGTTAAGTTGCGTTAGGTTAGTATTAGGTTAGGGTAATCGTGTCGTTATCCTGTTGATAAGTTAATACAGGTGTGTTTATCAGTAATGCGGCTTTGGTTCAGGTTCTTATCTAAGAGTGTTGAGGGAGGATGTTAAGCCGTCAGTATTTGTTGTTTGTGCGTCTGTCGAGATAATAACGAGGAGGAAAAAGCAGTTTAGATATGATTACAGGGAAGGGGTGGGGGGAATCTCTGGAGGTCCGTGATTGTCGAGGCTGGCTAGGAGGACACGAGGGTGAGACACGGCCGGAACAGGTTGTCTGGGGTATATAAGAGCAACACACCTCACTCTCACCGACATTCTTAATCAAGTTTGTGCTCGTGTGGGTGTTGTTGTTGTTGCTCACCCAGGCACCACGAGTGTCGACCCGCGAGGGAAGAAGACTCCTTTATATTTGGTGTCGGGAGTACCGCAGGTGGTGACGCTGTCTCCACCGCTACTTCTGCCCAGATTTGGTGCCTGCTGGTGTGGTCACTCGACGTAGAACCATCTTGCCTACTCCTTTAGGTGGTGGCTGACGAAGAAGAAGCCTTGTTGTGGTATACTAATTTTCGACATCGTATGGCTACTGCAGACGTGATCACTTAATGCACGCACCTTCATCACCTCCTACGGTAGACAACGAAGTAAACGGAAGATTTTGGTGTGAAAGTCTGAACGGTAGCCAGAGTAACGTGTGGTGTTGTACCTCTGCCTCACCCGCCCGTTCCTGCCTTAAATTAGACCAGCAACAGGTGCGAACAGTGACACAAAACAAAACTTGGACAGCCACGAGGAACACCCGAGATCAGACCAGAGTTTTGGAGAGGAGGTATAACCCTTGGGATTTCCTCTTGTCCTTTTACCCAAAATAATCTCTCGTAGGTGTGATGACCAAGAAGGCAACATTCCTCAGGGCACAACACAACAGATGACTCACAAGATCTAAGACGGTGATTAAAAAAACAAACAATTGGGACTGAAATTTGGTGGATTGGATTACCTGTTATACCTGTTAGTGTGTGGTGGTCCTCAGGTGCACACAGCTGATTACGTCTCTACACCTGAGTGATAGTAGTAAGGGAGGTGATACTGTCTCCTCTGACTGTCAGTACACCTGCACCTTTCCTCCATGAAGCTCGACTGGTAAGGAATTCTGGTTGAAATTATTTGAAACTTTTCTCTCGAGTGATCTAAAATGTTTGGCATCCTATAGCTGGTGGTAACCGGTATGTGTTGGCCAGTATCGTGTGTGGGTGTCTCTCCACTCGTGTCTTTAAGTGGAAGTTGACGTGTAATAAGCCGTAGTTAAAGCTTGTGAACTTCCTCTCTCCTTCCTCGGAGTGGTCGGTGCTCAGTGTAGTCAGACAGACACAAACACACACAGGACTTGGCGAGTTGCCCTTCTGTGTACGTCTGTGTGTGTACGTCTGTGTGTGTGTGTATTAGCCCAAGGAAAATAAACGTACCAGAGAAACACATTTTCTTCAAGAGTTGGAATAAAAACAACAGGTGAAATATGACCAAACACAGACCAGGTGACGTCAAGAGGTTCAGACAGGAGGAGAGTCAAGTGAGCTCCGTCGACATCAAATCTCAGTAAGTGTTGTGGGTGATGTCACAAAAAAAAAAAAACACGCGATCATATAACCCGCGCGATCTTGGAATCCAGAAGGAGGAGGAGGAGGAGGAGGAGGAGGTGGTGGGGGGAGGTGATAGTGAAAATGTTTATGAACACATACGACACAAACGAAATGTACATGACTATTTTTGTTTTTGGGGTGAAGTTTGTGTCGTGTACTATGATTTGCTTCTGAATCCAAGATGGCGTGGATTATAATCAGTATACTTGAGATAAAGTATTATGTTTGGGTCGCTTTTAATTATAAACACCTTGACAAGTAATGGCGAGATTACCGTTGTTTATAAAGCTATCAGTGTTCTCATTTGTTTTACTGGCTGTCAGACAACTGTGGCGTTTTTCATAGCACCATTATAGCACGTGAATGAATGGGAGTTTTTTTTCTTTATTACAAGCGCTTGGCAAGATGACTGGACAAGCACTGTGCAGATGAAGATGTATTTTATTTTATTTTTCACTACAGAGCTCTTTGAGTATGTAATTGGTAATGGTAGTAACATTGGTAGTGGTAGTTAGGAGTAGTTAACCTTACTTAACCAAACCTAACTTAAAGTAACTTAATCTTGACCTGACCTAACTTAACTTAACCTAACCTAACTTAACCTAACCTAACCTAACCTAACTTAACCTAACCTAACCTAACTTAACCTAACCTAACCTAACTTAACCTAACCTAACATTAATCTTACCTATCCTTAATCCAGTACTAAGGTAGTCTATTCCAGTGACCTCCCGTGACCTCCAACGACCTCGTAGGGCTGCCACAAATCTCCTTTACCCTGGATATTTAGGCTTAGTCGCGGGATTATTGTATGTATGGATGTGTTGGCCACCTGTAGTGTAATGGTCAGCATGCTCGCCTCGCAAGCGAGCGTACCCGGGTTCAATCCCCGGGCAGGGTGAAACTATGGGCAAGTTTCTTTACACCATTTGCCTCTGTCTACCCAGCAGTAATTGGGGATCTGGATGTTAATCGATTTGCGGATCGTGTTCCGGGGTAATGGTTCGCCAGTGCAGTTGGCGAGTTGTCCTGTCTTCTCGGACTGTTCCTTCTACTGGGTCATGCAGCTCATTAACTCAGGGTGTGGTTGTTGTGTTGGCGACAGCTTCTACACCTTAAATAAATTCACGCCGAGGTGGCCCGGCCATCCTCGTTACACGAGGGGCAACCATTATGTATTGATGTAATGTGTGTACAAGGCTTCTTCACCTACGCAGAAGACACTGTTGGGTCTTCACACTACCTGGAATGCTAAACACCTTAATTGACTGAGGTGTTCTTCGTCGTTGCCTGTGTTTGTTTGTCGTTGTTTTGTGGTTTGTCTGTGTTTGCCATTTTTTATTCGTCTGCATTGTCTCGTGTGTGTGAACGAACGAAACTTTCAGTGGGTCAGTCAGTCAAATCAGTGCGTTACCAGCTCGTTATTGTGAGGTGATGGTTGTTACAGTGTTGATAACTTGGGCAGTGATAGTGGCCGTGACTGACACTGATAACGTGATGGTAGTGCCAGTAATGATGATAATGATAACACTAATGATGAAAATGACTATAGTAACACTAATGATGATAATGACTATAGTAACACTAATGATAATAATGACTATAGTAACACTAATGATGATAATGACTATAGTAACACTAATGATGATAATGACTATAGTAACACTAATGATGATAATGACTATAGTAACAATTAATGATGATAATGACTATAGTAACACTAATGATGATAATGACCAGTAGTAACAATTCAATGATGATAATGACCCAGTAACACTAATGATGACAACACTATAGTAAACACCACGATAATAAATTCATATAATTCGATGGCTATAACAGACCATATAAATACTCCACGATGATAATGACTATGGTAACATTTATTTTATACACTGTAGTAACACTAATGATGATAATGACTATAGTAACACTAATGATGATAATGACTATAGTAACACTAATGATGATAATGACTATAGTAACACTAATGATAATAATGACTATAGTAACACTGATGATGACAATGACTATAGTAACACTAATGATGATAATGACTATAGTAACACTAATGATGATAATGACTATAGTAACACTAATAGTAGTAATGATGATGATGACGAGACTAATGACAGTAAGGATAATAGTAATAAAATAATGATAGTTAATGTAATAATAATGATACTACCGGGTAATTTTGATGATAATTATATAGTAATTATAGTAACAGTAATGATAATAATGAAAATATTAATGATGATTAATAATGATGATAATAATAATAATGTGAATAATGGTTATGATGATAATTTGGGGGAGGAGAGGAGGGGGGGGGTAGGGAAGTGCCGGGTGATGGTAGTAGTAAATACCGCCGGTAATTGAGACTGGAGAAAGTGGCCTTCACTTTATTGATTTGGTGACGGTCTCGGTGGCACTCGCCGGGGGCCACTGACCACCGTGTTGGGGCGTCAGTGGCACTAACCTTGCAGTACTCGGCTACGTGTCTTAACGTCAGTAGTGTGTTCCTTGGGGCACTGCCATAAACAGATGAAATGTATCGGGAATTCACCCTCCACACACCCCTCCTCCTGGCTCTATTTAACTGTCCAGTGTGTTGTAACGTTAGCAATACTGCCCAGGAGGCGGTGCTGACCAAGACGCCACAAGTCACCTTCTTAACTTACTGACGGAGGCATCGCTGGCCGTGCCCCATATGACCTGACCTGCCCTGCCCCTTGACATCAGAGTAGAATGCAGTGCTTGGGAAGTATTGCCCTGCCTCCTGTTGTCAGTGGGGAGGGCCGCCTAGGGAGGTACTGTGTGACGTCAGAAGGCTGCCCTGAGTAGGTACTGCTCTGCTGACGTCAGCGACTGGCCTAGACCCGTCCTTCCTCGCCTCGTCCCCGTACGTGGTCTTTGGCTCAGACCTCGGTTTCCCGACAGCCAAGTTCTCCTCGTACAGGGCAACAAGACGATGTTCTGAGCGTATAAAGAAGACTTAATTTTTAGTGCAGGTTGTTTAAAGACGCGCGTGTGTGTGTGTGTGTGTGTGTCGTGTTGGTTACAGCGGCACGTGCGCGTGGATGTTGTGGTGGGGTGGTGGGTGGGGGGGTGTCTTTTCGGTACACTCGTTGTGGCACTGTTCCCACCCCAGCTGTTGCCTAAGACCACCAGGTCAAAGTAGGGGGTCACCAATTCTCTGCCCTCACTTCCTATTTCCCTCCCTGGTTACCAAAGTTCACGGTGATCCACAATTATTTTTTTTTCTGGGTAAAACGTAGTATGTTCCTCCCTCAGCTTACCACCATCTGGGCCATTGATAAAACGCCGCCACTCGGGACCAGTTGCTGGCTGTGTATTCTCAACAAGTTTTTATACGCGTTTTGCATTGAGAATCTTCCTGTTTGACCTTCTTGGTGCATCTGCAACATCTTCATCTCACACTGTGTGATAGTTATGAGTACATAATGTGAATCAAACTGGTTAAGTAATAAGGTCGGTTTAACCCGACGTGGGCGCTGGGGTGGTGCTGCGCGCAACTAACAAGAGATGGCACCACCCGCGCCATATATAAGAGGATGGGCGGTGAGCGCTGCATTCAGTGAGAACGCACCCATATCGTTGAGAAGAACTGTGCACGAATGTCCACATTGGTGACCGATTTAGCGACACATTGGAGTACATTAAACACGTGATCAGCATGTGTAAGATCCAGGGGAAGACTGTTTGTACGTGCGGGTAAGTGAAGAACTATTCCTTCAGTACTTGTTACAGCTGACCCCAGGGGGAGGTATCGAGCGGCGGGCGATGCTCGTACCAGTCTTGCTGGAGACACCGTAGCAGGCGATGGTGTGGCTCTCCCTGCACGCCTTCCTCCCCCGTGGGTGTACTAACAATATTAACGTTCGTGATGCACCTGTGAGGGCTGAGGGTGTGTGTGGGGCTGGGTGAAACAGACAGGGTGCTAGAACATTCCCTCGGTATGTTACTGGACAGGTGCCAGTTTGGTTCCCTGCCACTGAAAAATGTGGTTTGGTATAGGTCTTCCTCCTGCCTTGGTTGCTGGGACGGTGTAAGACCCTCGGCTTGACCCTAATTGCTAGGTGACTAACCCCGAGTTAAAAAAATACAATAAAAATTAAACATACGATACACAAGAACACAACTATACCACACAGACTTTATTATAAAATCACTATCTTATTTTCCATCATTCCCATCAATTTGTGTGGAGTGTGACAGCTCAGGAGGGTATTGGTGGGCGTGAATGTTGTTAGGTGGTGGAGGGAGAATTTGTAAATATTGACATGGCGGACGGAGGGAGGGAGGCAGGGTGGGAGGGAGGGAGGGAGGGAGGGAGGGAGGGAGGGATGCGGGGCATGAGAGAGAGACGTGACGGTCACTCTTATCATGTGGTAGGACTCATCCCCATCTCCCTCTATCGTCTCTCTCACTAAATCAACAGTCACATTTTATAACAAACCTCTAATAACTTATACGCACTTTATATACTGCTTACATTAATACATCCGGTGGTGCTAGGCTACACACACACACACACACACACACACACACACACACACACACACACGCGCGCGCGCGCGTGTACGTACGTACGTACGTGTGTGTGTGTGTGTGTGTGTGTGTGTGTGTGTGTTCTTGATGGGTTTGTTGGGTGTGGCTGTGTTGTGGTGGTCAGGACGATATTGTTGGATCGGTTATGTAACTATCACGCCCGTGTGTGTGTGTGTGTGTGTGTGTGTGTGTTCTCTCATTGTCTTGTGAACGGTACTGTCCAATTCTTCTTCTTCCGTGTCTTGGGGCTTCCTTGTTCATCCTCCGTGGTGGGAGGAGGAGGGGGGGGTGAGTCTCCGTCCGTTAGTAAGTCAGTTAGTCAGTCAGGAGTGATTCGGTCGTAAGTCAGTAAGGATGGGAGGGGGAAGGATGAGGAGTAGGGTGGAAGGATGAGGGTTAGGATGGAAGGGGGAGAGGGGATAGGGAGTGGAGTGGAGGGTTGACTGAGGGAGTGGACGAACCTAACCCAACCCTTCACCCCACCCCGAATTTTGAATTTTGCCCCCTCCTCTCCCCCCAGCACCTTATCCAGCCTCATACTCCTCTCTCCCCAGCACCTTATCCTGCCTCATACTCCTCTCTCCCCCTTCACCTGTCACCTTACCCTCACCCCCCAAAACAAGGAACTGTTATCACTGTTCCAAAAGTTTCCAGGTGGTGGTGACATTAAAACAACCTTTGAATGTCGAAAACTGATGTGATGACGGAAATGTGGTTGGTTGTGGGGAAGTAGATGGTGGAGATGAGTGTTGATGAGGATAGAGTAGTGGGGATAGGTGGTGGTGGTGGAGTAATGGTGGAAGGAGGAGGTTAGACGAAGGTGGTAGGTGGGGTGTTGAAGTTGATCGATAACATGGTATAAGCAGCACACTCCCTCACCTGCTGGTGTTTACTGTCGGGAGTGACCACCTGGCCGGGGGGATTAAAGTGCATGACGGGGGGACTGAGAGTGCATGGTGGGGCTCATGAGTGCTTTGGCCGCACAATGTTTCACGGTAATTGATTGTATGGTGTTTCCAGAGTGCATAATATTGATTGAGTGCGTGAAGATGCCTGAGTGTCTGGCCGCTGAGTGCATGACGATGGCCCTGAGGATGAGCGGGAACACTCTTGACTGGAAATCAATGAGTCGTGACAGTCAGACCAGCCAGGAAGTAGGTCAACTATGTGTGCGCGTGTGTGTGTAAAAGGAGAGTCTCCCCTCGTCTGCAGTTTCATCGCCACCACCACCACCTGTAGGTAGCTGGTCTCTCGTGCCAGCTTGTTGAGTCGTGTTGATCTTCGCCACCTGCCCCGGGGTTGTGTTGCATTATCCAGCTGGTGATCGTCTCAGTGGTCTTGGCGTCGTTTCCTCGCTGTCTAAACTTGCGGCGTCCCAGTCAACACCTTGCTATGTTTACCCCCGTGACGTAGGAGCTGACGGAGGTGTACCTGTAGTAGGTGTTCGAGCAAGGTGGTGGGCGGTTTGGCTGGGGGTAATGAGACACTCGAGGCACTTGTTGTCGCTTGAGTGCAAGTTATTTGAGGGTCTTCGTTCTTGTCGTTTTTGATGGCTTTATGGGTGGTTTTAATTGTGGTAGTGACGGTAGTTGTTTCATATCTCAGGGAGGGAAGAATGTCACGAGTAGGTGTGACGGGTGTGGAGGTCATAACAGGTGTGTTCTCGGGTGTGGAGGTCATAACAGGTGTGTTCTCAGGTGTGGAGGTCATAACAGGTGTTGAGTGTCGTGGAATATGTCTCAAGTGAACAGGTGTAACGTTTTGTTTTGTTTAGGGTGGGGAGGGAGCTGTTGAGTGGGACTCCCGGTCATGGTGGCACTCCCGGTCATGGCGGCACTCCCGGTCATGGTGGCACTCCCGGTCATGGCGGCACTCCCGGTCATGGCGGCACTCCCGGTCATGGCGGCACTCCCGGTCATGGCGGCACTCCCGGTCATGGCGGCACTCCCGGTCATGGCGGCACTCCCGGTCATGGCGACACTCCCGGTCATGGTGGCACTCCTGGTCATGTTGATGGAATTTTCTTATCGATGTAATGAGGAGGTGCCTGGAGGAGGAGGAGGCTGAGGAGACGTTCTTTAAAGGTTTCTCTGGTCTTTTTGGCTGTTCCTTCGTTGTACCGCCGCTGTATTTTTGCTGTACCGTCACTGTACCTTGGTTGTACCGTCACTGTACCTTGGTTGTACCGTCACTGTACCTTGGCTGTACCGTCACTGTATCATGCCTGTACCGTCACTGTATCCTGACCTTGTAGTCGACTGTACCGGGTGTGTGCCGAGGCTAATAATAACAGGACACGAGGCTGCCTCAAACATAATAATTAACGGTGGGTGGTTGGTAACGGAGTGGGTTATAGGTGGGCGGGGTGGTAACGGAGTGGGTTATAGGTGGGTGGGGTGGTAACGGAGTGGGTTGTGGGTGGGTGGTAGTGAATCTCAAGGTCACTCCCAGCAGTAGGCCAACCACTCCACCGATCCCCTGGAGCTGGTCATTAGGTAAATATCCCCCCACCTTCCTCTTCTCTTCCTTCACTCCTCCTTTTCCTCCCTCCATCTCCTTTTTTCCCCCCCTTCACTCCTCCATCTCTTCCTCCCCCCTCTCCCACCCCACCCCTCTCCCACGCCCCCTGTATAACACTCGCCTTGAGGCCTCCTGGCTACGGGGTAGTAAAGGTGTTTTTCCATATACATCCGTGACCTTTGGGTGTCCGTCCCTCCCTCCCTTCGTTATCCTTGTAAGGCGATCCAGCACATTAGACGTCCTTCTGTGGTCCTGTTGAAGGGGGGGGGGGATCCAGTGCCTCCTAGTTTTATCCTAGGTCCTAGTGTAAGATGTTTTATAAAGGTTCCTCCATGTTACTAGGAGACTATATGCTATCTCTTAGTTAGGTGTTTATCTAGGAGACTATTAGGTTATCTCCTAGCTCCAAAGAGGACACGGCATCACCTTTCACCCTCCTCCTAGTTCTCACCTGCTTCTACCTCCCTAGTAAATTTTTTCTCCAGGTTCCTAGTACTTTACGTTTCTCCTCGCTCCTATGATATTCTTAGTAAGTGTTCCTCAACGCTCCTAGTATGGCGTTTCTAGCAAAGTGTTCCTCCGCATGCCTAATAGAATGGGGTTCTAATGAGACAAGTGGCACCATGGTGGGGGGTGGGGGGTGGGATGATAGTGGGTAGTGTTGGTGGTACATAGCAATTACTCTCAGTAAGGCTTGGGGTTGAGGGTAAGTTTGGACATTACCTTGGTCAGCTTGACTGTTTTTTATTTTACCCCGTCCTCCCAAACCTATAATAAACTCACTCGACAACGCTCGCCACCAGAGGCCCTACCAGCCCCACCACCAGCAGCCCCCACCACCAGCGGCCCCCCCGCCACCAGAAACCCCACCACAACAGCTTGCCCCTGCCATTTTAACTTCATCCTTGTCCCGCCTCGCTCCTTCGATTCCCATTTCCCTCTTATTACCAGCTGGGTGGGTGAGGCATTCACGAGTAGAGAGAGAGGGCAGCTTATCAACAAATTGTGAGTGAATGGAGCAAGTTTGGTATATATATATAGGTGAGTACATAAGGCGAGTTTATGACGGATAGCATAGTGTCTCTCTCTCTCTCTCTCTCTCTCTCTCTCTCTCTCTGGGATGGATTACGTAACAAGCACTCCCCCCCTCTCCCTGAACTAGTTTTACTCCTCGATAAGTTATCGTCAGTCACGTCTTTCTTGTTTTTGTGAGGAGGATTTTTATATCCTGCTGTGGGCGCTGTAGGTGGGGTGAGGGAGGCTATGAACCGGGTATGTATGTATGTATGTATGTATGTATGTATGTATGTATGTATGAATGTATGTATGGCGGGCATTTGTGGACAGCGACGACGAGATGGCATGATATTAATAAAGTTCCTTCTCTATTAAAAACTTTCAGTATATGCAAATCTTCACCCCAGTTTCTCTTTAACGTGTCATCTTGTTCTGCCCAGGGATTAAGGTGTACCCCAGTCGTATCTACATCACGCCACCTTCAGCTTTAATCATTTTAAGGATTTTTTTTTCTCACCTGGATTCTGTAACTAGTTCATCACTCACACCTTAATTAATAAACCTGTGGGTCAGGTAAAAACAAGGTCTATGAGTATAATTTATATCCCTGGTTTATTAGTGGGTGGGTTACGGGGGGTGGGGAGGGAGTGGGTTGAGGGTGTAGAAGGTGGGTTGAGGGTGTAGAGGGTGGGTTGAGGGTGTAGAGGGTGGGATATGTTGAGGACATTTCTTTTTTTAAATTTGCCCATCGAGAGGGGCTAGTTTATTGGACACCCTTTGCATCTTGTGTATGGCGAAGCGTTTACAGCGTCCAACAGGGAAGCACACGGAGTTCATGCTGGCCTAGTCGACTCGTGCATTAAGGGCGTAAGTGCCTGTAGCGCCATGGGTTTTGTCAGCAAGAGAGGAGCCACTTTAGGTGGGGAGGGGGGTTGTGGTCGCCGCCATAAGTGTTGCTGAGCGAGCAGGAATTTTGACCGAGTAATGATGACGACAGGTGGTGGTGGCTGGTTCCCCTCCCTTTCTCCCTCCCTCCCTCCTTGCCTGCTTGCCTCCCTCCCTGCCTGCCTCCCTTTCTCCCTCTCCCTTTCTCCTCTCCTCTCCCTCCCTCCATCCTCTCCCTCCCTCCATCCTCTCTCCCTGCCTCCTCTCCCTCCCATCTTCACTCGTTTTCCTCCATTGATTTCTACACTAACTCTTGCTACACGCCCCCTCCCCCCACCACTACAATTACTAGTAGTGGTAATGCTGGTAGTTGTAGTAGTAGTAGTAGTAGTAGTAGTAGTAGTAGTAGTAGTAGTAGTAAAAAAAAAAAAAAAAAAAAGTAGTAGTAGTAGTAGTAATGTCAGCAGAAGCACCAGCAGGTCTCGTGCCCAGCCTAGGAAGACCCAGTGCTCTCTTTCCTCCCTCTAAGGCTTCTCTCAAGACTCCTCCCTCCCTCGAGGTCACTGGCTCAGCCACCACATTATCTTGACTACAGTTCTAGATGGGAATTATTTTCGTATAGTGGCGGGGAAAGTCACAGCCTTGGGTGTTTACATCAGCTGGTGTACATTGTTTACGTAAGACTGTGTTAATATGATCTGGGAAGTGTCTTGAGTGAGTGTGATTATTATATAATGGTCTGGTGAATATACTGAGGGTGATCTGGTGTAGCAATAGTGAAGATTACTAGTTTGTGAGGGTACCGTACAGTTTAGTGCTTGGTGAGGGTACCGTACAGTGTAGTGCTTGGTGAGGGTAACGTACAGTGTAGTGCTTGGTGAGGGTACCGTACAGTGTAGTGCTTGGTGAGGGTACCGTACAGTGTAGTGCTTGGTGACTGATTATATATTATAGACGCTTGTGATATGTTATCAGACTTATGACGTCACTGAGTCATGAGGTGATTGTGCACAGGATGTAAGGGCGTCATCATCAATCACGAGTAGCGAGAGGACAGACAGACAGACAGGAAGAGAAGGGAGTGAGTGGGAGGGAGGGTGAGAGGGTGGGTGGGTGGAGAGGTACACACTCATCACAGCAGTCGTCACTCTTAGCAAGGCATCCGACCCTCGCCTGCAAGATGACAAGACACCAGTGAAATCCGCCTACTGCAAGACGACGTGGCGGAAACGGTAATTAGCTGTTTCCTCAGGGTGGTGTGGGATGGGTGAAGTGGGTGGGGGTGTGGGTGGGAGTGAGGGTAGTGGAAGGGAAGCCAGTTAGCCAGTAGATGGAACACCTCTAGTATTTTTAGATTTGAGTGAAACTTTGTGCTGCAGAGAGGGATTTGTAGTACCTTGTGTCGGTCTAGTCTTCCAGGTCTTGTGTGGAGGAGGAGGAGGAAGAGGTATAGGGGGAGATCATTCTAAGGGTGTGTGTGGGGGGGGGTATGGTGATTGCGTAGTTGAAGGTGTGTGTGTGTGTGTGTGTGTGTGTCACGAAGAAGAAGAGAGAGATGGTGTTGGTGACCTTGGAAGTGGCGGAGATGTGTATGATCACGTCCACCACCACCAGGGGTATTGATTTCTCTCTCTTTCTCTCTCTCTCTCTCTCTCTCTCTCTCTCTCTCTCTCTCTCTCTCTCTCTCTCTCTCTCTCTCTCTCTCTCTCTCTCTCAGCAGGAAGTGCTCGGCTAATGTTATCGCCGCCGCCTGGAACAGAGACGAGAACACATACACACACACACACACACACACACACACACACACACACACACACTCACTCTCATTGATTTTTCCCTTACATAGTACAGTGTCATCGTACTAAATGAAATGGGGTCATTATATTCAAGGTGTTTAGTCATCATACTTTAGGTTTTAAAATTTATAATTGCTCAAGGGGTTAAATCCTTAGTACTCTAGTTTAAATCATCGTACTCAAGGGGTTAAAGACAGATATATTTAGAGACCAAGTCATTAAAGTTAAAAACCCCTTCATCCTAACTACTACCTGTTGACGATTCGTTAATAGATGCCGGAAGCCAAATCTCTATGACGGTCTACGGCAGAAGGCGATGTGTGGGGGGGGATAGATGCTAGGATATTAATCACCTGTAACCCTATCCACCTGCCGTGTTGATGGGAAGGAGGAGGAGGATTTACCTTTCGTGTTGTGGTTGGGGGTGAAGGGGTAGAAGGACAGGTGAGGGGAGGTGAGGGGGTAGGACAGGTTAGGGCAGGTGAGGGGGAATAGAAAGGTATGGGTTTTAAGTGAAAGAGGGGCACAGGGGAGGGAGGATGGTTTGGAACAAGTGATTGGAAGGAGGGGAGATAGACGAAACGGGCTTGGTTGGAAGGATAGGTAAGGGGGAAGGGATGAGAGGGAAAGGAAGGATAGGTGAGGGGAGGAGGACAGGTGTTAGTGGTCTACAGGTGTTCATAAACTCCCTGGCCAGTTTAAACTTCTTCACATCTCGACCACCTGTGCGTGTGAGTCAGCGACCGTGAAACCTATGCTGGGCGGCCTTCACACCTGTGTTGGGTGGCTGTCACATCTGCCATAACACCTGTGGGACATCTTTAACTTTAACTATCAAACACTCTTAAGTATCTCATATAAGTTTGGGTGTTTGCGTCCCAGATTGACCCGAAACTTCCCTAACTCGGCATTATCTCTTTAACTCGGCAGTAAGATGGCGTGGAGGGGGGTAATTAACTCCGGGTCGATTAACATAGTAATACGGAGACAGACAGACGGACGGACGGACGGACATGTGGCGTTGTGTAAATGGAGGGGTGACGATGCAACACGAGGAATCTGGTTTAGACTGGATGATAATGGTGAATGGTGGTTGATGGAATCTGATGGTGGGTGGTTAGTGTCCTGGTTTATGGTATGTATGTACAGTGTGTATGTGTGTGTGTATGGTGTGAGTCAGGGCAATATAACGCGTAATTAGTAGTCACGGGTGAACAGGTGTAGTCATCATATCCTTCCATCCCTCCTGGCACATCTTTCTGCCTACTCCTCCTGCCCTTCGTCTTCCTCCTCTTCTCCGTCTTCCTCCTCCTACTTCTCTCTGTCTTCCTCCTCCTCGTCCTTGCCGTACGCGCTTCGCAAATAAACGAACACATCGTAAACAGAAGGAAAAACACGGTAGTTGTGTTGAAGTATCGGTACCCGGCAGAGGTTGGCGAGTAGTGTGTGTGCGCGCGTGTGTGTGTGCGTGTGTGTGTGCAGTATTTACATAACCTTTCAGTTAGCTCCTTGAGGCTACACGCGTAATACAACAGCTAATTTTCGTTTAATAATATGTACAGGTGTGTGTGTGGGTGTGTGAATCTAGTCTAGGTGAGTCTTGCCAGAGGTGTGACTTCTACTATATATTGGGCAAGTTTTTATATGACGTGAACATTAAGCACCCCCCCTTCCCTCCCCTCGCTAGCTTACTCCAGTTGGTGATTAAACAACATAACCTAACATAATCACATCGAACCTAACCAAATTAAATCAAACCTAACCTAACCCAACCCTGCCTAACCAAACCATCATCCCTTTCTGGCGAGTCGGGAAGAAACCTTAGTAATATAATGTAGTTACACCATAGTGACGTAGGTGGCTGAAGTAGTACAGTAGCTCCTGTTAATGGTTGTACTGTGGTGTGTGGTAGGTAATGGTGGTGGCTGTGGTGGTGGTAGTGACGGTTGCTGGTGATGACGACAGGTGATGGTGATGATTGTCCTTCTGGTGATGACTACAGACGCTGGTTGGCTTCAATAGTTAGGGTGGCGCGACACTTCCTGTGCTTCAGTCAGCGTTGTTTGAGTTCTCCCGCCGTCTGCTGACTAACTGCTGCTGCTGCTTCTGTTGCTGACCCAGAGCTTACCAAATGACCTGTGTTGACAAGAGAGGGAGGTGGCGGTGTTGGCAAGGAGAGTGACAAGGAAGTGACAGGGAGGTAACGAGGGTGACGGGGAAGTAACAGGGCGACAGGGAGGGTGACGGGGAAGTAACGGGGCGACAGGGGAGGGTGACGGGGAAGTAACAGGGCGACAGGGAGAGTGACAGAGTAACAGGGCGACGAGGAGAATTGACGAAGTAACGGGGCGACAAGGGGGGTGACAGGGGTTGGCAGGAGTTAATCACAGGAAGGAGAGTTGCTCTTTTATACAGCAGGATGAAGGAGAGGAGGACGTGGGGGAGACTTCTCTGTCCTTGGGGGGGGGTAACTGTACCTAGGGTAGTGTAGAATGTCAGGAGGGGGCGTGGAGGGAGTAGGAGGGTTAGTTGGTAGGGGGTGTTAGGTCTCTCACCATTACAACTGTTACACTGCCCGAGGGGAATAGTGGGTGAGGTAAGACTCCTCCACCGCTTCAACTCTCACCTGTTAGTTTTTACGAGTATCTCAAGATGGGTTCAAAGTCAGCGTCTGGGTGGGTGTGGGGGGGCTCTGTTCTCCAGTGATCCGAACTTGGGATAGTCAGTGTTATTCCAGCCTTGTATTGGGGTCATGCGAACTGTAGTTTCTAAATATAGCTGTAGTTAGGTAATGATAGATAGATAAATTTAACGACATAATACACAATGTAAATCAGCGGATGTATAATATAAGCTGTTAAAGAAATCTGTGGTGATTCTGTTTATATATCATGACGTGGGCAGACATTCTTGTAAACAGTCAATAATTTACCTGAAGGTAGACGGTATGTGCGTGACGTTACTGCTGATTACTCCGTTGTGTATCGTAAATGTTTTATGTATAGGAGTCTGGGTTGGCAGGTTGTGACGTCACGTAGCTGTGGTGTGGTATTATTATAGCTTTGAGGACCAGCTATCATGTTGTGTTGTGGTGGTGATGGTTGTTATAAGTCAGGTGGAGTGGTTACCGTAAGCATGGCGATTGACAGCATAAAACACCCGCTTTCTCGTTCTAAACTTCCTCCATTCATTGTTCTAACATGAGTGACGTTGTTACACATTGACTTGCTGACGGGGTTGGTGTTGGGTGAGACGATGTGGTGTGTGGCAGAGAGATGCAGTCGCCATTCTCACCAAGACTTTCCTTCCGCCTGACAGCACTTCAGCACACAGTAGCGTATGGAGTAAGTAAACCGCGAAGAACACTGCACTAATTCTAACATAGGACCTTCACGCTTTCTTAAGTCTGTCTATTACGTGGTAGCAGGAGTGGGAGGCCTTCTTGTAATACTTACATAAACGAAGTGTAAAGTTAAAAGAACAATGGTGATATTTTGACGGTGATTAATGAGTAGTGATTCCCTGGGTGGTGGGGGGGACGGGGTGGTGCTGTGGACTGTAGGACTAGGAAGTGCTAGGATGAAGGCGAGCAAGGAGGATCTAGCACTCTGCCTCACACACACTACCACGACTACCCCTACCACACCACTACTAGTACTGACCTCACCCACTACTACCAACCACGACCCTCACACACTACCACACGACCCTCACACACTACCACGACCCTCACACCAATTACCACGACCCCACACACTACCACACCTCACACACTACCAACATCTCAAGCACACTACCACACCCTCACACATCTACCACGACCTCACACCACTACTACCAACCACGACCTCACACCACTACCACGACCTCACACCACTACCACCACCCCCATATAACTGCAACAGAAGATGGAAATAGCTGTGGTATATGCACGAAACCTACATCGTCTTACCTGTTCAAGAGTGGGCTTAACGCTGGTGTAATTATTTATTTATTTTAATGTCGAACACGTTTTGTCATATATACAACACAAACAACACACACATACAACACACACATACAACACACACATACACAACACACACATACAACACACACACACAACACACACACACACATAACACACACACACAACACACACACACACACACACACACACACACACACACACACACACATTACTAATAAACAGATGGTGCCAACGCCAAGCACCCTTGAACAGATCTCTATATTGAAGGGCTTGTTGGTGCCACCTGATCACAACACTGGAGGGGAGGGAGGGGGGGCTACCTGGCTGTATTTGGGGGCTACCTGGTTTGTTTTGTTTACATATGGAGGAGAGAGAAGGTGTGATTATTATTCTTCCTTTGGGCTAATCTTAGACTGGATGACGATGAGGAGGAGGAGGAGGAGTGGGTGTAATGAGAGAGAGAGAGAGAGAGAGAGAGAGAGAGAGAGAGAGAGATTATACTGAGTCGGCGACGATGAAGGACCCTTCTGGTGAGTGTCCTTCCTCCTCCTCCTCCTACTTGAGGGCCTTTCGCCCCGGGTCAAGGTTTTGAACTCAACCCCTTGAGTAATGATGTCTTAAGCCTTGAGGCATAAATATTAATCCCTTTAAGTATGATGTCTTTAACCCTTGAGTACGATGCCTAACCCTTGAGTACGATGCCTTAACCCCTTGAGTACGATGTCTTAAGCCCTTGAGTATGATGAATATTAATCCCTTAAGTATGATGTCTTAACCCCCTTGAGTACGATGCCTTAACCCCTTGAGTACGATGCCTTAACCCCTTGAGTACAATGCCTTAACCCCTTGAGTACAATGCCTTAACCCCTTGAGTACGATGCCTTAACCCCTTGAGTACGATGACATTAGCCCTTGAGTACGATGCCTTCGTTGTCAGATGTTACAAGGTCGTAATATTCGATGTTGAGGATGCCATTAATTAATTACTAGGCTCTTACCTGGTATTATTACAGTGTTGTTGTTGTTGTTATTTGTTTACTGTTATTCCTCGAGAGAGAGAGAGAGAGAGAGAGAGAGAGAGAGAGAGAGAGAATAGTGGTAATGGTAGTGGTAGTCGTAATGGTGGTGGTGGTAGTAGTTTTAGTAGTGTTAATGGTGATATTAGTACTGGTGGTGGTATTGGTGGTGATGGTTGTAATCGTTGTAGTAGTGGTAGGAGCGGAGCAGCGGTAGTTGGGCGGGTGAATTATTTCGACAAGGTCACTCCTCCAGTTAAGACCGTAGGCCATGATATTTTCTTGCGTTTTTCAGTGACTTGTTCCTGTTGGTAACATGGAGGGTTATTGTGGTGGTGGTGGTAGAAGTGATGGTGGGGTAATGATGGTGGTTGTGGTAGAAGTGGTGGTGGTGGTAGAAGTGATGGTGGTAGTAGTAGTGGTGGTGGTGATGGTGGGTGGTAGTAGTGGTGGTGTGTGGGTTGGCTAAGGTATGTGATGCCCCATGCCAAGTATAACAGCTGAGATGGTGGTTGAGTGGTAGATGGGCACATATGGTAACCTGGTTATTGTCCTACCACCACCACTCACTGCTAACTACTACTACCACCACCACCACCACCACTGCTAACTATCCCACCACCACCACTACTGCTAACTACCACCACCACCACTCACTGCTAACTACCACCACCACCACTCACTGCTAACTACCACCACCACCACTCACTGCTAACTACCACCACCACTCACTGCTAACTACCACCACCACCACTCACGCTAACTACCACCACCACCACTCACTGCTAACCACCACACCACCACCACCACTCTGTAACTACCACCACCACCATCACTCACTGCTAACCACCATCACTACTGCTAACCACCACCACTAAGTACAGTCTCAGCACTGTTTCTCCACCATACTTACCAATGACGGGATGGACAGCAGGAGATAAAGAAAACATTAACTTAGTAATATTTTTGAGATCGCGTAAATAAATAAATGGATTAGAATATCTGAGGACTTTGGAGGGTGTGTTGGGGGGGGTTAAGGTTGTTGTCCTTGTGTAATGGTGTTTATAAGGTGGGGGGAGGTCTCAACAGCCTTAGATCAAGGGTTACGATTGACGTCATAACGATAGGTTTGTGTGGAAGGAGAAAACTGGTAGAATGAGACGGGGGAGTTTTTGTCGAGAGAGAGAGAGAGAGAGAGAGAGCATTCCTTGTAACTAAACACTTCTGTACGTCTAACCGGTTGTCTATCTACCTTAATTGAGAGAGATTCACGTAGAGACACGAGAGAGAGAGAGAGAGAGAGAGAGAGAGAGAGAGAGAGAGAGAGAGAGAGAGAGAGAGAGAGAGAGGATTCCTTGTAATTAAACACTTCTGTACGTCTAACCGGTTGTCTATCTACCTTAATTGAGAGAGAGTTCAATAGGAGACACGAGAGAGAGAGAGAGAGAGAGAGAGAGAGAGAGAGAGAGAGAGGGAGAGAGAGAGAGATGTTGGTCTGCCCACACCTCACGCCGTTTCTCCCTCCGTGTGTGTGTGTGTGTGTGTGTGTGT
Source organism: Homarus americanus (assembly GCF_018991925.1). Lineage (NCBI taxonomy): Eukaryota > Metazoa > Arthropoda > Malacostraca > Decapoda > Nephropidae > Homarus > Homarus americanus. Next base: position 221,965 of record NW_024711502.1, on the reverse strand, counting down.
GTGTGTGTGTGTGTGTGTGTGTGTGTGTTCATGACCCTTACCCATCGATCCCTGCCCAGCCTGAACCTAACCTGTAGAGGAAGTGAAGGTACAAGAGTGTGGTGGGAGGAGGGGAGAGGATAAAGATGGTGGGAGTAAATAACTATAATGATAAAAATAATCGCAATGAAAATGATTACAAAAGGAGAGAAAGTATCAATATAATCATGAATTATTATTGTGTCATCGGGGGTATGCTAGTGAACACCTGAGCTGTTGGGACACGAAGTATAAAGGTCACCTGGTATGCTATAACAGTAACACCTGCCTTAGTTATGTTGACCCCAGCTGTGTGTGTGTGTGGGGGGCTTAACCTATCCTCCTCATCTCATTCTCCCCACCACTCTTTCTACTCCCCCTTCGTCTTCTCACAGGTGTATTGCAATAGCTTTTATCACGTGTTTTATGACAGGTGTTTTGGGTTGGTGAAGAGGGAGGAGGAAGGGGGGAGACGATCACAGCACGAGTGGCTGGTGTGTCATTATTCAAGGTTGGTGGCGGCGCTACATGACACCACACTGAACCTGGTGTGGTTGAGGAGTGGATGCTGGGTGTATCTAGGATGACTTATGAGGTGTAATTATGACCTGGGGTGTGTATTGTGTGGAGTGAGGCGTGAAGACTTTGTTTCATGTGTAATGCGAGGTGTAGTAAGGTTGTATGTTTTTAAGGGTGTATTTATGTGCTCGGTGGAACGTGGGAATCGGTGTTCGATATCTAGGCACTCCCAGTTCACCCAGCTGTAAATGAGTACCTAAGTTTACCGGCCATGCTGCCTCATTGTGTACCGAAGGCTTAGTATATAGTGTGCTGTATCCACACTGTCCCTGACGGGTAGTCATGCCTATGGGACCCACTTTATGTGCTAGGAGTTTATTTTGTATAGTGAGGTTGACATGCAGGGTGTAGCAAGTGTTGTGTGTGTAGTGAGGGTGACATACAATGTGTAGCAAGTGTTGTGTATGTAGTGAGGGTGACATACAGGGTGTAGCAAGTGTTGTGTGTGTAGTGAGGGTGACATACAGGGTGTAGCAAGTGTTGTGTGTGTAGTGAGGTTGACACACAGGGTGTAGCAAGTGTTGTGTGTGTAGTGAAGGTGACACACAGGGTGTAGCAAGTGTTGTGTATGTAGCGAGGGTGACACAGCGTGGTGTTCCTGCAGGCTGGGTGAGGTGGGCAGCAGCAGCAGTCGGAGCAGCCTATGTGTGGGTGCCTGGGGCTCCACGTCCACCATCCCGGGGGGCGGCACCGACAAGGATCCCGACGCCCTTCCCCTCGACGCGGCCTCACCCGTCACCTTTGACCCCGCCGCTCCACCTCCCGTGACCCAAGCTCCTCCTCCTACGCGTGACCCTGCCGTCGCTACCGCCCAGCCCCGCCCCTCCCCGCCTGACCCTCGAACACAAGAGAGTGTCAAGGAGGCTCATCATGGGGAGGCTCAGCACGACACCTCCACCTCAGCCTCGCGTCACGACCTCCACCTGCCCGGCCTTCACAGGAAACGCAAAGAACACGGTGACGGCAAGGAAGGGGGCGAGCATGACCCCAAAGTGATCAGGTAGAATATGACCAGCTGTGTGTGGTGGTAGAGGGGTCGACCCCCACATGACCCAGCTGTCCAGCATGACCTCTACCCCCTCCCAGCATGATGCCACGCTATTGGATGTACCTCCCATCCCGCCCCGCCCCTGCAATACAACCATCATGTGACCTACCTACCCTGTCCCGCCCAAACAAAACTATGACGTGCCAGCCTTGCCCCGCCCCACCCTCACCCAATACTATGACGTGCCAGCCTTGCCCTGCCCCGCCCTCACCCAATACTATGACGTGCCAGCCTTGCCCTGCCCCGCCCTCACCCAATACTATGATGTGCCTGCTTTGCCCCGCCTTGCAACGCACAGTATAACGTGCCTGCCTTATCCCGCCACCAGCATGCACTATCATTACCAGAATATCCCGCCAAAGAAGAGCGCACTTACTGCTTACGCCTGTGGCACCATCAGCCCCAGAGGGTTGTGTTGACCACTGTACACTACTGTGCCTTATTTGTCAATTGACTTTAATGTTTGCTGCTGTGTTTCTTGACTTTCTAGGGCGTGGATGAGTGCCGGTGGGTGACTGGTGGCACTTCAGGTGAGGATGAGTGCCGGTGGGATGGTGGTGGCACTGTCGGTGTGGATGAGTGTCGGTGGGTGAGTGGTGGCACTTCAGGTGAGGATGAGTGTCGGTGGGTGAGTGGTGGCACTTCAGGTGTAGATGAGTGCCGGTGGGATGGTGGTGGCACTGTAGGTGTGCCAGACGTACTTCAGTGTCCTCTTCTCCTGGCTGACCCGGATTTAATGACAATGCAGAAGCTTCGACTCTTGTGTGTGTGGGGTGGGTGGGCGCTGTGAGCGGTTTAGTTTTCGAGAGAACAGGAGGAGAGGTTCTTAGCTAAACTAGGAATCATTGTTTACATCGACGTCATCCCTCTTTACTTACTCTCCTTAACTTTCATTTCAATCTCACTTGTCTTCCCTGTCTTGACACAGCCCCTCCCCCCCCGTGTCCCTCAAGTCTCAGTGTCGCAACATCCGTGTACTTGCAAGCGTAGACCGCCTCTGCTGTGATGCAGTAGAGGGTCCTCCCAACCTACTTATTGGGTCTCTAGTAGTAGTAGGAAGAGGAGGCGGCGGCGGCGAATTGAGTAGCTGATGTTGTCAGAAGCCGGTGACGTCATCAATATCCCAGTAGCTTGAGTCAGATTGGTCCGGATCCAGTTGTTGCGTTTTTGTAGTTTGATACTTCATATCCGGATTCTTCCTCGGCGAATGATAAGAGTTTTAGTGGAGGAAAGATATGTTTGTTTACCTATTAAGATTACGTTCAGAATATGGATCGTGTTTGTGTATTAATTATAGTCAGTTTTAGAATTAAGACTCGGTTGTGTTTTTGTGGGCAATGTGCAGCAGCTTGTAGCATCGCCTGGCATGTTGTGTTTCTCTTACTCATCCTGTCCAGTGCTCCAACGTGTCCTTGCATAAACCTTCCATATTTTTTACCCCCCATCCTTGTTAACCTCCCATGTGGCCTTCATCCTGTCCTGTCTTCACCTGCCTCCCATCCCCCTCCCTCCCCCATCCTCCTCCCCCATCCCTCCTCCCCCTCCTCCTCCCATCCCCCTAAATCCTACTCTCGCCTCCTTTAGTGCTCCATATACGTTATTATTATTATTATTATTATTATTATTATTATTATTATTATTATTATTATTATTATTATTATTATTATTATTATTATTATTATTATTATTATTATTAATATTATTGTTATTGTTATTGTTATTGTTGTTATTGTTATTGTTATTGTTATTGTTATTGTTATTGTTGTTATTGTTGTTATTGTTGATTGTTTTTATCTTGCCCTAGCTGGTGTCTGTAGCACGTAGGGTAGTTTAGTCAGCCTCTGTGACAACTGGTTAACCACCCCTTGCATGTTTCAGAACTGCTTTAATACCAAACACGACGTGACTGACCATTTTTTTTCTCGCCTGATTAAATACTTTAGCATTACCTTATTTAATCAAACTCAATAATCCCAGGTGAGATGAGATTAAGTTGGGATGTCTAATGTTCAAGTGATATATATAAATTTTGTAGCCTCGCCTGTCTTCATCCTGGTGTATACTGACCATGTGTGTGTTTTCATCTTGCAGGTCCAACAAGGAGGTCGTCGGTGACCTTGATAGCATCAGGCCGAAGGTGCCAGCATACGCCAAGGTGAGTATCCCTCCCTCCCCCACCTCGTCCATTTTAGATTGTAGGTCTGTGTGTTACCTCAAGGTGAGTGCTCCCTCTTGAATTCTAAAATGGTGTTGGTGGGGAGTGGTGGTGGAACTCTCCAAGGTGAGATTCTGACTTAGATTGCGAGTTAATTGTTATGGGTGTATTGTTATTCCCTCTAGGTGAATGTTGGGGTACTATTGTGTATTTCTTTTAAGATATTAACTTTAGGGACAGTGAGGGGATGTGGGTGACCCTACTACACCTTCCAGTGACTCCCGTGGTAGGGGCGATACCTGGAGGGACAAGGTGGTGTTAGATGATGACGTTTCAGGAAGGGGAAGGGAGAAAGGGAAGGATTGTCAGGTGAAATTAATGCGTTTGCGGTGTGTTGGGTGGCAGAGGTTGTGGGGTGGGGAGGAAGAAGAGATGTGTCATGGAACGAAGATTAGCGTCAGTTACTACGAAATCACCTGACGCAGCGCACACTTCCTGATGGTGGGTGGTGTTGTACTTGATGGAGCTCCGGGAGGTGGGGGATGTCATTGACGTCCCTCCTCCCCCACTGTGTCTAAACGTCTCCTAACGTCTGGAATAACTTACCCCCCCCTTCACCATCCCCTCCCTCCTTCACTATAGCTAGAATCATCACCACTGAACAAAAACAAGGGCTCGTATCACCCGTCCTCTCCACCCCCCCCCCCACCACTGTAACAAGAACACGCCCTTCCACCCCCCCACTGTAACAAAAAACACACCTCTCCAATTTCCTATTGTAACAAGAACACACCCCACTCCAACCTCTTCATCACTGTGCAGGTAAGAGAGGTCAAATGACTCCCGCCAGGTGTCAGGTTGGCTTATATAAATCTACCGCCAGACATCTGAGTGTGTAGGTTAATGTTACAGCGCCCTGCCTCCCTCAGCACGCGACTCGTTCTGTCCCTCCCGCATTCACCGCCCCGGGTAGGTTGATTGTCTTTGAGGAGCGCTCCCCACCTAATGTATTAATAAACTCTCTCTCTCACGTTCTCCCTACCCCCTTCCTCTCACACACTCCCTACCCCTTCCTCTCACACACTCCTTACCCCCTTCCTCTCACACACTCCTTACCCCTTCCTCTCTCTCTCTCTCCCACCCCTTCCCTCTCACACACCCCTGGTTCCCTTCCTCTCACACACACTCCCCACTCCCCTTCCTCCCACACACCCTTACCCCCTTCCTCTCACACACACTCCTTACTCCCTTCCTCTCTCTCTCTCCCCACCCCTTCCCTCTCTCTCACACGTCCTCCCTCCCCTACCCCTTCTCTCTCTCTCTCCTACCCCTTCCTCACACACTCACCCTCCCTCCCTCCCTCCCGCCTTAGTTTATAAATAAACAGTTGATAATAAACCGTCACACTCCCCCCTCCTCCTCCCTCCCTCCTCCCCCTCCTCCCCCTCCTCCCCCCCGCAAACCTAATGTGAGGGGTGAGAGAGATGGCCGTTTCTCAAGCCTTAAAAAAAACGTATATCTCACCCACACGAGACTTTAGCGAGGCCCTTTGGGTGTTTCTTCATCTTACACAGAACTGGAGGCTATTTAGCATAATTTCTTGACCTACTCGACATTCAAGGACCATTTATTTGCTTCTTGACCTATTTAATGAGCGAAGCCAGATATAGATAAATCTTTGTTGGTATCCGAACACTTTAAAAGACGCTCTTCACCCTTGTTAGAGAGAGAATGCGGAAACCATTTTAGATAAAGGGGCTCCGTGAAAGATGACCTCCAAAAGCGTCAAATAACAGGACCTTCTTGATGCTACGGCGACTGACCTTTGCTCTATAATACCCAGTCTCTTAAGTAACCCTCTCCTTCCTGTATGCTGTTTAAAGAAGTTTGCTTGTACCGAAGCCACTTATCAGCCAGTATCCTTGTGGACGAGTGGATAAAACGAGCGTCCAGAAAGAGTTAAACCATCGTTCTCATCAAGTTAAACCATCGTTCTCATCAAGTTAAACCATCGTTCTCATCAAGTTAAACCATCGTCCTCATCAAGTTAAACCATCGTCCTCATCAAGTTAAACCATCGTCCTCATCAAGTTAAACCATCGTCCTCAAGTTAAACCATCGTCCTCAAAAGGGTTAATAAGGTAGTGATTAATTAGCAAGATGTTGAGAGGAAAAAAAGTAACCATAACGCTGTAAATCTCTCTCGTCGTGGTGTACTAGAAATATTTATAACCCGTATTACACAAGGAACTATTTACGGAGTGGATCGTGCATCTTAGCTCTTGGTTATAAATGACTATGTGCATACCCAAGCTTGTTAAATGTCTCTCTCTCTCTCTCTCTCTCTCTCATATATGTATACTAGCGACGAGTTCAATTATTTTAGCCATTTATAGATCAGAATCCTGTTACATGTGTAGGTTGAAGTCTTTATCGCCCCCCTTGATAACCATTTACAGGTCAGTCAGTCAGTACCTTTTGGTTAGTCTCTGGTAGGGAGCCAACTAGAGGCGGGAAGTTGTTAAGTCTTTGGCAGATTAACGATCATTTCTCTGTGGCACAAGACCTCGACGACAAAGAGTTGCACTGTTGGTATTAATACATGCTCTTCAGTAGCCTCCCGCCCTTCCTCCGAGTCAGGTGTTCTTAGGAGTATCAGGGGCGGAAGAGGAGGGACGACGGGTAGAAGTAGGTAGTGGGGAGAGGTGGGTGAGGGGAGAGAGAGGTAGAGGACTAGAAGTGAGGGAAGAGGTGGGTAGAGGTGAGGACAGAGGCAGGTAGAGGTGAGGACAGAGGTGAGGGAGGAAGAGGGGGAGACGTGGCAGCAGAGGGTAGGTGGAGGAACGTATAGTCCCTGGCGATGATTGGTGTGAAGTTATATTTCATCTAGGCGATGTTGTCCCGGGCGAGGCTTCTTGCAGAATTCACGCGCGAGGGTATGAAGGGTTTTGATGGGTCTTTGCCCACCACAACTACCCCCCCTCCCACCACACACCTCCCATTTCAGGTGTCTGACTCAGCTGCCTCGACTAATGTAAACTGATCCTAATGTTACTTACCTGACACATCTCACCTAATCTAACTTAACCTAACCCCGAGTCCACCTCACCTAACTGTGTGTACGAGAACCAATCACCAAAATTCGTACCCCCCATAACGTGTGGGTTTCAAACACGTCTGCCTAAAACATTCTCCTTCAAGAGTTCCAAACACACTTTGCCTGAAGGACATTCTCCTTCATCGTCTTCACACATGGCTACACATTCCACCACAAGGGCTTCAAGCACACGCACACACACACACACACGCACACGCACACACGCACACACACACTCTTAATTGAAAGTCATTTTACCTCAAGGTCAGTAAGATCAGTCACGCTTACGTCCCGTGAACTACCTGAGCCTCCACGGTATTTGTCCTGTTGGCTGGCGGTCGAGGGTTGTGTGTGGGTGGTTGGGTGGTTATCGTGCGTTTGTAATTAGTTGCGGTAGGTCTCGAGTGCTCGTCTTTGCTTGTAGTTCTCGTCGTGTGGTCGTGGTTGTAATGTGGTGGTTGCCAAGTGGTCGTTGTTTGTCGGACGGTTTGAAATGGTCACAATGGTGTTTCATGAAGGTATGGCAATAGAGAGGCGCCGTGGTAGGGTTCATTGACCTGGTGTATGTGGTTACTCTCCTGGTGGTGGTAATGTGAGGGAGCGGAGGTGGGCAGCAGTACCTCCCCGAATGAACCGGCATGATAACAGGTCAAGTGAGGCTCAGTCTTTAACAGGCCCCATCTTAACGTCACCAAACCATTAAGACTGGGGGCAGTCAGCGAAGGTCGGGCACCTGGTGAACCCTCTCGGTGATCTCGGGGTCGCCTCCCGCTAACTCGCTCTCCAGGGGTTTGTGTACGACACGCCCACACGTACAGTACAGTGACCTTCCTGCTGGGGGTGTGGACAAGCTGCCACCTCGTCCTGCTCACCACCAGCTGGGAGGAATGCCTGACAGCAGTGAAGGAGTGGAGAGTCACCCTGCACTAAAGAGCGATGTAAGAATGGTGGATATAAGTCATGTTTGTGGATGCTGTCTCTTAATAGTGGGTGAAACTCCGTCATGGCGATCTTGTGTAGTTACGCCTCACACTCATTTTTTTATTGAAGGGGAGAATGTTAACTCCACCAGGAGACTCGTTACTGTACCTGCTGGTGGTGTTGTTACAGCTATCATGGATGACTCGACTCGTCAGCCAATTGTCTAAACTACTACCTCTTGTGTCCTGGGGTGTAGCGGGCTTGGTGTTGGGTGTAGTTTTATCTTTTGGGTGTTGTACCGACGACCAGAGAACAGTGCTGCACGGTCCGACACGTCTTCCTGTGTGGTAACAGCGTCGTGCAGCACCATGTGTCAGGTGGAGAGTGTCTAGTGAAGTGTCGAGACAGCCGGAGTGAAATGTTACCAGTTTGGGCCATTGTGTGTGACAACTACCCTCCCTCCCTCCCCCCATCTCTCCTCCCTCCCAGACACAGGCGGGGAGGAAGTGGCAGCTTTAGTGCCACTTACCCTCGTTGTGACTTAATGCACCCGCGTACACCAGACCTGTTAGTGTAAGTATTATATCCTCTGCCCAGAGAGAGAGAGAGGGAGAGAGAGAGAGAGAGAGAGAGAGAGAGGGGGAGAGGGAGAGGAGTTCCGGCCAACACAAGCCCTGGATGGCTAACATTCTTCCTTTGTTGTAATTAAGTCACTGTGGACTGTAACAACATCGTGACAACATTTGACAACATTCGCCTGTTCTTCCCTGGGGGTGAGGTGGGATATTAACAGGAGATGAGGCACGTGGGGAGGGGGGGGACAGGGGCCAGTAGGAGGCTACAACACAGACGGTAATGGACACGAGAGGGGGACAATGCCAAAATGGGTAAATTAATGTCAACAGTCTTATGCCACTCTCTGGGATTAAGGTTAAGCACCTCCCCATTCACTCCCCCCCTTCAGTCTCCTGCCTGAGTGGCCACCTGAGGAGGGGAGAGACGACGGAACCCCCTTCCCCCAATCCCCCCAAAAGGAGAAGTCAGTTTAGGACGGTGACGTGTAGTGTTGTGGTGTGACGTCACCTTTTGTATACTTCCCCCAGGGTGATGCCTTTTGGGGGGAGGAGAGGGAGGGGGGCTGGATCGCCCTCCTCTTCATGGATAGTTATATTGTTAAGGAAGACAACAGTAATGGGCGCTACATGGGGGAGGGGGGGTGCTGAGACGGGGGTAAAGGGTGCTGAGACAGGAGTGAGGGGTGCTGAGACAGGGGGGGTAAAGGGGTGCTGGAGGCAGGGGGAGGGTGGGGTAAAGGGGTGCTAAGACAGGGGGGTAGGGGTACATGTTGTGGTCGACTCAGCCAAAACAGGTCGTGGCGTTGATTACATCTCGGGAACTGTGTAGTGTAGAGATGAGATATAGAACCTCTCAGTGTTTTATTTTATGTGAGGTATTGAGTAAGGTCGCGGAGACGTACACATCTGTTAGAGAGAGAGAGAGAGAGACGAGTGGCGGGTGTTGTGGTTGTGTGAGGTAAAGTGGAGGGGATTGGGACAGTTGGTGTGTGGTGAGATGAACTAGTCCTCACGTAGGCACTTTGGGGAGCTGGTGATGTGCGCAGTTACCTCCCCTCTCTCCTTTCACTCGTTTCTTCACTCCCTTTCATCCCTTCCTTTCTCTTTCCTTTCATCCCTCCCCCTACCCCTGTATTCTTTCATCCCTCTTTCCTTTCATCCCTCCCCCTCTCTTTCCTTTCATCCCTCCCCCTCTTTCCTTTCATCTCCCCTCTCTTCCTTTCATCCCTCCCTCCCCTTTCTTCCTTTCATCCTCCCCCTCTTTCCTTTCATCTCTCTCCCCCCCTCTTTCCTTTCATCTCTCCTCTCTCTTTCCTTTTCTCATCCTCCCCTCTCTTTCCTTTCATCCTTCCCCTTCTCTCTCTCATCTCTCCCCCTCTCTTTCCTTTCATCCCTCCTCTTCTCCTTCATCCCTCCCCCCCTCTTTCCTTTCATCTCTCCCCTCTCTTTCCTTTCATCCCTCCCCCTCTCTTTTTCATCCTCCCTCTTTCATCCTTTTCCCCTCCGTTCCTCCCTTTTTTCATGAACAAGCCCACACAGTTCTCGTTGCTACAGGTCATGTCCCAGTCAACAACTCAATCCACCTACCTGTCTGGCATCCCTGTGTCATAATGAGCTGGAATCCCTCTTGAAAACCTCCCGATGAATGAAACCTTCTTAAAAGACTCCCATTGAAACCTCTTGGAATCCCCACAGCCCTTCAACCCCCCCCCTTTGAGAATCCCCCCTTGAGAATCCCCCCCCCCATCCTCCCCCCACCCAGCCCTTGAAACTGCTTGACAACCTTCAGACTCCACGAAATGACTCTTTGGCACCGCTTCTGAAGACTTGTGAATCCTTGTGTCGGTTCCGCTGACAGTGACGGGAGGAGGAGAGGGGGGGGTGGGGGCTTCTCAGGTCAGCTCCATCAAGCAACTTGGTACACCTTCTGACCCTGGTGGTGTGAGGTGATGGGTTAGCTGCTGGGTGGCTCGTTAGTGTGGGTTGTTTTGGGGTAGGAATGTGGGTGTAGGGGTGTGGGTTGGTGGGTATAGGAGTGTGGTATTGTTCTGAGATAGGATTGTGGGTTATTCTGGGATAGGAATGTGGGTTGATGTGGTCCTCCACCATAAGTTAGTTTGGATTTTGAGGATAGTTTAGGATAGGTAGAGTGATGTCTTTTTTACCCTGGGTCTTCCCTATCCCCCACCCCCCTCCCTGGGACGCATGGATAGTTGGATAATAAGGCTGTTTTGGGGGGATAGGAAATATGTAAAGTTAAATAGATGGTGATACTAGCCTTGGATGGTCTTAACGTAAAAGAATAGGTAAAGAGCTAGTGTGTGGAGGATGGGGGGGGGGGTTAGTAGTGGCCGTATGAGGGTTAGTGGTGATCCTACGTGAGAGGTATGATGAGGGGGGATGATAGGTAGGTTGATGATCCATGTTTAGGACTGTGAGGAGTGGCAGGTTGGCTAGCGGGTAGGTTGCCAAGATGGTCTAGCCCTAACTGATGGTGCTCTCTCTCTCTCTCTCTCTCATTAAAAATGCTTGGGTCATGGTTTTTGTTTTATTATGCCTGGTTGTGATGTATGCGTAGTTGTGGTTAGTACTGTGGTAATATGCGTAGTTGTGGTTAGTACTGTGGTAATATGCGTAGTTGTGGTTGGTACTGTGGTAATATGCATAGTTGTGGTTGGTACTGTGGTAATATGCGTAGTTGTGGTTATGGTAATATGCGTAGTTGTGGTTGGTACTGTGGTAATATGCGTAGTTGTGGTTGGTACTGTGGTAATATGCGTAGTTGAGGCTGTTGTTGTGGTGGTGGGCAGCGGCGTGGTGCGGATGTGGTACCTTTACCTAATAATAGCTGGAGGTACAGGTGTTATCTCGAGTGCCCTATCCGGTGTCGTATGTGTCTCTTCTCTTCTCTTTCCACACACACACACACACACACCACTATGTTTACGGTACAATTCAAGGTCCGGTTGTCTCTCCTCCGCGATCATCAGTGTGTGTGTGTGTGTGTGTCCCAAGGAGGGGTTGGGGTGGGGGGGGGAGGGTGGAGAGAGATGCTTGATTATACCCTGCAGGAAGGTTGAGGTCTTGTGTGTAGTCTCCCCCTCTGCCCCCATCACCAGAAATAGTAATAATAGACCACTAGGGATAATAGTAGTAGTAGTAGTAGAAGAAGCAGTAGTAAGTAGTAGTAGTACAGGTATATCAACAACCCTATTCTACCTGAGGGTATATGGTATCCAACTATCCCCTTAACAAGCCTTAAAATTGACTCTACTTGTATACTGACAGCCAGTCGAGGACCCAGCTGGTAGACTGACAAGAGTTTTGGTGTTTTTCTACTCGTACAGGAGTTTCTGGACAGCCCGGCCGACTCTCTCGCTTCACCTGACGAGGACCTACTCTCCACTGTTGACGAGGACCCTACCACACAGGTAAACTAGGTCTTGGTGTGTTGAGGGTCGCCCACTCCTCCTAACCCTAGTAACTGTGTACCTACCTGGGTTTTTTTTTTTTGTTGCGTTCGATTCTGAGGTTTTGTATATTCTTCTGTATTTTTTCTCTGTCAACTTCCTCCTCTTTCGCCTCATCTTGTGTGTATCCGTCTCTCTCTCTCTCTTCCTCTCCCTTTCTTACCAGTTATCACCCCTACTCCTTCCCAACTTCCCTTAGCACCCTATTTACATATGCATACATTATTTCTCTCTCTCTATCCTTCCTAGTTTTGTAATCCTCGTCAGCTGTTCCCCAATCCCTCCCAAGCCTCTGTCTGTCTGTCCTGGCTAGTCATATTCTTGTCTTGGGGGATTCTGTCCTCGAAGCCTCATTTCCTGTCCTCGTGAGATCTAATTCCTGTTCTCGAGTATTTAGTTTTTGTTGGCTATTCCCGTCCTCGAAGTAGCCTAATTCTCGACCTTTCTGAGTTCGTTTCTCGTCCTCGAAGTACTGTACCTAATTCTCGAGATCTAATTTGACCTTAGACTTTCAAACCTTTTTCCTCGACTTTCTAAGAACCTTTTGGTTACCACTGCCTTGACCTGTGTGTGTGTGTAGTTTGGACCACTATGACTGAGGGTCGGTGTTGGTTGTCGTCACACAGAGCCCTGAGAGCAGCTGTGTGTCAGCCCACGACTACTGGGAGACTGGTGGTGAGAGCGAAACCACTCACCATGCATTGCCCGACCTCGACGACTCACACGAAGAACGACGCCTTAGTGAAAGGTCCTTCCACAGGGCCTACCCGCAGTCTTCCCGCCGCAACCGACGTAGGACCAAGAAACGACATCACAGCCACAGCCCAAAGGTACACCACCATCATCATCACAAACACTCCTCTTCCACGCCATCATCATCACCATCATTTACTCTGCTCAGTCACTATACTCTGCCATCCCTCCCTCCATCACCTCTGGACGCCGCCTCGCCTCCACACTTGACACATTCATTACGTCGTCAGGTTATGATTATTATTTATGGTCGACGCTGCAGTCTCCTCCTCCTCCTGAAGCAGAAACTTGTATACCGGTATGTGTGAGCGTGGGCGTGATATAGGTGTATCCCTGGCGTGTAGTGGGCGTGTGGGTGTAGTATACGGGCGCCTGGTACATGCATCACCATTTAGTTGAGACCTGGCTCCGCCCACCACGGTCGTATTTTTTTTTACTGCTGGAGTCAGGTAGAGTGCCAAGGTGGGCGTTGATACCTGGCGATATGTATGTGTGGGTGTTTACTGATCACTTGAAGATTGGCACCTTAGCCTTTATTTTTTACCTGAAGATTAACCACCGTAACACTACCTGATGGATCGGTTAAGTAAGTGTTAGGTTAGTGTCCTCCTCCCCAGCAATACCATAGCACGCTAAGTCAACATAGACATATTACCGAGGATATAAGTAGTGTTGTGGTGCCGAGCCGGGGTGAGAGAGAGTCAGGGGGTGATAGAACAGGGAGGGTGATGTAGCAGCAGCGACTTGAGGAGGCTGGCAATATTAGCCCTGGGAGATGCCTGGCGGTGCCTAGTGTTGCCGACTGGGAGGCTTGTGGCTTCCCCCGTGCTCACATGTTGGCCCACGTGTGTTCACTCCGTCCGTCCGTCCGAGTGTTGCTGTAGACGCGGTAACTTCAACGTATAGAAATTAATTAAGATAAAACTAATTATTATTATTATTACGGTTAGCATTATTAGTACGATTATTGTTATTAGTTAGTTAAGAGGTGAGGGCTCTTCCACGCAATTCTGAGTCTTGTGAAAAACCAATAATAGTTTAGGCCGGATAGGTGGTAGATGATTAGTTTAGCCCAGGGTGGTGATGGCAGCCAGGGTGGTGGTATGCGGTGTCACCAACCAGCTGGGGGTGAGGTGCCCCTGCCCACAAAGTACACTAGTTTAGAGGGTTTATATTTGTTCCTGGTCTTAACCCTGTGTAGTGATGATGATGGGGTAGTGATAGATCTCCCTCCCTCACACACACCCGGGGAGAGAGGGAGGGGGCGAAAGTTGACCAAAGGAGATGTGGAGGAGAAGGAGGGGGAGAATAAGAAAAGGGAAGAAGGGGGTAAAAACAGAGAAAAAGAAGATGATGAAGCAGTAGAGAGAAATACAAACAAAAAAGACTAAAGAGAAGGGTGAGGAGGAGGAGGTAACGTTGCAGGAGGATAGGGTAGGAGGTAGTATGGGAGGAGGGAGATAACGTAGAAGGAGGATAGGGTAGCACAGGAGGAAGGAGGTGTAGGAAGCAGACGTGTGAGGGGTAGGGGGGCAGTGCCAGCTCAACTCAACACTATTATCACTTATTATAATTGTCCAGAAGTGGTGATTCACGACCCTTGGAGGTGTGCCAAGTGCAGGGGATGGGGAGGGGGGGACGGGGAAACGAAGAAGAGATAAAGGTTAGGGGGAGGGAGTAATGAGGGGAAATGGAGTGGGAATGGTGAGACGGGAATGGGTGGGGAAGAGGAGGGAGATGTACTTGGTGTTGTTATGTTGTACGTGTGAGATATTTACCCCTGGAGTACAATGACGTAAGCCTTGAGTTCGATGACGTAACCCTCGAGTTCGATGACGTAACCCCTGAAAGTAACCCTTTGAATGCTTTGACGTATCCTATCAAGTATAGTGTGACGTAACCCCTTCAGTACGATAACTTAACTCCTTTGGTACGATTGTTATCTTACAGAGGGGCTTAAGGTGTCGTACTCGTGGTGTTAGGTATCTTTATATTTAAACCCGCTATCGTATGTAAGGGGTTTAAGTGATAAACCTATGACAGACATCACATTGATAAACCAGGCGGCGCGGTGTGGTATTGTTCAGTTGATGTAAATGACCAGTCGGTATGAACTACTGTACAAGAGTGGCTGTGACGTCGTGGTGTTGGTCGGTAAATATCGTTGAACTCTCACTGTATACTTCTCTTAATCAATCATATTTCAGTACAGTAACGCCTCACCAGCGTCACTTCACTGTAAGGAGGAGCGTTACTGTCCTCACACAAACAGGTTTTCACGTGTTTTCGGTAAATAAACAGACAGACAGACTGTACGGGAATGTTTTCTTTGTGGTCACCTGGGAAGAATTTGCAGCTGAGTCACAACTGCGGTATTGGTTGACTGGTGGGTGGCCGTCAGGAGGAGGACGATGACGACGATGTGGACGAGGAGGAGAAAATACCCCTCATGCATCACCTGGCAGACATCTAGACCACCGTAGGAGGGAGGGGATGCCGTAAGTTCTCTGAAACGAGTAACTTTACCTATCCTGTCATGTTAAGTAAATGCCGCGCCTCGGTGAATCATTGGAGAGTCATGTTGATCATTATGGTGGGTGTGTGGGAGGGTGTGTGGAGGCGAGAAGGGTGTGTGGGAGTGTAGGTGAGGGAAGGGAGAGTGTAGGAAAAGTATAACCATGTGTGGGTAGATAATATTCACATTCCTCTACTGTCGATTCACCTGTGTTACCTCCAGTCATCAAACACACTTCTTACACCTCTCTCTCTCTCTCTCTCTCTCTCTCTCTCTCTCTCTCTCTCTCTCTCTCTCTCTCTCTCTCTCTCTCTCTCTCTCTCTCTCTCTCTCTCTCTCTCTCTCTCTCTCTCTCTCTCTCTCTCTCTCTCTCTCTCTCTCTCTCTCTAAAACCAAGAGAACTGTCACCCTCGCCGGAGATTACTGTACTGAGCTGCCAAAACTTTCTCTTGGGTGCGTTGTACATCGTGGGAGTGTTGTGTGTGTGTGTGTGTGTTGTTCTTTGATGTTAGCAAGGGAGATGTGAAACAGGTATTCTTGACATGTACTCTTTTAAGAGATAAATAGAAACTCCTACTCCCATGATCCCCCCCTCTTACACACACAGTGACTCAGGTGTGTCAGTCACAGGTAGGATAATCACCCTTACATGGCGTATATCCCTGAACACACGTGGTGATTCTGCCACCTCTCCCGCGTGTCCTTGTGTAAGTCACCTGTTATATACTCACAGTCCAGTAAATGTTTTTATTTTTCTTTATAACCTGCATCAGTTAAGTGTGTTGTGTTGACCTGTGTACGTGAGAGGGTCGTCGGGTACCCAGGGTCTTGGTATAGTGTGAACCTTCGTGTCCCCCGCCTCTATCTAGTACAGTATTAACAGCCTTAGTGCAGTGTAGACCTTAGCCTTCTCTTAGGTCCATTAGTTTTGACAGTGTTCACCTTCGACACGATGATGACCCTTGTGATCTCGTCCCCCCCCTCCCCCTGCCTCGACCTTGGCTATTAGTGACAAGGAGAAGGAAAACAATGGATAGCTTGTTCTCCACCTCCTCCACTTCTGCTAGGATGAAGGTGAGGGAGGTATGCTCACGGCCTCTCCTCCTCTTCCCTCCTCCACCTCTGCTAGGATGAAGGTGAGGGAGGTATGCTCACGGCCTCTCCTCCTCCTCTTCCCTCCTCCTCTTCCACTCACACAAGGACGAGGTACAAACGCGGTCTCTCTCTCTCTCGTGATGGTGGCAGTCAGGGATCTCCTACCTCAGCTGACACTGAGATAACTTTGATTTATAATGAGGCGTCTTTTATATCTTTATGTACAAGTGTCGCAGATTCTTGGACGTGTCTAATGAGGTCATTTTCATGGGATGTAAGTTATATTGAGCTTCAGTGCTAGTGGACTTTTTTTTTTTTTAAGTTCACCAGCCTAACCAAATTTGAACTTGCCTAATTAAGCTTACCCTACCTATCCTACTCGACCCTAGACCCTATCCTACTCGACCCTAGACCCTACCCTATGCCCTACCCTAAAACTAACCATTAAGACTAGCGGGTCCCAAACTTAGATATAACATCAGGGTCTAGGTTAGCCCTCCCCCCCCCCTCCTCCCACTTAGACTAGAAAACTCGCACTCTTGATGATTTAGGTAAAGTCTGTACTCAAAAGGACTAGTGGGCTGGGCTGAGGGGTACTTGGGGGAGGAGGTTAGTGATCACCTCCAGATGTTCTCATCGGAGGTGGTGATGATGTAATAATAATAATCACTTGTAACCATAAAAGCTTTTCTTTCTTGAGGCTGACGACTTTCACACAAGTCTCTCTCTCTCTCTCTCTCTCTCTCTCTCTCTCTCTCTCTACGTTTCCTTGAACATCTTGGTGGGTTGGGAGGTAGGTGCCTGGTGGGTTTCCTTGTGTGTGTGTGTGTGTGTGTGTCTGCGTCTAGATGGCCCTGGTCAGTCATCCACCACCCTGGCAACACCAAGGCCTACAGTTTTTTCCCGTCGTGTACTGTGTTGGGGATTGACAGCAGGAACGAGAGAGGAGGGGGGGGGGGTATTGTAGTCGAGGTTGTCATGTCTGTATGTCTCTCTTTCTACCTCTTCACCTTTCCTCCCTACCCCTCCCTCCCTCCTTACCTGTCTTAACACCCAGTGAATATAACTCCCAAGACATACCTGCACGAGTACAATTTGTGATCATGTTAATAGATGCAGTACGTTGGCAGATCTAAGCGAAGGGAGAAAATGCAATGTTTTTCTCCTTTATAACGAGTTGGAGAGAGGGACATGTTGTAACTGTGTGTGTACGTGTTTGTTGTGTGCGCGCGCATGGTGGTAGTGGACAGTGCGGGAGTTATTTTCATCCCTGTGTCTCTCCAGATCACCAGACGAGGCAAGCTCTCCCTCCCACTTCCCACCTCCCCCTCCCTCCCTCCCTCCCTCCGCGGTTGGGTCAGCTGGCAGACACCCACACTCGCTCGCCCGCCCGTAGTAAACACAACCCGCCCACGTGCTCGATTCACCAACACAGATGTAGGGAGAATGAAATAGTGTTGCTCCCCGCGCTTCATACTTCTCGAGTCACCACCACCACCACGCCTGGGATTGTAATGGTGGTTATGTGAGGCACGCTAGTACTGTTGTGTCGTGAATTGTTCTGATTACCTCCATCTGTTGACGTCTTCAGATGGTGTTGATGTTTGATTAACTTGCGAGTCCATACACTAGCTGAATCTTGTACCACATTAAGAATAGGCTTTGGATCACCTGAAGATTAACCACCATAACCTCTACCTAGGGAGTGTTAGGTTAGTTTATCTTCAGGTGTAATAAGCTGAGGGAATCATCAGGTTATCCCAGGATTTTATTAATGTTTTATGGTGATATAAATGTGGTGGATGACGTGTGGCCACCTGGGAGAGATCAACACCCCCCTCCCCCCCCTACACACACACACACACGATTCACGTCGAGGCGGTTCAGAGATTGCAGACTGTTGGACGATAACCCCGTGACCAGTCTGTGTCTTTCGTTCCGTATGTTTAACAACAATATCCAAATGTTATTATGTTTGAAGAAGTTATTGTAATTCAAGGATTTATAAATTATGCTTAGAAGAGTAACTTAAACAAGGTGTTCAGGATGTAGAAGCAGGTGTGTTTAGTTACGTAACTTTTGTGATAATAGGTATTGAGAGGGAGAGAGAGAGAGAGAGAGAGAGAGGGGTGTGTGTGCGCGCGCGCGCTGCCGTGTTGTGGTCCTGGTGGTGACGTTTCCTGCCACCTGCTCACCTAAACTGGCTCCCAAACTCCCCAAGATGCCGCAGATCTGTGTGGTTGTTTGTTGTTATACGTGTAGAGGAGGTTGCTAGTATCCCCGACTCTTCTGGGGTGTGAAGAAGGTGCAGCAGAAGGTCTGTTAGTTGTCCGGACATGAGGTGTTGACAGGACTAGTGGTGGGTTAATGGTTGACGTGTTCTTGCCTTACTACATGTGAGGAGTAACAGATGACGTGATGCTAGGAGGTTGTGGTAGAGTTTCGGCATTCACTCACTCACTCACTCTGCCACTTACACTCTAACTCCCTCATTTAACTCGTTCAACTCAATTCATTCACTCACGTTACGTCACTCACACCATAATTTTGAGCCCACTTACCACCATCATGTCACCCCCCCCCCCCATCTCCCCACCACCAGAACAATGATCAGCTCACCAGGCCATAACCTGTTAGGGCGTGGTCACTCCCCGTCTCTGTCCGTCTTGTCATCGATATACAGTGTAAGGCTTATTGGTTCATCATCTACATTACTGACCACTCTAAAAGATGACAAATAATGCCCTACAAAAAGTTTAATTGATGGAATAAATTATGTTGTTGTAGTGAGGACTGTTGTAGGGTAACAATAAATATTTGGCATATCTCAGTCGAACACCTTCAGAGCTAATTGTGGATGTGTGTGTCCTCCACCCTTGTCTGTATGGCTACACGCAATAGAATCATCTAGAACAGAGTTGAAGAATGGAACGGTTACTGTTGCACTGCAGATTATTGATACAGAGAAGGTCATCTTAGAGGGTGTTAGTATTCCCAAGATGGTAATGGGGGAGCGGGGGCAGTAGCGGGGTGTAGAAAAGTTGGCAAAGGTGATGGTTTGAGCGACCATGACGGGTCTGCCAGATTTGTCTCCTGCAACACTACTTGACAATCTCCTGCCACCTTCACTCACCTCGTCACCACATCCTCCCTACTAGTCGCATCTGTCTCGGGGGAGGGAGATATACCCAGAGGTCAGGAGTGTGTGTGAACGAGGTTGGTGGTTGAGTGTGTATTCGTGTGAGGTGTATCCCTGAGGCAAGAGCTCAACTGGCTGGCGGAATGTGGGCAGTGGTGGTGATGACGTAAGCGCCTGTTGCTCGGGCCCGGGCCCCGGGCTGCACGGGTCGTTCAGTAGCTCACGGCGGCCCGTACTGGACGGACGCTAAACTCAACGCTCTGATAAGCGCTTCCTCGCACGTGTTATACATTGATTCTACGCGGCGGGCATCACCTGTGACGTGCGGCTGAAAATATTGCCGTTGCATATACAAGCACTAACGTATTACCACATAATTAAAGCAAGTACAAGTGAGAATTAGGTGTTTGAAATACTGCTGTGTGGAAACAGACCATCGCTGAGCTGGTCTTAGTGCGAGCCGATCGTGATAACATATCTGTGATAATTTGTTGACTGTGATAATAGTTTTTATGAGTGTTGGAGACAACACACCTCGCTGAAGTTTGTGAGGTTCTCTAGTACAAAGGAAGATGTTGTTGGAGTTAGAGCCGGTGTGGGCGGTCAGCAGCCAGTGGGAGGTAAGAGGTGCCCCAGGCAGTGTAGCGGTGGTGGTGACACTGCTGCCTCTGCTCTAGCGGAACATAAATATTGCCACACAACTAACAGCATCAGTCATAATTATCGCTATGTCGAATAACCATACGCAAGTTCCACGCTTACACACCTCAGCCCTCGTCTACACACACACACACACACACACACCAACCACCTCACTCATCGTCATTGTACATCCACCCGACCCCATCAACCCTAACGCAGTGACAATACATTGAAATAAAACACAAATCACTAATGTAATGTATAGGAATAAGTATTTATCTGGCTGTTATAATATTATAGCTGAGGCTTGAGAACATTTTTTAATTCATGGGGTGAGAGCAGGGATGTTTTACCTCTGTCACTGTAGTAACTATTTCCATCTTTCATCCTGCATGTTCTTTATAACCCCTCAAGCTTAATGGAGAACTTTTATTGATAAATTAAAAGTGAAGAATACTGTAATAGTTCATGAATTGGATAGACACGTGTACTAATAGTTGTTGATGGCCAACAGGACAGTGGAAGTCAGTCCCAGTCGGCTGAGGAAGAAAAGACCCCCTCTTACCTGAGTACCCTGACATCAGATGATGAGCCAACTCGTTATGAACCAGTGCCAACAGATGTTACACCTTGTCACCTTGGCTTAGGGGCAACCCAGCAGGTAACTTTCTGTTGCTTTGTTGTCATTGACGTACAGTATCTCAAAATTAAATACAGTACGTACATGTCGATCATCCATGGTTTATAGTGTTATACAGTGTGGACAGATATTTTTTGAGATAATGTACAACAGAATGACGAATTCTTTCTGCTTTTGGCCGAAACTCTTTTAAACCCAGATGAGACAATATACTGTACAGTGTCATCTATGGGTATGGTTAGGTAGCTGCTTGTAGTCTCACGCGAGAATCTGTTCAAAATATATATTTTGTTGAGCATTTGATAATTATAAAAGGATATGACCATGATTAGACTAGACACACATTTAACCTAACTTCACCAAAATATTATAAGTGAGAATAGGTGGGTTGATTTGTGTTAAATACCATATGAAAGTATTCATGAACGCATTCATGAATAAAACTAACGTTTTATTGTTGTGTGATATATGATTTTATGATTGGTTTTCAATATATCAAACCTGCCCTGTATAAATATATTTATTTATACTTTAATATTAGTTATAATACAAACATATAATTATTAGTTATACTAAACCTACTCTACACTTATGACTTCTAGATGGGCTGCAGGCAGGCAGTGTTGCTGCCATTTAGCAATTAAAAATTTATTGAGTGTACATGCATAGTACATGTTTGGCACACAAAATAATTGTTTTCCTTCCAAATGCCAATATTAATGAATGATATAAAATTTAAATCAAATTTCAAATAGAGGTTGGAAATTTTTTTTCAAGCAATTTTTAAACTACAATTTGGCATCATACTGTCATACATCTCTCCGATACAAATGCATCACCAGTAGCCTACTCACCACAGCAATGAGAGTTGCATGTTATTTACTAAAGGTCTGGTTTACAGATTTAATAAGCTGATTGTATATCCAAAAATACCTCTCCATTCGTCCAAAATAAATTCAGCGGCCAAGTGTATGGTTACTTTTATCAATAAATTAAATAATATTCGTCAGATTATCTTACGAATGTGAACACAGTACTTTGCCCGAGAATTCGAATCGAAATGCAAATACAGGTGCACTACTGAACTTGAATTTCTAATAGTAATATATTAGAATACAATACTGTATACTCCATCCCTGCTTTGAAGTGTTAAATGGGATTGCTCAGGTAGAATACTGTACAGTATTTAATTATTCATATGTTTTCCATTTTGCTCAAGATTAATAATGAACTTTTTGTTCCCATCTTCTCCAGCGCCCATCATCGGGTTTGAGTGAATTAGTAAATGCCAATGAACCAGTACCCAGTGACCGTGGCTCATGGGGCATGCGCGACACTGCCCATTCCGACTCCTGGCATCGAACTGCCCCGCGCTACAGGTAAGATGTCTTCTTTGTTGGTTTATTTGTAATGTAGGTATTGTCACGTTCTATTTTCTGGAACATTTATATACAGTATATAATTATATATACAGCCTGTATTATCCATTCACATAATTCTAATGAATACTCGAATGTACTGGTACAGTAAAAGATGTGTGGATTATTTTTGTTCCGTGGCCTTTGTGCGTACATATGTTTTTCTGTAAAGTCTGATGTTTTCAAGATATTCTGGGTCATTTGACGGGAAACATTATAGAAACTTTCGAGTACGTATAAACAGTACCATTATTTGTCTTATCATCCATAGTTTTACATTACTGTACTGACAGTGGATTCTTTTCTTCCACAGCCGCTTTGATGATGACAGTGCGGTGCAGACCAGTTGGTATCGCAGTGATGACGACGATATAATGTTGTCGCCCAGAGCCTCCCAGGCTTTCACTGACACCGGAGCCCCACCAGGGCGAGATGACCACACTCCTCCTCCTGGGCAGAGTGCAGTGAAGATTCTTATGAAGAATATTAACTCTATTAAGAAAAAGATCAAACGCTATGAAGAAGAATTTGAAGCCGCCTTTGGATATCGCCCTTCACACAGTGAGAAGATGAAGCACAAGGAAATCAAGAAGTACATGAGTGAACTCAGCAAGGCCCGCAAAGAGCTCAAACGTATGTACTGTACTTGTAAATATTCAAATATAAGTGCTCAGAGCTTTCTTGTAATGGTGTAAACCAAGCAGATGTTCAGTACAATACCTTATTTTTGTAAAGTCTGGTTTAAATAATGATTATTACATATATGTTAGATATTTAATGACTTTGTTTACTTTGCAGAAATGAAGGATGATGTAGCTGGGATGATGTCTGTACCAACTGTATTTCCATTGTCACTTCTCCGGTGTCAAGAGTCTACCAACCCTGGTGCAAGACCTACTGCCTCCTCATCGGGTACTGTCGATACCTTGAGACATGTAGAAGATAGATTACGAGAGAAGCGGTCTGCTTTAGGACGGCCAGCTGATTTAAAGAACATGAACTGTACAGAAATGCAGGAGGAGAAAACAGCTCTGCAGAAGGCTCTTCTTTACTATGAATCGGTTCATGGCCGACCCACAACTCGTGAGGACAGAGACCTGGCACGACCACTGTATGACCGTTACCGTCAAGTTAAGAGGATTGTTATGAGATCTTCATCTGTAAGTATCATTGTTTATTTTTTTTAATTGCTGTACTTTTAAAATATTGTCATATTGAGTCTTCAGGTATTAAAACTAATTAATGATGCACATGTGATCAGGAAGGAATGTTTAGAATTGCTTTTATATTCCAGAGAGCGAAGGAAAATCTGGCAGAACTTCCACCTATCATTGAACATGTGGCCATGGATTTCACACTAGCATCACCTCAACATCGCAGTTCCTTACATGGAGATGAAGTTGAGAAACTGTTACCTGCAGCACCCACAACCCCTCCAGGGTTTGATTCTCTACCTGTGTTTGATCCTCCACAATCACCAATGACTCAAACGGATGACCCCAAGGATGGACAGCGGTCAGTTGCCCTTGGTGATCTCCATGCTCTACCCCTAGGTGAGCTGAGAGAGAGAAAGAAGGAAGCACGTGAAGAAAAGAAGAAATTAAGACGGTCACTTCGGGAATATGAAGAGAAATTTGAGAGAGAAATGGGTCGTAAAGTACAGAAAGAAGACAGAGGACCCATGGAACAGACGTACCTAGATTACAAACATGCAAAGGCAAAGCTAAGGCTCCTGGAAGCTCTCCTCTCAAAGCATGAACCCCACAAGGTTTGATTGACTTTCTGCTACCCTTTAAGACAGCTGTTTTAAGAGCTTATTTTTTGGAAAAGCAAATCTTTGTATTATGCTTACCAAATACACTGTAAGCTTTCAATGCTGTAACTGGGTTGGTTTGTTCTGGCTTTGTTTAGGTGAGATTTATAAACTGCATTCAGAGTTTATTCTACTGTATACAGATTCTGTATTTTGAAGTGCAGCTGAAAGTGTGATTGCAAAGTATGTGTTAGAAAGGGGAGGCATCCCAGTCCATGTTTTGTGCATTGTTGTTCTGACATGCGCGGGTAATGCATGAACTGTGATAAGTTGTCGGAAGTTGCCAATATGGTTGTTAGCTAAAGAATCCGTAGTTTTGAATATAATACTAACTGTAGGATAAATAAGGCCTCACAATTACCTAAAAAATTCTTTTGTTGTAGTTACTTTTATATTCAGAGCACTTTGGGTTTGGGAACTTCATGATCAGAAGATGCTGTTGCATCCTACAACTGTTTTTTTTATATTATTATTTTATACTTGGACGCTCTGGACTCGTTAATGCATTGAAGCTTCCAAATATACTTTATCCATATAATTGCTGAACTGTGCTAAGTGTAAGGTACCTGAATTTAGCATTAAGGTACAGTAGCTGTGTGGACCCTGGGGCATGACATCTATCAACTTTTCTAGTAAATCTAAGTTGTTTCATAACCATACCTTTGCCCTTTGTTTTGAGACATCTGTACAAGTCTAATTGTTGTTTGCTTAAGAATTGCCTTTAACAAACTAGATGTATTTTGCCTTCCACAAAAAACTACAGGGCATGTAGGATAGTGATAAACTCTCCTCTTGGTCCTATTATGCACACAAAGATGTGTTCACTCGTTATACTTATTTTTTTGTGGGTTTTGTATTGCTAACGTAATATGCAGACTTGCATAACTTCTACAATATCCCCAGGAAGGTTTGTTGGGCTGCCTGACCAATATTTGTGTATATCTTCACCCAAGATTCCTGTGGTATGCATTTAAAGATATAAGTGTGCATGTTATGGGCAAACCTACATGTTGCCTAGTCACTTGTAGGTAATGTGTAGCCTATTTTGTATGTGTCATCATTCCTGTGACTGAACCCACAGTGTTGCCTCATTTCCAACACACGAGGCAGTTTGTGTGCTGCATATTCAGTGTATTTAGGTGTACCGCACACAAGTATATTGCCATCTATTAGCAAAGATGCATTTGAATATTGTTGTCAGAACTCTGCATATCTTTTTCAAGTACATTGTTTGAGGAACCAATTTCTTGTGAATGCAGTTGCATATGAGCAATTAGTAATTCCTTTTATAAGCAGCTGGTCATCACTAATACATTAGCTAGCAGCTGCCATGGCAAACTGTCAATGGTTAGAGCCATAAGCTTATTGTGCGCTGATACTGTATGCTTTGCAAGGTAATCAGATCAGAGGAATTCCATGCAGTTTAATATTTACTGCTTTCATGATAACCATGCAAGTGCATTCATGATTAAATTCAAAGAGTGAACTTTTGTAACAGACTGTAGTGTATAGTGTTTGCATTCACAAGTAGAACAATATAAAAATTACCACTGGTGACACATTATCTGAGTGTTCTTGCCTCCGTAGTTCATTACAGCTTCAGACTGCCTGTTGTTACTTTGATATGAATAGTTAGATGAATAGTATTAATATCATATATATATGGTTATGTATATTAATGACCTTAGATTATAATATGGTCTTGTACCTGTTAGAATATTTACGGCAAACAGTTACTAGAAACTGATATTACTTCCCATACATAAAAGGATTTATTGATTGTAGTGTTTGCTCAAAGCAAAGAGAAAAAAATGGTTTTATCCCATCATGAGCCTCATTTTCCAATGGTTGAACCATATTGTTTACTTACAAAAGATCCTGTAGCTGGAATATTTTGCTACAGTCCCATTTTTTGATTGATTGATTGATGTATGGCAATTCACCAGCAAGGTTTTATACTATACTTTGAGTAAAGCATAAGGTTTTGGATATTCTTGAAGATTGTTTCATGTTTAATGTCTTAAAATATATACTTCTGTTCCTGCTTACAAGTGGCAAAAAATATACTGCAAGGTTGATAGGTATGGAAGTTTTTGAATGAATGCACCTGTTCCACCCCATTGAGTTGGGAATGGAGAAAGGTTCATGAAATATTTACTGGTAATTACAATTGTTGTAATGTAAATGTTCAGAAATTTATTTAATGTATACATGTACAGTAGTTGGAAAAGAAATGGACTACTACATGTTGAGAAATATTCATGCTCATATATTTGAAAGGAAATTTTTTTTTTTATCTCCACAAATTTCTAGCACTGTGGAGTTTTATGACACCTTTTCCACACAATCGAGTATGGAATAAGGTTGATCATTATAAACAGTGCAAATCTTACAATGCCACTTTTTTTTTTCAACCTTAATTTTTTTATGGCCTCAAAGCAGAAACCGAAGTATTTTATTAAGCTTTATAAATGACACAAATAATTTCTCCACCTCAGTTATAACCTTTGTATGTAATTCAGAAATGGTGATGCTGCCACTACAGCAAAGCCTCAATAATCCAGTGTTACTTTAGGTGATTCTGAATTCTCCCAATTTGGAAGAATTTTGAATGATAGTGAAAGGTCACATGGAATGTTCTTCTGATGGTCAATGACTTGAACATTTAATCCATATACAAGTAATGCATGTTACCCTATAGCAGTATTTATTGGTTTTATCGAGGTTTTACTGTATTATGAAGTTCCTATCTGGACTTAAGCATTTATCTGTATCAAGAAGGCAAGACCCAGAGTGCATGATTGTCAAATTTGATAGAAAAATTGAGAAAAAGTTATGTTCTTTGACTAACATCATGTGTACTGTTTTGATCTTGTCATTCATGTATTAAGATTTTTCAAGAACTAGAAATTGTAAGGTTAAGGTAACCTGAAATTTTCTACCAGGGTTCTATAATCAGTTTACCTCGGTTTCATTAAGAGCACAAAAACATGCCTTTCCATTTTACTATAATGATACAGTATATGGGTCATGCAAACTATTGTAAGTGGAGATTAAGATGACTTGGCGCAGCTCAAGATATTAATATGCCTGCAGAGTGTCTTGTGAATGTGATGCTGGATACAGTGTAGATGATTATTACAGAGGTCCAAGTGAAGAAAAGTAAACACTCGTTTTATATGGATTAACCACACAATAAAGTAAAATGAGCATCTTTCATGTGTTGTTACCCCCAGTATTTTCTCCAGGTTTAATTTGAACGTTTTATTAATAAGTAAAACCCCCATAACTCGGCGTGTATGGGGCCGGGGTCTTGCCGAGTAATCAAATTTTCTGACTTGTCAGAAATGAGACTATGCAGTACAGTATACTGTATATAATGAAATAAAAAGTTATATTAGCTGCTGCAGTTATCTCATTTTACAAATACTGTTACTAATTAAATAAGCACATTTAAGGTAATTTTTTAAACTAGCACTTTTGTACGTTGAAAAATACAATTTGGCGAGTATTGGGGCTAGAAAAATTAAAATGGATAGAGTAAAAATTCACTGGGAGCCCATCATCACCAAACTTTATACGACATTAATTTATTTTGCAACATTTATTTGTGAACTTGGTCATTAGAAAAAAAAAATCGAATTGCAGGAAAACCTCTATTTGCAATGGGGTTAGGTTCCTGGAAACCGAATCACAAATCAAAATATTGCAAATCAGGTTCATTATAACATGGAGC
This sequence comes from Homarus americanus, assembly GCF_018991925.1. Taxonomy (NCBI): domain Eukaryota; kingdom Metazoa; phylum Arthropoda; class Malacostraca; order Decapoda; family Nephropidae; genus Homarus; species Homarus americanus. Next base: position 194,351 of record NW_024711502.1, on the reverse strand, counting down.
TCATTGAGATAGAAAGGTTAGGCCAGTCAGACACTCGTATGTATCACTGAAAAATAAATCTAGAATACTACTAGCACTACAACACAATTATACAACACTCACCACATCAAAATAACAAGTCTGGTCATCATCACATGTCCGCTTGGAGGTGGAGTGGAGATGACAATCTGCCGAGTGCTGAAGAGGGTAGAGAGACAACAGGGACTGGAGGTGTAACCTTCATCCTGGCCTTAAAGATGGTGTAAACACTTGGATAAGACTGAGGAGGGCCATGCATGGCTGGGGACTTCAAAAGTAGAGGGTTGTAGCTGTGATGGGCTTGAAAAAGGAGCCGATTGTTGTCTGGCATGCCTCCTCCTCCTGCAGGTACAGCTCTCAGAACTGTTATAATTGATGTCATTCTCAGTCAGTAGATCCATGGCAGTGTTCATATGTCCATGGCAGTGCTCGACACCTTCAGAGACAATGTCATGGGTGCAGGGTTTTCCTCCACACCCGCTGACTCATTTACTGCTTGCTGTTGTTATTGGAGCAGCAAGTCCTCGGTGCTGAGCTCCTCAAAGAAGTTCTCCAAGACCTCTGCCACATTTTCCTCAAAGCTGACCTCCTTGGAGATGCTGGTGATGTCGTGGTGTACAGCTACAACATCTGTGAAGCTGTTCATGCAGCTCTGTGACCTCCTTCCATGGCTTGTTGATATTTTATATGGAGTGTTTGATGTTGTAGCTGTGCCAGAATTCATTGATGGTTGGCTTTCCCTCTCCATCTGTCACCTCCAACAGCTGCATCATCAACTGCCTCAAGTAGTAGGCCTTGAAGTACAGTGTCACCATCTTACTGCCATTTACATGCCGGCGTGTGTAAGGATACATTATTCACTTATTATTTTCAATCGTATTAAATCATATCATCATGAGTTAAGCAGACACAAGTGTTATTTATAGCCATATAATGGACTATACATCTGGAACATTAAATTCTCTATTAAAATTATTAAAGAGGAGGAGGATTTGGGGAAGATCAGCTGGTTCATACAATATCTATAAACTACTAAAGTTAATGATATAAAATACAGTAAACACAATGAAAATTTTCTTTCAAGTTGACTTGATACAGGTACCTTACTTGTAGATGTACCCCTAAATAGTCAATTATTGATATAAACAACTGCAATACTTAATCATGTACAGCATTTCAAAATATTCTACAAACATAATGCACCTTCTGACAGAGAGATTAACTTTTGTAAAAGGTTGTTAACATATTGAAAAGCTCAGATTTTAAATACAGTAGTGTTTTGGTGTCATGATAGAATATACTTTAAATAAGATGTCAAAACTACATAAAAACAACTCACAATATATGAAATTTGGAAGACTTCTGTTGTTTCCATCTTAACACCACAGAATAAGATCAGAACACAGTGCAGTACAGTACTGTATTTGAAAGAAAAAACTGAAGGTATCAAAGCACTATATTTCTTTATTAAGCCTTAAAGTAATGAAACAGGAAAGTCAATAGGCAACAAATTACTGTAAATGGTACTTGAGAGCAAGGCACAAATTTTCCCTATTAAAACCTTAATAAAAATTGAGATCAAAGAAATATTAAGATAAAATTAATGGCAGTTTTTACAGATCTTTAAAATCTTCGTCTATGTAGAAAGGTGAAACTTAACTAAACTACGTGCGAGGTAAAAAATTTGCCAGATTTGCAGTACTGTACAGTCAAAGGCGGTCTCCGAGTTACAAACGGGTTATGTTCCTGGACCCTGTTCATGAGTCGGAACAATGTTAATTCCATAGGTTATCCCTTAATAACAAATGATGAAAATACTGTAAAGAAAGTGATGTTAAACATTATAAAGTAATGCAAAAAATGGGATTTTAGTTACAGAATTTTGTGATGAATATACAGTACAGTATTGGGTGTTCGTAATTTGGGGACTGCCTGTACAAGAAACACATTTCTGTCTACAGGAAACTGATAGTGCACTACATGAGTCACAGGACACTGGTTATATTGATATACTATACACAATAAAAATAAGCAAAAAGTTTTATAAACAACTGGTCCCTTACAATGGTTTGAATTTTTTTAATTTTTAAAATTACTGTACAGGGGTGCAATTCCCAATTTCCTTAATGATTGGTGACACATGAGATTTATCAAAATCTTGGTCCTACATTCAATGGTATTTTGCAACAAGTTCCTAATTTATGGTAATATTTGATGGATGGAATGTTATCCTTACCTTTAAGAAGCCCCTATTCCTCCATGGCAACATCCAAATGATCCCACTTATACAAGATCCATTTGGGCAGGTCCCAGGCCTCACACTTCTGACTAACCTATTCCACAGTCCATGGTTGAGCTGGAATGTGCTATGAATGATGGCAACAATACTGTACTTATTAAATGGAGTAAATACAGCTACGACTGAGAAAAGTTGTTAGGCAGCTACAAGAATAAACAGCCAATCATAGCAGTAATATAAGCCTTATACAGTACATAAAAGCTACACTTACTGCAATTTATGGTCCTGTAACTCTCAATCATGCATGACTGAATACTAACACAAGTAGTACTGCTACTAGTATATGTGAGGTTTACACCACCTCAATTTCATAACAAATAATATTTTCTATAACAAGATATTAATTGAAAAAGTTATAAAATCCATTTGGTGATGAGTTTTTTGTTTAAGAATGAATGACATATTATTATTATATACACTAAAGTCCACCAAAAAAGCAGAAGTGTCATTCTCCTTACTAGGAACAGTCCATTATACACACACAAGTAAACACATTTCTTAAGAGTCTAGGCCCTCAAAACTAGGGACACCATCGAGTGTATTGATATCAGTTCTAACACTCTCTGTTGCTATTAACAAATAAATTATATAAACACTATGGGTCTTTAAAATCGAGTATTATCTCATACCTTTAGCAACCAAAAGTTGTTACTGGCACCCATAACTCTTACCAACCAAAATTTTTTTGTGATTTCAAGTACTTTTACTCACCTAAACTTGTCACTGGCCCTGGGAGAAATGAAAGATCTTGGCCCCCAGCCAATCACGGAAAGTTCCTCTTGATAATTACTACCAAGAACCACTAGATATAATATAACATTCTGTGCACCCTGATTACTACAAGTATAGTACTTTGCACTAACTTCTTTACCATACTAAAATTCACCTCTAAGAAGTTTCTCAACAGTAAAAATTGTCTAGCACACTAAAATTCAGCACTTTTATCACAAAATTAAAAATAAACTTTGTATCGCACATGTATCCACAAATCAGTTTGCAAATAAGTGTCAAGTCAGAAAAGATACTGTACTCACCACACATTTGTGAATTAGTAACAAGGAAATTTCCAACAAAAAGAATAACTGATGTAATACTGTACTGTACTTATGTACAGGTAGTTATGTGTAAGGATAAGATGCAGAGAACAAAAATTTAATATGCATAAAACAGATATGGTAGTTCTATACAGGGCGTCCCCAAGTTACAAATGAGTTGCATTCCAAAATACTGTAATCATTCATAAGTCATTTGTTTGGAACTCAGAAGTCAATTTCTCAAGACACAATGTTATAAAATTTAATGGTATTCAAGTCCCTAACTAAGGCTACAAAAGCCAATTTAGCCCTTGAATAACTCTCTCAGGGTTTGCATAAGCACTTTGCTTATGAAATTTATACAACCATTCAGAGATTTCATGATTTTCACATATAAAGCAGTACTGTACTGTACAAAATTTTGGTTTTCATTTACGTATGTTTTGAGTATGATTTTGGTTCATAACCATCCTACAACAGGCAGTGGGGGGACAAGATACACTATGCTAGACCAGGCTGTGTGAGTAACTTGCTGTGGGGTGAGTGGCTGGGACCCTGAGAGAGTCAAGTTCAAATCTTATACATTTGTCATGAATAATAGATAACAATACTGTTGCAATACAGTAAGTCCTCGTTTAACGTTGCCCCGATAACGTCGCTATTCTTTAGATACCCATGATTCGGATAACATCCCACCGATTCAATATAAAGTCGTCACGGACTACTTTGTACGGTACATCACCCTCTCTCATCTTGGCGAACTACGCTCTCACCTGCGTAATGTCACAGCGTCGCCAATTTTTTTTAAGCTACTACAGCGTTCGTGCGTGTTTAAGTGTTTTTCCTCTTAATACTGTACTCTAACCATTCGAAATGGCTTCCAAGCGCCCATCAAAAGCTACTGAAGCTAGTGTTGTCAGGAAGCAATATAAGACCATTAGCCTTGCTATGAAAAATTAGGTTTTAAACCGGGAGGAGGAGCCACCCGCCGGGTCTCAGTGACTCGCCACCCTCCTCCTCCACTACCCACAACACACTCGCTCTACCACCATTGTCCATCAGTGAGTACAATACAAACTGATTTAGTTTATTTATATATATACTGTACTATTTTCCATAAAAAGTTATTGAATTTCTGTATATGTAATGTATTTTATGGGGCAAAGGGAGACTGGGGAACGTAATTCCTGTATTTTATCTATTTCTTATGGGAAAAATTGATTCCGTTAACATCACGGTTTTCAGGAACGGAACCACGACTTTAAGCAAGGAATTACTGTACAATATGACAAAATAAGAAAAGAAAACAAAATTCTTGCAATTTCTTGTAATATTATTCAGCCAAACACATGGCCAATCTGTGTCAGAGTTTGACCTCTCCTTTAATGCTTTATAATGTTCATATTCATCTCCAATGTTATTGCTTTTCTTTGATCGACATATCACAAGCACCACTCTTATGCTTGTCATCCATGAGTTGGGTCTGTTTTAACTTACTTAATATCAACAAGCTAACTCTGGTCTCGCCAAGAAGGTAACAAAAGAGTAACTGCCATTGAACTTCTGCAGTAGAGGATGTTGTCCAGGCTCTGCCATGCATGCTAGTTCTCAAGAGTGACAGATAATGCTGCACATACATACATACATACATACATACATACATATATATATATATATATATATATATATATATATATATATATATATATATATATATATATATATATATATATATATATATATATATATATATATATATATATATATATATTACACATAATGGTATATGTGCTGATAACCACATAGAAAACAAGAAGTTCCCAAGCGCTTTCGTGTAATTCACATCTTCAGGGGTGGGTACAGACTAAGGAGTAATTATTGACAAGGAGAGTGAGATCAAGTCCTTAAGGGCAGCAGGTGTCCACCATATTCAGGTCATTAGGTAGTGACCCAACCCTTTCACCTGGTTACAAATCTTGTTAATCACAAAATTGTCCAATTTATACATGCCATTACTCAAATTCATGTTGACAGATTCGGTATGTTTAACGAGACTAGATTCTATTATGTTCCAAGTTTTCTTGTTTCCTATGTGGTTCTCAGCAAAAAACATGGACTGTACGCACCTACAGTGATTTATTTTCATAATGGTATACGTAACATAATATTGTACCGTACAAATATTACCTATACAACACATATTTGAACACATGAAGTATAACAGGACACAAACTGTACAATAATTTCTATAACTCGTAAGTTGACATCCTGTATCAAAATATTAATATCTCGTGGAGCTTTGTTCACATGTCCGGATGCTTGTAAGTCGGGGAGTCCCTGTACATAAATTTTAGTGGAATATATAAGTTTCTGCCATAAACATAGCTGCAATGATCAGTAAACTGATGCAAGCCACACTACATATCATCTGAAGTACTGTATTGTACTCAGTGTGAGCAGGAGAACATCACATCTAAGTCATTTAAATTTCAACCAGTAAAGTATGTCATCGAGTGATTATGTACAGTTGGGGTCAGGAATTCATGATACAGTTGATGATGAGTCGCTATGCCGAACCTCCCCACCAACACACACATTACTTAAATGATCTAACAACCATTGTGAGGGACATTACCATTTGGGTTAATGTAAGAGGTTTATTCATTGTTCCTGCAACCAATCATCCAGGTTATACAAAAAAAAAAAACTCAATAGGCATTACTTGCAATTACAATATTGTAGGGTAAATATGAGTTACAAACTTTTAACAGTGGTGGTTCAAGGTAATAAACAATTGCCCTTCACGCCCCATCATGACCCTCCCCTCCCCCCCAAGACAATCAACATGTGCATGTGTATGGTGTGGTAGGTTGACACAACGGGCTGTGTGAAATATTACTTCCACCACATTTCTCTATATGTGTGTGCAAATCCACATTGACAAATTTGATTTTGATGTAACAAAAACTACACAAGCAGACCAGAGGCCCCTACTATAATGTCAATTTTAGTTAGTGAATGAATTACTAGAATAGATTTGACTGTAAGAAACTAAATATATTACACAGGCAAGAGGAAGTCAAGAAAACATGTAAGGAGTCCAGCAATGATGTTAAAATTGACAATATGGAATAGTCAGGTAGAAACAAAATAAAAATACTGTAAGTTGCCCTGGCTGGGATTTGAAAGGTTAGAACAATATAAGTGGCAGTCAGAGCAGTTAATTCGTCATCAACATACATTTTGCCGAGATCAGGTATCTACTCAGCCGTGATGTTACCGGATAACCAATTACATAACTTCTGAGTAAGCACTACAATGACATAATGCTATATAAAATCATTACACATTTCCTTTTCCTCAAATGTAAAGACACTCCATTTCTCTCGTTTGAAACTAGTCTGTGCTATTTCTGCATTTTGTGCAAACATTTCAGATCAGACTAAAAATAATAACATGGGGTAAGAGCTGACTTGAATGACGGTGTCCATTGTTGTAATATTCCTCCCATATTAAACAGTCATACACTATTCACTTTTAAAGCTTGGCATAAGTATTATATGTTCAATGAAGACCCTTTTTACAGGGAAGTGACATAATATCCATTGCCAGTACAGTATTCCACTAACAGAATATATTATTGCAATATTTATGGTAAATTACTAACATGAAGTCTATTATGAGGATCATTTCGTATAAGATTGATGGGTCGGTTTTTGCAGGTGTATACAACACAAATACAGTATAGTCTCGGTTTACGCGGATTTTTTATACGCGATTGGTCATTTACGCGGCACCTGTCCAGACGTACCAATTATTAGTTACGCGGTACATTCCTGAATTTACGCGTGAAGCGGCGCGGACAAGCTGCGCGCTAGGTCGCTCTTACGTCACCGCTGACGACAGATGACATTTCGGACTGTGATTGGGCCACGCATCCTTACCACCCACGCATCTCCTCCGCCGCGAACTGTGATTGGTCTATGTAACCTTGCTTGCCCAATCAACAAAACATTACCGAGTTCTTCACCCGCCACAGCCAGCCCAAGTCAATGATAGTGAGGATATGGACTCTGAGGGGTTTGACAAGGAGGCTCTGCTAGCCTCTGTGGTGGATAGTGATACAGGTGAGGGCCAATAATATGCCCTCTGCCTCGGAACCCCCCATCCCCATGTGCCCAGCCATCTCTTCTATTAATGTAAGTGTTAAAAAACCTAATATTATTGATATTTCTCTTAAATATTAATTGTGTGTGCATACCATCATAAAATTAAGATGTTATTTTTACTACAACGTACATATTGTGTCGGAAAAAGGGTAGTCTGGCAATCGGCCCAGTCTCTATTTCAGTTAATCCCATATGTTCTGTTATTTCGTTTACGCGGACCTCCATGGGTTTAATTGACCGCGTAAAACGAGACTATACTGTACTGTTTAAGGCCATGTTGTTATTATCATGTCAATATGATGCTTCACTCACCATAGCTTGAAGTTATGTGACTACTGGCTAATGTTGTTACACATCCAACTTCCCCATTATATTCTGAGAGAGAGAGAGAGAAAATTATATGGTTTACTTCATTTAGAAAACATGATATTTGCATCACTCTTCATCATTCATCAGTAACATCGTCGGCTCATGTTAATAAATAACCTTCGCCCTATCTTGTGTGCCGAGTCTTAACCCGAATCACTATGCTTCATTAAAAGTTCCACACTGTGTTGGTGGGGAGGAAAAAGGTAGAACGGTTCGCTCACCCTCCGGCACGAGTGTATCATGAATTCCTGAACCCCGAATGTACATGAATAACAACCTGTCTAATTGCCTATGCACAATATTGTATGTGAAGTGAACAAAAGACAAATACTCACACAGTTACCTTAATAACTTGCCAAATCCACACATATATATTCAGCCCACCGATATAACTAAGATACAAAATTGGATCACATCATAAGGGCCACAGTGTTTGTACCTCCAACAAGTTAGGCTCTTAACATGAACTATTCTATGATATTAAAGTAAAAGCAGTTCTGGAGTCTCAATATGGTGCTAGCAGTAAATAATAACTATTTTACTAGAATATATTTCAATGTACTGGTAGTCCCCTGGCACAGTGACACCTTGAGGATCTTAACTCTGAAGAACAATAACAGAAAGCTTATAGTAATAAATTCATGAGACCTTACTGTGAATGTCTACAAATCAATGAGGTTAAAATACAAAACTAAACATTTAAAAATAAATCTATGCTAAGTTTACAAGTTAAAGTCACCATACAAAAATGAACACGGACACCCATTATTTCAAAGTTCCTCCACAAGCAATATGGGAGGGAATTCAGGAGAAGCCCCTACGGTTGCTAAATTATTAGAGATATTTTTTCTGAGTGAGGGAAGGTTGGTTATATCCCAATACAATAGTGGCAGAATCTCTCATCCTTTTACCTACACAGTACATCTATTTTTTATCACCTCCTTATCAATAACTCTTTCTTCTTTTTCAACTAAAATTCTTCAACACCCTTAAGAAATGTTACATTTATGAATGAGGTCTGATTACAGTATGTGGTGTATTGATTTGTTTCCTATAAACCTCAGAGGGTCAGGAATCTTTCTTGGAATAAATATTTTAGTTCAGCGATTTTTGCCTTCATGATTTATTATGCCAAGCCTATTCTTACAATTCTATGTTTAGGTCATGCATGAATCCAAGATGGACATAAAAGAGGAAGGTGGAAATTACATGAACCTAAACAGTTCTATTAGATTCATCTGTTTATCACACATCAGATCCTCAAGTGAATAATACATACTGTACTTTATCACAAGAATAACACCTGTGTGCCTGTGTAAGAGTGAAAAAAACAAATGTGGTTATTTCTCATGATTTTCACAATATCAGTGCTTGTAACTTTCAATGATATGATGAACAACACTCAATAAGTAGTTTTTTTATCAATTATCAATAAATCTGTTGTAAATTTTTCAAGTCAGGTTGATTATCTCACAATTAACCTTTACAATTTAAATGAAACAAAATAAAACCAATTCAATATAATTTATATAAGATACGAATGCAATCATTCCCATAAATTACAACCAGATCAAAGGAATTATAAATACAACATTAGAAAAACAGTCACTACAGTATTGTGGATTTTCTGTTATTCTACACCCGTCTGTGGAATTTTCTATCTACCTATCTAACAGCCAATTACATTTACTCTTTTATTTTAGAATGTGGATCATCAATAAGACAAGTGGTAAGAATAAAAGAGAGGAGCTGACAAAGAAGCACCAATGTACAAGAATTAACAGCAACATGATAATAATGAAATTAAGGAAAAAACAAAACAAGCTGATCGACTATAGAAACTAAAATTAACCGTTGTTTCTTCAAGTTACATTAAAAGTTATTTCCAAACAAAACTATTCAGCAAGTTAGGGAAGAGTTATTTTCAACTACAGTATAACTATTTAGCAATCAATCTGGCCCCAAGGCTGTACCGGTAATCAACATTTATGGCATTTTTCTGTCTTAAGGCAATAACATGTGCCCAGGGCCAGCCTTAAGCCAATTGGACCAATTGATCCCAATTGGGCCCCGCGCCTAAGGGGGCCCCGCACTAGAGTAATCTACTCTCGGCTTGTCAAGTACACACAACACATCATTGCAATATATATGTAACACCACATTGCAGGTTCTACAGAGAACAGCAATTATTATAATTTCTTATGAATTTTTACAAAGTCTGTAGTGTTTATTTATACTGTTTATGTTTTGAATTTTTTGTCTGTAACTGAATTAAATAAAACGTTAATTACAGAACAGCATTAAAAATCATTTCTCTGAAAAAAATTAAGAAGACAAATATGTAAATAAACGTGTAACAGCTTTTAAATATCTATAAACCTATAGTATTTTCTTTTAACAGTATCATGTGATTAAATTGCAATACCCCTGTATTACATCTTCATGCACATGCACATCTCTGTTGCAAAATAAATAGTAGGCCTATATTCAGACTTGAGTATTTAAGTTTTACAAAAGGGGTCAGGGGATAGGGGTAAATTATCCCAAATGGGGTAAATCTCTAAGGTTTGGTAATACATGCGACATGAGGGCCTCAGATTCCTTGAGTTTACTCCGCATTGTTAAAAAATGTTTTCTTTGGCATGGTGACTGACCAAAGTTTCTAGAGGTCGTCAGATTTACGTTTGTTTCCATCTCATGGTGTGAGTTTCCCTTCCGTCAGTGTAAACACAGCTGATTGGATCTTACTACTAGCTGATTAATTTTGTGTCACGGACCCATAAATGAGGCCCACCAAAATTGTTCCCAATTGGGTCCCGCACCTCCTAAGGCCAGCCCTGCATGTGCCTATTATTTTAGTTCAACCTTGTTTTCACCTATGATGCCTCACACCTTCAGGGAGCTCTGATGAGGTGGGAGGATGTGGAGGTTGGCCATGACAGAAGAACCCCCAGGCTGCCTCATCACCACTTGCTTCCCTTACCATCCCTATTCTCCTTCCCATGATCTATGTGGTCCCATCTATCCAATACATCAGCCACATTTCACAAATTTTTTCCTCACATACACTAAACTTTATAACTACAGTAATATCAAATGGAAAATCCTAGAGACAAGTGTAAAATGTCAGATGATCGATCCTAACATGCATTTTCCTATCCACTTAGGGGGCGTACAGTTGTTATACTAATAAATATCAACAATAACAATTGTTTACAGAGAAAACTTAATAACTGTTTAAAATGGCATCCTCAGTAGTGGAGGAGAGGTAGTAAATAAAAGAGGGAGACAAGAAGAACAGGAGTCATACATTAGAGTAAATTAGAAAACAAATTTGACGGTGAATCGGAAAGTGAACTGGAAAACTGATCCGGATAAAAATTAAAAAATTTGAATCAACAGAAGATCAGAGAGTGAATCACAAAAAAGTGAAGCAGAGTGATTAAGTCGTGAATCAGAAAGTCACACAAAGAATCAGTAAGTGACAAGTAAACCAGAAAATGAATCAGAGTGTGACTGTTGGAATATCAAGATGAAAACTCTGTAGAACTGCACGAGGACTATTAATACTAATCAACAATAGGAATTACAAATTAAAAGATACAGAAGTTACATACTTTATGACGAAACAAGAACAATCTTGGTCTCGTGTATAAAAGACTTGCATAATACCGTATCATAATGACCACATAAAGTTACAATTTCACATTGCTTTATGCACAATAGTTTGTCAGCAGAAATAATGAATGAATCTAGTAACTGGTCAAATTGGGCCTAGTCCTAATTGGCCCCAACCTAACCTAACAATTCAGATACTGGGGTACTATCTACATAGCCCAAATCCTAATGGCCAAGATTATGTAACACTAGGACCTATGCCAACTGGTGCCAATACGACCCAGCAGCCTTTGGTCATATGTTTAAGAAAATACAAAGAATAGAGAAGAAGCTCACTCTAAAAGATCAGGTTTTTGATACAACTGTTGAGTCTGCCTAACAGGTGATGAGGACTAGTCAACCAAGGTATGGTACTGCATTTCAAGGCACGACTGAATGGGTACTTCAGAAACACCTCTACAATGAATTTTCTCGTCATTCAACCAAATCCGTCAATAACTTATACTAAGTGTGGAGAATGAGACTTGAAAAAACTGACCCCAAAGATATAAAATCTACCTTTAATAAAATTGCTTCCCATCCCAAAAACCTCAGCATATGTAAATTCCTCTCTCATCACTTTACATGTACAGTATATCAAAGCATGCTTGGGAAGATGACGAGTGCACGATAACAAAGTTCCGAGACGTGTTAAACGTGATAACAATATTCTATCTAACTTCAAAAGTGTATAACCTACAGATCTGTAATAAAGTAGTGAGCAAGGAAAAAAGTCCATAACATACAGCAGTGACTACACCATAGGAACATAATTATTTCACAACTTGGTGATGCCACAACCGACCAAAACAGCTGCATTAAATGGCAGTTGCAGCACCGGTTGTAAACTACTCTCTTTGCATATTATCAAGTTTATAAGAGTCCTACATTATCACATATTCCTTCATTTTTGTGTTATCTAAGGATCACTTCAAGGTTGCAGATTAAATTTGTTCTGGTTATTTACTGATCAGAATATGTACAAAAATGGTTAACAAACTTCACATCAACAATATGCCCTCAATGTTTATTCTGCTTCTTGAAGTTACTCTTTAGCAATTTCTGGGATATGAAACAGTGGAAATGTATAAGTTCTTACCTATTAAAAATGTGTATGACCTTCAGTACAGTTCTAAGAAAATGACTCTCCTACACTTACGTACAACAGAACCTATAGCTGACTCAGCACATCTCTATGACTTGCCCTTCTTGTAGCGTTGTCTGGCCTGGGCCTTGTTGTATCTTGGGTGGTGGCGCCGCTCCTCCCCTTCACCCCCTCCTTCACTAGTCTTTTCTCTTCCTCCACTGACTCCATTTCTTGTATCACCATCTTCCACACCTATCAGAATAATGAGATTCAGCTGATGATTTGCAGAAGAAAATACTGTAAGTCTAAGGCCAAAACAGAAACAATGGTTAAGTACGACACTAGATTGTAAGACTGTGTGTGTGTTTCTGCCCATCCCACATTATAAGAGGTGGAAAGTCTGAAGGATTAAATATTAAATCCTCACATTTTTTTTTTAAACTAATGAGAGGAACAAAGTGCAACACAGAAAACCTGAATTAATTTATATACACGAACCGTTCATAAACTACATACATGGTGTTAATTAACTAAGAAGATAGGGAATCAAGTTAACAAACCTCACTGCCTTCTCAACTACAGTACACTGGACTGAGCACACAGATTAATACTCATCAATTACTCATAATAATCAATAAAATTAAAATTTAATACCACACACACATCCACACAAATACAATAAATTCAACCATTTTTAACTCATTCTTAAAAACTACCTCAGCAACAGTACTGACCAAAGTAAACCCGAGGTCAGTGCACAATATCTGAAAAACCAAAGAAAATTGGCTGGCTCTTACCTAGAAAGTCCAGTGGAGGTTCTAATAATGACTTGCGCTGGTTTTGTATATACATTCGGTAGCAGTAGCCGAGCCCCAGGCCCAGGAGAGAGAGCATGATAGTTACCATGGACTGTAGGACAGGATGCTGTAAATAAAAACAAATTGCTATATACTTTATTTACCTATACAGAAAAAAATTCTTTAATTACCTAAACAAACAAAAGACCTGATTACGTGACAAATAAAGCAGAGGCACAGTGTCTAGTACTGTATACAGAAAAAAAAGGTGTTAAGACTCAATGATGTTAGAATATGACCACATCCAGTTAATTAACACCAAAAAGTGATGTTACACTATGTAACACAAATACTGCCCCTTCAATAAGTTTGGAAGATGATGACTTATAGAAACATGTAGCCAACCATTGCTCACCATTTTATGATTGTTTTATATCTGGGAATATTGCACATGGATCACATGATGTTGTTAGGTGCATAATTTGATGTGATTATATAAAAAAATTATGGTATGAATGGGTTTCGTGAAACAACCGTAAGACATTTAAGTCAGAAATTTTCACACTGAATGCAAAAACGTATCAGAAGTCAGTGTGCAAACATATTTTTTTCTAAAGTACAGCAGGAGACTGTGTTGATTACAGCTGTTGATAAAATTCCCTCATTACTTTTTGCAGTTTATGATATCCACTAGAGGATCATATAGTTAAGGAGGAATTGAGGTTTTCACATCTACTTACTTAGATTTCTCTTTGTGTTATAGTGTTTTTTAATGTTATCATCAAAAGCAGCATAGCCACAGTATACACTACCAACTGTAAATCAATCACATATTTGATCCACAAATAAATTACAAATATTGAGAGAATTATGTGAGAAGCTTTAAATAGACAAGTGTTTCCATCCACTCTTGTGTATTGTTTACTATGTTTCATCTGGGTATTTCTGGCCTTTCATACTCCATACAGTCCTTCCTTGTAAATTCCAGCTTCTGTATTGCTAAACTTGCAGGCACTGTACTGTAAACGTTTTACTTTTTAATGGCAAAAATTCACAAATACAGTACCACGAATAGTTCACACACGAACAATTTAGAAAAATATTGTCCAAATTGTGCATCAAGGCTGAAATAAAAAGGAACAATTTGTCAAGACCCCATTTCATGCATACCACTTGGTCTACTTGTAACTATTTTGTACCAATGGCATGGTATTGTTCTGGCCATTTATACCATTACTTACACATTAATTAACAAATTGTTCAAGTATTATTATGGAGTCTTCAATACTACGTGTGTGTGTGTATAGGATCAGTACAGGGGTAACCCAAATATTGAGGAAGATTCTGCTGTGAATACAAGAAGAGGTCTCAACTAAACAGATATATCAGCTAACTTACTGTGAGAATTGATTCCTTGGCAATGATTGCATCTCCTACAACCACCAACACTCCCAGGATGAGCCCAATACCTGCACCAACCCAAGGAGTCTGTTGGTCCACCTGTTGAGTAGTAATAATTTATATTGCTATTTTATAACTGGCACACTCAACTAAAATATCAATGAAGAGTAGAATAACATACTGTATTAGAAAAGAGTTTTACATGTCTTCCAATCTATCATGCATCTGAAATATATCCGATAAAAAATCCATTTGAACACATTATACAGTAATCTACTAACTTTTCAAATCCTCTTCCAGTTATAAATATCTTAATTCCATCACTGTCCACATTCATTCCATATTTCAATAATCTCTCTGTTAGTTGATTATTTTTTTTTTTTTTAGTATTCTAAGAAATTCTGGGAAAATCTCTCCATTCCGGGCATGGGAACAAATTTCTGAGGATTGCATCATGTTTCCGACACGGATTTGCATGCAGGATGCGCAGGTGGGTAGACTCAGAGTGCTTGTGATATGATTAGCCATTGCTGCCGTGTAACTGCATGGGATGCCTATGATTGGCTGATGTCTCTCACAGCTTATTTCTTCAAACTCTTGCATCATGATACAGTACTGTATACTTAGTTCATTGTCTGCTGCCATTGAACAGTCTCACCCAAAAGTTCGTTAACTCTCCCAGCCAGCTATTGTTGCACTGCCTGCTTCAGACGTTTGAAACTGTTTCAGTACCAACCAGAACATGAAACCGATACAAATATATCTAAAGGTTCGAAGTAACAGACTCAAGTTCATACATCTGAAGCAATAGCTGGCTGGGAGAGTTAACAAACTTTTGGGTAAGATTGTACAAGCTTCTTTGCTCACTCACTGCTGTTTTTGCATACAATCTCTGTTGTGCAGTACAGTACTGTATTGTACATTATTATACCAGGACATATGTACAGGGATCAGCCAAAAATACCGTTAAAGCAATGTAAAGATATAAAAAGTTGTTACAGTTACATATACTGTACTTAGTAAGTGTGAAAGTACCATATGTACAGTACTGGTATCCCTCATTTAACAATGAGATTGTGTTCCTGATAACCTACAGTAAGTGAAATTATAGCAAAACGAGGGATAACAGCAGAGCACAGAGGGCGAACAACAGGTTCACACAGCAGGGCAGTAAACATTGAGTACAGTACAGTACTGTCTTCCCTACTACTAATAATAATACAGTAAGTTTGTTATAAACAGTTTCAAAGCCAAGTGACTGATTTATTAACACAAAACTTCTGTATAATTGATCTGATTCAGAGTTAAACAATTTAGTGAGCAAAAGGTGAGCCTAATTCGAACAAATTTCAAATTGTATATTGTACATAAAAATGATTGAAAATTTCTAGGAAAATAATAAAATTGATACATACAGTAGTACAGTATATCACAAAATGAAATAGCACATATTTTATGTAAAAAAAAAATAGTTCCTTTGACACTCAAACCATCCTCTGTGTGACGCGACACAGTTCAGGTCAATCCGCCATGTGTTTGTGTGTATTTTGTAACATCACATCGGGGTAGGGAGGGTGGAGAGTCTGTGATGCAGTTACAGCCCACCGCTTCCACACATACTGTATGTTCACTCCACACATACTGTATGTTCACTCCACACATACACACCCATGCTCTTCATTTTTCTTATTTTATAGCTTTATATTATATTTTCTTTATTTCAAGTACCACATTAGTGTACAGCATTGTAATGATTTTTCCACAACTTCTATAGTTTCATTACATGTAACAAAGGCAACATGCCATCATGAGATGGCATGTTGCCTTTGTTAGCTCATCCCCGGGCTTTCTCCCATCACTAAACCAAATTTGACCTAACGTTAAGTGTGAAAGGGAGTCAAACATTTTTTATCGCCAAATTGAATTAACATTAAGCGAATTAACACTAAAGGAGGGATACCTGTATACTGTGCATGTACATTTGTGCTTGCATAATTAATACAGCTCTGTGTTTGTCTGTGCGAGATGCATAGCTTTGACTCTCAGAAAACATTTCCGAGGACTCGGAAAAATTCTAGTGATGTGCAAATTTTTCCAAGGATGAGAAAATTTGTCTCCATACCCAGAAATCTATCAACCCCGGAACCACTCTGCACCAATTATCCTGGCTAACAAGGATAGCACTGTCCTGTATTGTTTATGACAATATTACTTATAACCTATACATTAATTCTAACCCAATACCACCTACACCACTTCCTGATAATCCACATAAATTATTATGTTAATTAGTTTTAGGTTTGACCTCAATATACTATAGCTGTGCTCTATCCATAATTTTTTTTTCATTGATGATGCTATATAATACTGTATTGTAAAAAATGTATTGTAAAAGCTTCTAGTATGCCTTACATCCTTCTTACCTTCTGCTGGCGAGTCATCTCCCTGTTAGCTCTCAAAACACACTCCAGTAAGGTGGGGTCATTTTGCAGCTGGGAAGCACGACGGTAGGATTCCAACGCCTCAGCAAAATGACTAGTTGCAAATTCGACTTCTCCTCGACGAAAGTATCCCTGGCGAGAAATAACATACAGTATAGTACAGCACAGCACAGTATAGGTAATCCCCAATATGATTATGGACGTGGGTTAAAAAGTTTGAAATTTAAGTACAGTACTGTGCTGTACATGTACAGTAATTAGTAATAACCAATTATGTACAGTACTGTACAATAGAATTGATTTCACCATTTTTGAGTTTCACAAGCTAATTTCTCAAGTTTCAGATACTGTACCATCTTTATAGCAACAGAAGAACTGAACAGACAAATTGCCTACAGGACCTTTGTTTAGGAGGAACCTAAGTAAATTAGCAATTATCTACAGTGAGATAACTAGATTTTCATTAAAATTGATGGGAATATTTTTTTTTTTTTTCTCATTATACAAATACAGAGCAATTATATTTAAAACAACTTACCTTTGCCCACTTAGGGTCAAGTTGTATAGCTTCATTAGCATCTTCAAGGGCATGGTAGTACTGTTGAAGCTTGAGAAAAGCATAGGAACGATTACTGTAGAGTTGTGGCGACGAACTATCTATCTTGATTGCATGCGAGTAGTGTATTATTGCCTCGGCATAATTACCAGCACGGACACATTCATTTCCTCTCTCACGTAATTCCGTCACCTGTAAATTAGGATAATGTATTTTTTAAATTATACTGCCCTGAAACCTAACACTGAATATCCTTGAGTTAGGGCTCCACTGTTATTTTACCTAATACTGTACAGTACACATATCTTGGTATTTGTCCACACCCAAGGTTTCCTTGCATAATTTCCGTGTGTATCTCTGATGAAGAAATTTTACAACAGATGATCAAAATCTATAAGCACTGTAATTTTATACATAACGGTAATTTATAACTTCACCACTTTTCAGCTTATTAACTCTTTTAGGTGGTTGGTCTGCTCAGTGTTACAGTACTTTATTATGAACTTCATTGCCAGTGCTAGTACAGAAGGAAACCTGAGTTAACACCCTTCTCAAATGTGTCTCAGACCACGACCCAAACCCATGACATAGTTGTGAGAGATACTGTACATCTGTTAATGCTGTACCACCATGTTATCAATTACAGCTTGGAACGTGAGCAGTTGAACAAACATTCGAGACCCTGGTGACCAGTATACATGACCTAATACCATGAAAACAATTTTTTTTTTCTAAGGCATTACTTTTTGATATTACAGGTCATGGCTACTCATTTCTTGCTGATAAACCTAACCTAACCCCTTGGATCAGACTTCTATAAACCCAAGAGTATGAGAGCTTAATCTCTCAAGTACAAGTATTTCAATCATTTTACTCAAGTACAGTAGTTAATTGTCAGAATAATTACCAAGTTTGGTAAAGGTGGAGGAGATGGTTAGCACCAGAACGACTTTATGGAACGGCACAAAATTTTAAGGTTATGTTGCTTTGGATGATACCGAGTAATAAAATCAAATTGACAAATTTTTTATTTATTTATTTTATTTTTTTAATCTTCTCTTTCGATCATAAATTATTGTTAGTAGGCAGGGCATGAAAGAAGAGGGAAATAATGGGGTAAAAACACTGCACACACTGATCATATGGCAGTAACTTTACGCCTCTACGTCCTTTGTAGATGAAAAAAATAAAATATCTACTGTAATTATGGCACCTTCGGATCTCCTGTGATGACCTTGTCTTGATTTACATAGTCTGCTATGTTATGAAACAAAAGATGATCTCATGCACAGGTTAGGAAGTTAGGTGAGGTCTGGTAGGTTAGGTAAGGTTAAACAGGTTAGGCAGGGTTAAACAGGTTAGGTAAAGTTAGGTCAGGTTCTAATAGGTTCTGTGCATTCTTGCTTCCATTTTTATGTTCAGTATCATGCAAATAGTATCTCTTGAAATTTTGGTTCAAACCCATAAGTTACTTCCAGTGCTAACTGTCTTCTTCTACAGAAATTTTTCATAAAATTGCTCCTTCTAACGAGTCGGTGTCTTAAGGGTAAGTGGCTATTGAGCCGGGTCAGATGGTAAAATATCTCAAGGGCTATCTATCAGGGTCACCTGGTAAAATAGCATAATTATATACAGCATGTTTGTTTAACTTTTATATTGATGATATACCGAACCTAACCAAGTTAGGTTACATTCAGTTAAATTAGGTTAGATATCGGTATATAGTCGATAAAACAATAAACCCTGCTGTATACAATTATAGGCTATTTTACCAGGTGACCCTGATTAATAGCCCTTGAGCTATTTTACCGCCCGGCCCGGCATTATATGAAATTTCTAAGTGGTGGTAAGTGATTTTAGTTATTGCTGGTTGAATAGAAGTATATGTAGCTTATAGTAAAAATAACATTGCTAGCTGTCAATTGCATTTTCCTCCGTTTTGTTCATACTATTGAGCAAAGGAGTAGATATTTCACAGGGGTAGAAATTATACAAAACATCATAAACTGATACATGTAAAAGACCGGACAAGTGTAATATGATTGTCTAATCATTTTATTTGGTAAACCTTAACTTGAGTATCATTTCTTAAGCTAGCATAATGGTATCATTAATTTTTCAGTAAAAAAAATGCAATATATATCCAATTACACATTAGTAACTTACAGACAAGTGACCAAAATTACTTACATGGCAACTATAACATGCAGACTAACACAACAAATTAACATAAAATTTATAAAAATACAAACAAATATGAGGGATTTATTTCTCATGTACATATATATGAGCTTATACGACTTATACTTATGTCATACACCTAAAAATCACCACATTTCGAGGTTTTTTAACTTACTTTTTCTGTACTTGTTGACATCTTCGACCGCCAGTGAGGTGGAATACGAACTAAACTAGGTATTCCCTTATAACCTCTTATACACAAGTAATAGTCTTATAAAACACTACAATATAAAAGAAATGTTATATAAAGAGATTCACTAGTGCTTGCAACATCTTAACAATGGTTCATACTTACCTCAAGGTCAGTATAGTTTTGTCCGATTCCTATACTACAATGGATAAATTATAATATAAATAGACAAATAATATAACAATGTAATAAGGCAGCTAATTTTATATAACAGTAGTAAGTAAATGCTCTAAAAATGCGTTAATTCTGTAAATATATTGCGATAATTATGCAACAGCTCAGTGGGGCATGGGATAGAGGAACTTGTAGTTGGTGGGTAATTGAGTATCTATCACCAGCTACTCGCGTCATCGTGACTGAACAACTTACTCAAGCTGAAATGGCCGCTTTTTCCTTCGCCCTTTCACGATTAGTAGCTAGAAATGTTACCAGGGTGAGTTTATTGAGAAGTCTTGGTGTGTCAAGTACCCAGCTAGGGAGAATGGGTGAGGGGTCCACACAAAACCTCTCCACAACCTCCTCCTCACACTCCAAAAAGGAATGGTAAGTTGTTTAAGATGTGTACTATTTTAATAACATTATATAATCTAGTTGGTAGTCTATTTTAGAAAAGACCTGTGTGATAAATTCATGCCGAGTGTATCTAGAAAGTGATGATTATGTAAGGTACCCCCTAGTCTCAGTGCCCTTAAGAGAGAGGTGGGCACTGCACCCTATTGACTACAGGGGTACACAATATTATCTACTTATTGATGATTATGATACTTGGTATATATAAAATCCCTTTTAATTCTCAGTAAAAGGACCTTTATGTTGGATGTGTACGGTAGTCACTGCGGATGATAGATGTTTTAGATACATTTTAACCAGGAACTTGAGATTTTAGTGTAGAAGATATACAAATGCTTTCTGAGCACATGATAATGTCATAAACAGACCGAGTTGAAGTTTGCTTAATATTGTTTTCATAATTTTTTATTGTAAAAAATTACCTTCTTTTGATTATTTAGTATTTTTTAATTAGTTGATGTATGAGGTTAAGGCTGCCACTATAGTACTGTACAGAAGTAATGATTTGTGTCCTCTTGGATATTCACTCAAGTCTCAGTTTTGAAGTACTGTACTGGAGTGATTTTAAATTTAAACTTTACCATTAAACAGTTTATTGGAAGAAACTTCCCTGGACATGTAAGTGTTGCCAAACCTCAGTCCATTTCTGTTAAAATTAGACAAACTTCAGTAATAATTTTTTATCGTGCCCGAGCACGCAAAGGCAGTGTCTTGCATACTAATTAATGAAAATAAAATAATGATCTTATATCTAGACGATGGCTCTGTAGACTACCAGCATGTTAAAGAAAAAAATAAATTCTAAAGAAAATTCCCCAAAATGATGAGAATTTGCAATTTTCATCCTGAACACTAATCTGTTGTCTCCCATAATTATTGGTGTAGTCCTGCATGCAGCCTCCGTCGGTGACGCATTGAAGGGACGCTTAACCTTCATTGTTTACCCAAGTTTATGATTATTCAGTTCCCCCCCCCCCCATTGGATTTACATTATATTCATTAAAACAAATGTGTCTGTAAACATGTTATGTACTCATAAGAAGAAATAGGCAAGCAACCATCTCCTTAAAGCCTTACCAGAAGGTCATTGAAGAAGTAGAAAAGATTGAATAGATCATAAAACCGTACTTATTGGGCTTTTATCTGAAACTCTCATACTTCGACAGGTATGAGGTAACTTATGAGAGAGCAGATGGAACAGTATTCACAGTGAAGGGTAAGGAAGGCGACAATCTGCTGGACATTGCTATTAATAATGACATCGATCTGGAAGGCTTTGGTGAGTATGATGCCTGTAGGTCAGGCCACAAGTTCATGTACACAGGTGTTGGCATAAGGTCACTGGGTGTATTAGTTAGGTGTTTTGGACAAGACTCTACATGTGTAAATCCAAACCTTTCTCAGATTTGCAGTACAACATATACTGTATCCAGTTCTTAGTACAATAATGTAATCATTATAATTTGAATACGTATTGATAAAGATACATCTCTCTCAATTGTGCTTTCACATTTCACCTTATGTTGTCTTTGATTATTATCTTCCATAAAAAAATATAAAAATATTCTTGATTCTGCTATAACTAAACCGTTTAACCTACAGGTATAATTTGTATACATATTGGTAGTAGCTACTGTACTGTAGCAATATACTTAGTGATAATATTTCTCAAGATTTCTTTTAGGAAGTCTCCAGATTCAAAGGTGGAAATGTCTTTCTAGACAGCCTGCAGATAAATTGAGGTGAAAAGAATATACACTTACTGTACATTATATTGTACCCTGTATGATTGATAATGAATATTTTACAGTAGTACAGTACTGCAAGGTCAGTGATAACGAGATACAAGGAAAGTCAATGTTCTTATCAGAGGTGAGCTTATTTTTCTTGATATCATCCAGCAGGTTACAGAAACACCTTGTATGTAGGTCATGATTGGGTATACTGTATATATATATATACAGTATATATCATGAGTTAATGTATATTACATCATTTTGAAATTATTTTTGAAAGTTGAAGTAGCTACTGTATTTATTATTTAGCAGAATGGATCCACATTGTGGTTTTGTAATAAAAATATCCCCCCCCCTGCAGTTATTGAATGGTAATTGTATGAACAGTACAGGTAATGAATTTAAATATACACAAATAAATGCAAGTACTGTACAGGTATACAATAAAAATGAAGCTTTTCAATGACACTTGTATCTTTGTACAGGATACTGTATATATACAGAAGGTATAAAGATAAACAAATAAATTCAAGGATACATTTTGTATATGAAATACATACTGTATACAGTTCCCCCCATAAAATGTATCGTTAGCCATGTGGTCAATGTGTTTTGAAGCTTTCTGAGCAATGTTACTCCACCTTTTTCTGAATGGTTGGAAGTTCTACATCCGTGACCTTTAAGCATGAATGAGTATACTGTATATATTTTCAAACAATACATACATTAATATTTGTACTGTACAGCTTAATGGATTTCTTGTTACTGTATATTGAAGTAACAAGTACTGTCGCTGATGTGGTGAGTTGGCATACCAACTTATGATGATGCAAAGGGGATCATATCAAAGAATTTCGTCTACTGTTTCAAACTGTAGCGACGGAAAATCTAACGATACTATTTTAAAGGTTCTGTACCTGTATCGGGGTTGGTGTATATTTTTTTTTCTTTTTAATATACAGTACATTGAAACAATTAAAAAGGATCCTTTTCATTAGCTACTCTAAGTTCCTGTACCACTAATAACATATTTGATTCACTGTACTAAGAATTGCAATAGCTGTTTGTTTTTAGTAGAATTTATGAATTTGAAAAACAAAAATTGCAGTCATGTGAACAATATGGGTGGCAGGAGTTCACAGTGTGTGTGAACTCCCAAAATCCTATTCAGGTCCTTGTGTGCATTGTAAGATTCTTTATTTCATATTTTTTAGTTTTGACTATACTGATCATTCCCCACTTCTTGTACACCAGCAGAGTATCACAGTTTGTGTCTTCTCTCTCCCTCTCTTCTTTTTTTTTTTTTTTTTTTTTTTTTTAGTATCAGCAACTTGCATGAATTGATCAGAGAGCTTGGCATGGTGAGGATTTGGGGGATGGACTTGCTGCTAATGGGTGATTTTAGGTTGTGTGCAGCAGCAGGGCAGAGAGATACAGTACAGTAATTGGGGCATTGTTGTGAAGGAGAGTGCATTTGCTCTTGATGTTGGCCACCCTGTAGTATAATGGGAAGTAGGCTTGAATGATATTGTACATCAACAGGAGCATGTGAGGGTACCTTGGCTTGCTCTACATGTCATCTGATTTTCAAGGAGGAGGACTTTGATATGATAGAAGACCCCTGTACTGATGAAGAACTGGACATGCTGGATCTTGCGTATGGGCTCTCGGATACGTAAGTGTGTCTTGTATTCTTGTTAGAAAAGTTAGTTGTTCATAAGAATACCATTAGATGGGGTGACTTCGGACAGTGTATGAGGTTTCTTTTAGCTGCAGTTTAAATTTGAAGGCTAAAAGCTTATTTTAAATATGCTATTGATGCAAGAACTAATGGGCTATCCATACCTGTCAACAAAAATTCAGAAAACAGTACGTATATGTTTTCCATGAAGAGAAGATTTATAGGTGTCTGCAAAAATCTGCAGCAACATAATTACACATATAGGTTAAAAGGGGAAGAAGAGTCAAGAGAAGGGAAAACTTTTTAAGAAATTGTATTACAGTACAGTATATGAAAATAACATGCTCTTTGGTTGTGTTACGAGATCTAAAAAAAATAATAATTACGGGGCACCAGTGCTCAGTACTGTATACACTTTCATGTTATACCTCCTGAGCTGTAGATTAGTTCTGTCATTATTTTGTATTCAGTAACATGCCTAATGCCATTATTGTACAATAATATAAGGATTGTGTCTTCCATGTAATTTTTTAGCTGTCTGAAGTCACCCCAAGTTGAAGACATTTTTAACATACCTCCATTCAAGTCTTATTTTCAGGTATATAGAATACATCAAGCACTCCAGATTGTTTAAAAAAATTTAAGATAGACGGGTTTCTAATATTTTTCATTAGTTATACAGTATTACTCTATGCACTCTGTTATGCTCCTGCCAGAGTGCAGTGTATTTTGATTATTGACTTCTATTTATTTGCTTACACTTTAAACTAGCAATTGATACTCACATATGAAAATACTGTACATAGTTAGGGCAACATTTTGATACCAATAAAATTTTGCTTGCTGTAACTCTGTAACTGTCTACGAACTGTCACCTCTTCAACTTTTTTTTCTTCAAATTTAGTCTGAAGTCCCCCCCCCCCCCCCATCTTACAGTACTGATTGTATTGTTTTTTTTAGCTCAACAGAACTTTAATCACAAGGATACAGCTTGAACACTATATTGATAATCCAGCAGTTAGGTCATTTTCTTATATCCCAGACCCAAAGGTTTATTACTACAACTGATCACCCGAGTAAAACTTTCATTTTATTGTAACTGATGCCTCACTGCCTGGGGGGACTCCTCTGTGAGGGGGAGGAGCCTCCATTCCACACTCACACTACATAATAGTAGGTACAGTACTGCTCACCAGACAAGTTTTAAAGTCACTCTTTGGGATACATAGTTTGATAAATTTCCTTTGTATAATAGGGCTTTTAAATGAATGTGTTGTCACAGAAGATACTTGGTGGTGGTATTTATTTCTCAGGAGTGGCCGGGGCTCTTGGGGCTTAGGATCCCGCAATTCACCTTTATTTTTATAACCCCAGTATAAATACAAAACAATATACAGAAATCCTTGCAATTATATTCATGATGTAAAGCAGAAGGCTAGACCACCTCCCCCCCATATTTTTGGGTAAAGTTGTATGAATATTATAACTGAATTTCTCATGGTGTTTTAATTCCTCTCTTTAAAATAGTGAGTTATGAATTGAAACTTAAACAGCAGTTTAATGTTGTCAGTGATGAACAACTTTGCATATGCTCTGGTTTAAACTGTTTTACCCCAAGAAATCTGTACTGTGTTGCATCATCATCAGTTTATTCATACCCGGTATTCCAGATAGTGAACATTACATCCCTTTTGGTCTTTTTTGTGTGTACAGTATTGGGAGTGATACTTTTCTCGGTTTTTACCTACCGGTCATATTAGACCTACAGTATGTTTGTCTCCCCTTACAGATACCAAACTTAGATACATGTTCTCATAATATATGCTATGACTAATTTCAGCAATTATCCACAAGAGTATGATAGAATTATGACATTTTACTTGAGGGAATTTATCATTTTACTGTGCTGAACTTAAAAGGTTACCTTATTGTACTAAACGAGTGAAGGGATTGTCATTGTATCCATAGGGTTACCTATATTACTCTGTGGACAAATTCAGTGCACTCCGTGTTGACATTAAACTAAAAAATTAAACTCCTAAGTGTTTCTGTTGCTACATTTTTGCATAACAGTACCCCTGGTAAATCTTCTGGAGAATATATTTTATGGATGTGATTGACATTTAGCAATTGTAGCATGTTATATGTAAACTTTATCAGAGTTCTGGAACTTTGTTGACATGCTACCCTGGTTTTATTTTTTGTTTTGATGTGTATGGAATGGTGGACCTGTTGTCCTAATACCTGTAATTATGGTCAAATAATGAAGGACAGCATTAATGGGGATTTTCTTCAGTTTTATGATAGATAAATCAAGGAGGATTTCCTGTAATGCGCTCCTTTTTTTTTCTTGATTTCTCCATAAGTACGAGCTTTCATTTTTAGGTATGTAATGGCATTTTGTTGTGTTTAAAACTTTAGATTGTCATGTTGATATTATATTGTGTTATGTAATATTTTCTCCTCCACATGTACAGTCTCTCCTCGACTAACGACTGGGTTCCGTCCCAACGACCAGGTTGTAAGTCGAATTGGCCGTAAGTTAAAAAGGCAAAAATAATACATAGAAATTCTAAAATGGGTGTCTTTTTTTTTCTTCTCGGCACCACGAGAACTCTCACTTTTACGCTTGCCAGCCATTTTAAAGGGAATTACAAACGAAAATTTTGTCAGTACACAGCGTGATCACTAACGTCGGGACTCTAAAATACGTAATGTGAAAAATATTTTATACGATTATGGCCGTCATATGTCTGGGTTGTCGTAAGTCGAGGAGAGACTGTAGTTGATTTTAATTACAATCAATGTATTGTGATACTGTACTTTTATTGAAGCTTCATGGATAGAGTAAGGTGGAATTTAGATCAGAAATGCCAGACTTTTTTTTTTGGTCATTAAATTCAAACTTTTAAGGTGCCCCAAATAACACTCTTACCCTGGGCCCCAAGAACCCCCGAGCCACCACTTTTACGTTAGTCAATCATAAATGTGGGTCTTTTTAATTGACGTTTGCTTACTTTACTCGTACTGTACATCCTCCTAGGACTCATTTATGTTCCTAACTCATTATTGATATCCGTGGCATGCCCCATTTCCTGGAACAAGTAGCATTTGGTGTTTGCAATATTTTTTTTTTTTTTTTGCTATTCCTGAAGTTCTAGTGTTATTATTTTTACTAGGAAAATGAGTTTTAATATTCTGCTATTGAGATATGTTCTGCTAATAAGATAGTAACAGATATTGAAAGAATATTTTTTTAACATGCTCCATCATTAGGCGTTGAAAATTAGTTAATAGAAATACAGTAATGCTTGCTGATATCTTTTTATTAAACATTAATTTTCGTGTGATTTAACTCTTTTGCTGAATAGTAGTACAGTATGTGCTGTGTGTACATCAGTCACTATTTCTTCTTTACCTTAATGATATTCAAGTTAAAAAGCTCTTTATCATCCTACTGTACTGCAGAATACAATTTTTTTACCTTCGGAGTTTGGTGGTACTGTATGCATACAAAATCTTTCCCAAACATATCAGTTGTTGTTGATCTCCATAACTGTAATGTTAAAGGTAGATAAGATAGCAGTGGGGTGTTGATTATGTGGACCAATAGGATTGAGGCTAACAGCATGTGAACCTGAATTATGGTAATCTGAGAGGAGTAGGTTAGGAAGTTTGACTTTTTATCTTATCGTGCCTTGGAAACAATCTTGTCAAGGTGTAGTGCATTGTAGGGCTTAAACATCCATTGTGCCAAATTTTGTGGACTCACTGGAAGTACTTTTTCTCTACCTGGAATGTTGGTCTTAAAAATTTCAATGTTGTACTTGTAGTCATAACAAGATGTTAAAGAATTGTACTACCTGTATACATGTAAGTTTAATTATGACTCATAAGGAGGCAAGATCAACTAATGCTTCAGGCAGGGTGAGAAGCAAAGTCCACGAGACATAAAACCAGGAGGCTTTTTATCATAATTATTGAGCCCATTTAATACAAATGTGTAGAAATTTAAACAAAAGCCGTCAATGGTTACTTTGCATAAGAGCTTTGTACAGATATCATAAATTTTCACTTTTGCTTTATTTTTTTAATAAAAGATGGGTTCTAGGACTGCATGCTTTTACTTAAGGTACTTAAATTGTCCAACCAGGAGTGAACTCGCAGCAATGGTTTTAAATTAGACTAATTTAGATTTAGGGGTGAGATAGGTAAACATCAGTTTGGAAATAGATAAGTGGAAGAGCGGAACAAGTTACGGAACTTCATCATTAACTCAAACAGGCTGGGTAGCTTTAAAAATAGGTTGGACAGATATATGAGCAATAGGGGTTGGTTGTAAATGGGTTTGCCCAGTATGGGCCAATATGCCCACTGCAGTTTCCTCCATTCCTATGTTCTTAACGAATGGTTCTATTAATGGAATTTCTGTTAACGAATTACCTCCCATAAGGATCTTCAATTCGGTTAACAAACAAAACTTCAATTAACGAAATCCTTACGAACAACACGTTTTGTTGTGAGCATCAGCTGATGGACTAGTCTGCCAATTCAGTAATCTGTTCTATATTTACATTTGTTTCCAGTGGAATAAATATCAAGAAAGTTGTGCTCTTTAATATTTTTGCATTTTTTATATTAAAATTATTAGTCATTTTAAAATTTACATAACATATTGATAATATATGCAGTACAGGGAACTAGCATTTTGTGCGCCCATCAGCCACAAGGCGTCAGTGTGGCTTTGTTGAAAATGGAGTGAACATCTATTTTGTTGGTGTCATGAATATTTTTTGCATTTTTACATTGAAATTATCGGTCATTCTGAAATTTAGTTAACATATTGATAATATATAGAGCAGTGCAGTGTTGATTTAAATAAAATAATCTTGAATTACACCTAGTAAACTTAAAAGTTTGTTGGTGAAATGACGGCATCAAGCATGGGTCCCCTGAAAGGTGATTTCTCCTCCATCCCCACTTCCTTCTTTTCTCCCTTCTCCTCCACCCCACTTCTAATTCCCATCATCATCATCAACCAGGAACCTTCTACATACACACCTCAAAGTAAGTGTACTTTACTGCATATTTTTTTTACTTTGATGTACTTTTCTTTGAGATGGAACCAATTACCCAATATCCCATTGAAACAATGGATTCGATTTACAAAATTTTCGGTTAACGAATGACTCTGTGGAACGAATTGTGTTCGTTAACCAAGGGACCACTGTAGTTATGAAAAATATAATTAGAGTCCTGGAGGAAGGTAAACTGGAACTGTATTGATTGACGGATTGTTTCTGAATTATGAAGATCCCAATTATAATTTTGGCATAGAACACACTGCCTGGACAGGCTCAGCTCACAGAAGACATGCCAGCTGCAAGAGGGCAACTGTTACACCTATTCCCCCTTATTTTGTGAAGAAGGTGGTGGGTACAGTATACCCTGTCATCATCTCTTTATCATCATATCCACTCTAGTAATTTTTCCATGCTGTATGGGTTAAACTATTGAACGTTGGCTTGCATTATGGGGAAGAGAATGTAAATCCTAGCACCATAGTAAACACTGTACATTACAAGAACTGCGTGGCTTTAGGGCGTATGCCAGATAAATAATAAAAACCATTCTTGTTAAGAATTTTCAGTGATCGGTATTCCACAGTTTAAGTGATGTACTGTACGTACTTTTTTTTTACCAAAACTGGAAATGTGATAATTTGAGAGTTCATGATGTGGTAAATAAGAAGTTACCAAAACATTTATGATGGATTTGGTAAAAGGATATGCTGAGTTGTAAGCCAAAGTGCAGACATTTGGCAGTCCCTAACACCGATAATTTTTCACAGATGTGTTTCAGTTCATATGTATCTTTACTTTGAATGTTTTGTTGTTTGACTTATTTTCTTTTGAAATGCCATAATATTTGACAAATTTATTCACAAATAGATGCATAGCCATTTTGTGGAGCAGCAGCAGAGCTGTGTGGCTCTTTACTTACAGAAATAGCTAGTTTGAAAAAACTCCCAGTTACAACCCTGGAATATGTAGAAACATGAACAGTGGTTGCAGTGATTCAGGTTCAGTGCTGCATAAAGTAGGGTGACTACTCTATGGCAACTCTATTAGGCTTACTTTTGTGTCTATTTGGATTAAATTTGTCTGTCCAGAGACTTGATGAGGGATTAATGTAAGACTTCACAATATTCAAGTGAAGGGCCGCCAACTTACACTGGCTGGTTCCTTTAGTGAAGTGTGGCCATTGGCCTTGGGACCCTTGAAACATAACAGTTCTAAGGATTGCCATTGAATATACTGTACTGTATATGTATACAATAGTGAAATCTTAATATTTCACAATGTTTTGTGGTACAGTACAGGGAATTTTATGGAAAATGTGTGCAGTACTGTACAGTATACCTGTATATGCATATAATGTATCAGACTCCATGTTTGGGGAAAAGGGGAGGGGGCAGGGCAGAATTCAAATGGATAAGTGGAAGTGTGGTCAGTGTAAACGACTGAGGCGTGCACTGGCATTTAAAGAGCTAATTTCTAAAAAAAATTCCCTTTGACTTTTTGTGAAATTTATAAAATATCTGTTTACATTGATAACAAACAAGCAGCCTGAATATTTGAATGTGATCATCAGCTGGGTATCTGTCTTGTTGCTACACTGATGAGTGGATGTATGATAGTATGTGGGCAGGCTGGTGCTTCATAAAGACAGGCTGGTGCTTCACAAAGACAGGGTGGTGCTTCACAAGGACAGGGTGGCAGTATTTTTGTTAATGGAGGAAAGAAAGTGTGAGCAAGTGTTTACTTTGTTCAGGAGAATAGGAATACTGTAAGTGCACTGAAAAGTTTGGGGAAAACTGGGAGAACACAAAGATGATGTATGGTTAAGTGTATGATTGTACAGTACTGCATTGTTATAGAGATAAAGTTGTTCAGTACAGTACATATAGTATTTATTGACTGTTACTGTACAGCTGTTACCTAACCAATGCTGTTAGATGCTTATTGGATTTAATGTGACATTTTGAAATGGGAACTGATCATATTTTCTCCGTTTAGAAAAGTGAAATGAGGAACATACAACTTCAGATTTTTAAAATGATCTTTGACATGTTTTGCTTCAGTGAACAAATTCGCTTTTCAAATTTCCAGTTTTAGTCACTTAAAACAGCAAAAGGGTTAAATCAAGTGTGGAAATACATTATCCTTTATCTCGATAAGTACGAAATTATTATTTTTTACCGTGTTTTAGGAAATCGTGTATATCGCTGTCTGGATGTGGATTCTTAGGGGTGTACCTGATAGGAACACTGGACTGCCTGAAAGACAACTCTCCAAGATTCGTAAGCAGTGCTATTATATCGGGAGCTTCAGCTGGTGCCTTACTCGGGGCATCACTGGTGTGTGATGTTCCTCTTAATGGTGTCAGATCTGTATTTCTTCGTACTGCCATTCAAGCTAGGAAATGGAAAATGGGAGCCTTTACCCCAGGATTTAAATTTGAAAACTACTTAAAGGCAGGGATGGAATCTTTGCCTGATGATGCTCATATCAGAGCAAGTGGCCGACTCCACATATCAGTGACTCGGTTGCATGACATGTCCAATGTAATATTCTCTGAGTGGGAGTCTCGGGAAGAGCTCATTCAGACTCTGCGATGTTCATGTTTCATCATGGGTTTTTCTGGAATAAATCCACCTACAATTCGTGGGGAAAGATATATAGATGGTGGCTACACTAACAAACAGCCTATAGTTGTTCCTAATGCTGTTTCCATTAGTCCTTACAGTGGTTATGCAGACATCTCACCCAGAGAATATGAAGGTTTGGGTCAGTTGAAGTGGGCCAACCATGGCATGGATGTCTCCTATGCTAATGTGGTGCGTCTGTATAGGACTTTGATGCCTCCACCTCCCTACATACTAAATCACTATTATCACTTTGGGTATGAGGATGCTTTGCGCTTCCTTAGAAAGAGGAGGAAACTGAAGCATAATAGATAAATAATTGTTTCATTTTTTTTATTAACTTATTCCCATATGGATTTTGTATTGCATGCAATTTTCAATTAATAAAAAAAATTCTAGCTTGTCAATAAATATTATATTGTAATCTCCTTATGAGGCTTATACAGTAATTGGAGTGTTTCTGCTTCACACACACACACCCACACCATATTAAATTCAGTAATAAAAAAATAATTTTCAATGTGTATACACTGTACCAATTCTTTAGTCTTTAAAATCATGCTAAAGATATATAGGTAGTGTTTTATATTATTAAGTTTTGACCCAGTATATGACATTACTACTGTTAACAATATATATTTTAAGTAGTACAGTAACATCTGGTAGTCTGATGGGTGTTGGTACATTTTAGGGGAGGTTGTGTGTCGCTGTCTGGCTCTGGCTTCCTGGGTGTTTATGAGCTCGGTGCTGTTGAGTGTCTGCAGCAACATTGGCCTAACCTTTTTGAGAGAACAAATATGGCTGGGGCATCTGCTGG
The DNA here is from genome assembly GCF_018991925.1 of Homarus americanus. NCBI lineage: Eukaryota > Metazoa > Arthropoda > Malacostraca > Decapoda > Nephropidae > Homarus > Homarus americanus. Next base: position 161,580 of record NW_024711502.1, on the reverse strand, counting down.
TGCTATCCTAGCAGCTTGTTTGGTATGTAAAGTACCACTAGAAACCATTAAATCTAGCTTTATGGAAACAGCAGCTGAAGCTCAAAATTGGGCACTAGGCCCCTTCAGCCCCAACTTCAATATTGAAGACTACTTAAAATTGGGCCTAGAAGCCCTACCTCATGATGCACACATACAGGCAAGTGATAGACTACATGTATCCCTTACTAAGGTCAACAATGCAGAAAACATATTGGTGTCCAGCTGGGAGTCAAGAGAAGAGCTCATACAGTGTCTCTTGTGCTCCTGCTTTATCCCAGTGTTTTCCGGTCTCAACTTCCCCACCTTTCGTGGAGTCAAGTACATGGATGGAGGCTTTACCAATAACCTCCCTGTGGTACAGCAGCCAGCCATCACCATTAGTCCATTTGACAGCATAGTTGATATTTCTCCAAAGAACAAGGAAAAGAAACCTGTTTACATAAATATAGCCAATGAGCAAATGGCCTTAACCACAGCCAATGTTGTGAGACTGATCCGTGCCCTGGTCCCTCCACCAGTGGAAGCCTTGGAGGCCTTGTATCAGATGGGATATGTGGATGCCTATCACTTTCTTCAACAAAAATTATCATCATTGAGGCTGGGTAGTCAATTGTCACCCTGAAAAGTTGTTTAAAGTATGTAGCTGTGCATATTGTTGTCTTAGCAAGGGTGTCAAAATAAACTCTTGTGATTAGGTGAAGATTTTTGTATTGTGCAAGAAATTTATGTTAAAAGATACTTTGTATATAGATATTTGTACTGAAGTACTGTACAGTGGTCCCTCGGTTAACGAGCACATTCAGTTCTAGAAGGTTGCTCGTTAACCGAAAAACTCGTTAACCGAAACCATTGTTTCAATGGGTTTTTGGGTAATTGGTTCCAGCTCACCGAAAATTGCCTAAATTCAACTAAAAAGGTAGAAAAGTACACTTACTTTGAGGTGTGTATGTAGAAGGCTCCTGGACGATGATGATGATGATGATGGGAATTAGAATGGGGGTGGAGAAGGGAGAAGAGAAGGCATTGGGGTGGAAGAGAAGTCACCCCATAGTGCCATTTCACCCATAAAATTTTAGTTCTCTTTGTGTAATTCAAGATTATTTTCTTTAAATTAACACTGCACTGCACTGCATTATATATTGTCAATATGTAAAATAAATTTCAAAATGACCAATAATTTGCTTGCAAAAACAAAAAAAAGCATTTAGTTGGAGAGTCTCAAGCAAGATGTTACCTCCACTGAAAAGATACAAAGACTGACGCCTGTATGGTGTGTTGAGAGGCTGGATGGCACGCATAAAACTAGTTTCATTACCTTCAATTATGTTCAATAATTGTTAAAATGAGTACAAAATTTAATATTAAACTTTTAAAATTATTGAATATTATAAACTTCTTGATATTTGCTAAAATGGTAAGGAATTTAAGCCCTAGAACCGATTACTGTATTGGCGGACTAATACTACGGCTGGTGGACCGCCAAATGCAAGCGAAATCATATTCAGGTTGGCTCGTAAGAAACTCGTTAATCGAGGGATTGCTCGTTAACCGAAGTTAAGAATCTTATGGAAGGTAACTCGTTAACCGAAATCTCATTAACCGAGGCGCTCGTTAACTGAGGGACCACTGTACATCACTCAGTTACTGGTGTTGAAAAAAAAATGTGCATCTTCAGGAGTACAGCAGACCCTCTATGTGATGTGAGAGTGGGATTGAGAATTGCTGCACAATATTGAATTGCATATGTTGTTTTCATTTGGAAATATATGGCACAAGACTACAGGCAAAAAAAAATCTTAAGATGCCAGTTTTTTCACTTCAACGTTAATTCCATAATTTCAGAACACTTAAAACAGATTAGAACTCACCGCGAGTCTTAAACAACTGTTTGCTGAACTGCAGTTATTCAGACTTGAGGTGAATGATGGAGCAATAGAATGAGGTGTGTCATGAATTATGCATTATCTGTGTACAGTATATGCTGCTAACCAGTACTAACAGACAACTCAACAGCCTGTGTCGCCATCTGTTGAGGGCAGGAGAAACTTTATTGCTGTGACAGTAGGAGTTGTAAACTATTATAATAACCTGCCAGTGCAAAATGACAGCACAGAGGGTGAGCTTCTTTGACCCCTTTAATATGGGATGTCACTTCTAAGTTTTTATTTGGTTATTTCCAGACAATTTTGTTCAGCACAGAGACAATACTTGACCAATAGAGCAGCTACTAATACAAGTTAAATTATTAGAACCCCCCCCCCCCTTTTTTTTTTCCAGAATTGCCACTAATATGAAATATGAGAACAGAAACTTATAAGAGTGAGCAAGTACTGTAGACAGTAGGAATGTTGTCATGTACAATAGATACAAAGGGAAGTGTTAGTTCAGATGTGAAAATGGATGTGTTAAAAGCTTTTAAAAGGGGGAAGCAATGTGTGAATATCACTGGAGCTCTATGTCTTTATTTGAAGTAAATGACAACATTTTTTTTTTAAGTTTCACATAATTTCTGCCATTTCCATATTATCTTTTCATTCGATTTGTTTTTTCATTAAAAACAATCTTAACCCATTCACTACTGGATGCTACTTTTAATAACTTATTTGGCTAACACCAGACAATTTTATTCAGCACAGACCCCCCTCATACCTAGGGGGTTAAAAAGCTTCATTCAAAGTGATTCTCATTGTTTAACACCAGTTATGACTTTTTCATATTTTTCATTCAATTCTTTTTTGTTTTATGACCTGGCTTTGGGCTTATACTGTCCAATATTGAAATTGACTGCACAATAATAAAAAAATGGCATTACTGTACAGTAATTGCATTACAGTACAGTACTGTATATAAAAGTCATTGTATTGAATTCCATTATACCAAAGATCTACTGTACTGTATTGTATTGTGGAGAAATGCTGTACACCATTTGTCCACATTGGCACAGAAGGAAACCAGTGTAATCATCTAGTAAATTTGTGTAGATCAATAAACAATACTAACAATTGTCTAATTTGGTTCCCAGGACCATTGTCTGTCAGGGTGATCAATAAAACAGTACTGGAGATACTGTATAAGCAAGACAATTCAGCTCATTACCTTATTATTGTGATAATGTAATTGTACTTTATGCAAACATTGATTATACATATTGTACCAATATAGAGTTTAAATTTATATAATTTATTTATTTATTTATTTATAGTCATTTCTAGACAGTGATGGGTAAGAATGCTTTTGATTGTGTTGGTTTGTATTAGGTAAAGAACTCCTTGGTGAAGAAGTGGATGTACCATCACATGTTTTTCTTTGTAGATATAATAGAGTGAATGTGTAGTCTTTAGTGGTTACCTCGTGAAAGAATGGACAGTCTTCATCCTGCTGTCCAGACTCTAGTTAATGAACACTGGCTACATCAAATGACACTTAGGACTCATCAGAGGTGAATCTGTAAAATGTGACATCTTTTATCCCATGGATATGTGATTTTTTATAATTATGCTTTCTCAATAATTTTCGCAGTTTTAAGTGAATATAGGCAAGAAAAATTTTCATTGTGAGATACAGAAAACACCCCATGTACCACATATCTAAGTAAGGACACGAATGTTGGAAATAAAAAATCTAAAAAATATAATTATCTTGGTATCTTGTGGGTCATTGTATTACTGGGGACTACATGGTCCTGCCAGCCCTGCCCTCATCGCAACAATACAGAATAATGAAGGATTTGAACTTATTTGAGTAGTACAGTATATACGGTATACTGTACACATCCACATCATCCACTTTATCTCACACTGCACAAGGCCATCCATCCCATATACACACACATTCTAGAATCTATAACCTTACCTACATCTATAAACACTTTAAATAATAAACAACTGAATTTCCTGAAAGTTTATTATATAAGTATGCTTATTTTATATGAACTAGTTCATTAGGAGCTTAAATATGCCATTTTGTGTTAGTGTACTATGCTGGCTGATGTTTTGAACAGTTGTGCCTCCCTGCTGGTATGAACGTCCAAATAACGGATTCCTTCTGAATAACATCATCACTGTGGCTTAATTAGTCTGGTACTCGGGGTCTTTACTGTATAACTAGAACAGTTGCATGGTTCTAGTGCTTCTGACTTTGCCATTATCTTGTTTACTCCTTTTCAATGACTCGGCTCTGTCCTTCCAACTCTTTAGTTATTACCGGTACTTCTATGTACGGTTATTGTCAAGCAGTCTAACTCTACTTTCCAAAACTTGATGAAGTTTTACAGTGCAGAAGATCTTGGAACAATTCACTCATGAATGTTTTGTACTAGATTTTTTTTTTTCTCGGGAACATGTTGTCCAAGACACTCATGACCACATAATACACATTAGTAGGAAACACTGGGCTCAAATTGTACTTTATATTACATGAGATGCAGTATGAAATTTTTTGACAATTTTAATACATCTATCATATTCCATAGTGATTTATGTGACTTGTATTTCCATTGCTTGACGATCATAGAAATGTCCTGTGGTCTTGTCTTTATGAATGCTTGATTGTCTCTAGTAGTAATTTGTTTTGACCTTCGTTTCCAGATGAAAGTATCGTACTGTACAGTGTTATACATGTACAGTATGTCTTTGGTATGATAAAATCTTTTATGGAGAAATATATTTATCTATCATTCAGTATTACCTTTCTACAGCATGTGTACAGTATATACTGTACATGTACAGTACAGGTGTGCAGTATATATACAGGTTGCGGCAAAAATCAGGAACCATTGGTATATTTATTAAATTACAGTATAAATGTTCGAATTGGTTGTCATTTTCTTGGAGACACTTTCTGATGTGTTATAAACCTGTTCTTTGAATGTCCCTCAACATGTTGATAGTGATATTGGCACACTCAGATGTGATCACATCTTTAGATCACATATGGTTCTGGGTCGATTAGGGTAGACAATTGACTCGAGATGGCACCACAAGTAAAAGTCTAGAGACCTAGATGGCCATTCATGGGGATCAGACAGTGGGGACCCATTACTTGGCCACCTAGGTCTCCAGACCTTACGCCTCTTGACTTTTACTTGTGGTGCCATCTCAAGTCAATTGTCTACCCTAATCGACCCAGAACCATTTGCGATCTAAAGATGTGATCACATCTGAGTGTGCCAATATCTCTTTCAACATGTTAAGGAATTTTCAAACATCAGGCTTTGTTTTCAATATTGTTTTTAATTTTTAATGTACATTGTTAGGTATGCATATCTTGTGTCTGATCTTAGGATGAACTTTCTGCATCTCATAGAATAACTAATATTTTGTACTTTTGTATTGGCAACTGTGTGTTTTCTGTGTTGGAGTAAAAAAAAATCACTTATCTTTGTCATTGCTGTAAGCTATCTATGAAGTCTGCTTGTTTGAAATTTTCGTCAAATAGCTGTAAAATGGCACTAGTGTAGCATCTCTTACCTCTCTTGCATTATTACAGCACAGGTACAGTACCAGTACAATATTTCAAGATGATAAGCATCATTCAATGTCTTTTCCCAAAAATTTACGAAGGTATTGCTGTGCTTAGGTACATTACTGTACTGTATTGCCTCTCCTGCAATTTTATCATGTTGGAAGCAGTTCTTGTCAAGAATTACCCATTAGAAAAAGGTCTGTGTTTTAATGTGTTGAAAGAAGCTTTTATGTCAGAATTGTGTATTAATGTGTTTAATGCAGGAGTTGAAAGTAGTTCTTATGTCAGACTTGTTTAGAAGAAAAAAGTGTTGTAATACAGGTGTGTCTGTGATACAACACTTGTGTTAACTTGGAGCAGACAAGAATTAGACCTCATCTTTAATTATTTTTCTTGATACTTCCTATAAGAAGCAATAAATAATGTGTGTTTAGGATATCTTAAAATAGTCTGAATGACTCATCTTCAGATGCTGAGCCAAGGTGTACCAAATAATACTGTACCTATCTATCACAAATTGTGTACTGTGTGTGTTGCTAAGAGTTACCAAGTATTGTTAGGGAACTTTGAAGTTTATATTCATATATGGTTTTGTGTGAATTCCTTCTTGTTTTTTGGAGACATGATAAGTTTGTTGTTTTTGTCCATGATGACATATACTGTACAGTTATATTATTGTACGTACCTTTGAAATATGTAAGTTGTAAATTATATTTTTTCTTTAAGATATTATATTTATCTTTAATATGTACAACTGTTTGAGGAAAATACTGTGTATTGTAATTGAGTTATGAAATAGACATTTTTTATGGCAATTTGTTTTTGGTATTGAACCAAGATCATTTATTGCTGTACCGTATTTTTGTTAAATGCTTAAAAAATATTAAATGTGCAATAAGTTTCAAACTTCTCTCCTCTTCTCAAATTAATCTGGTACTACTGAGAAGCACTACTGAGAAGTAGGTAGTGGGCAGCTACCAAACAGGGAAGATATTGGAAGCATAATGTATTGTCTGATGGTAGACCCTGCTGCCATATGGCATCACGAAAATTGTGACCAAGTCCCAGGTTGCTGATCTGACTTTCTGCCTCATTTACACACAATTCCAGGGTCTCAATTGTTTCTCTTACTATTGACAACACAACATACGTATATTGCTTCTCACTTTATCTTTTTTCTCATTTTTTAATTTCTTTATTATTATTATTATCATTATTATTATTATTATTATTATTATTATTATTATTATTACAGTGTTCTTGTTATTATCATTATCACTATAAATTTATTACTGTATTTTATTTTCAATTTTGTATTTTTTATTATAAATTTTATTTACTATGAATTATTATTATTATTACATTTTAGCCCCCCAGGCCCTGATGTGGGTCAGTGACCTGTGCTCGGGTGGGCTAATCCCCGTAAAAAAAAAGAAGAAAAAAAAGGGGATTAATTCCGTCTTTTGACGAAACTTCTCATGCCAATCTAAATTATTGTACGTACAGTACAGTACTTCCTACTGAAACAGTAATGGAAAGATGCATTTTAAATGAGGTACCCAAAAAAATTTTGTTCCATCATCTTCTCATTCTGTTTTCACTAACAAGTATGAAAAATCCATTATGAAAAGACATTAGGAGTAAATTATTATGTGTTGAGGAGAACGGGAGCAAAGGAGCATCGGTTGTTGAATTCAGACAGACAAACTCGGTAATTTCATAATGCGCTTTTGAAATTTGGCAGTTGATTAATTTGATGTAGGATCTTAACGTTAAGACTTGCCATTTTGGTGGTAGTGGTGCGTCTTCTACATTGAAATGCTTAACTTTTAAAAAGTGTGAGGCTAGGTCCACCAATTGCCATCTAGGTTAAAAAAAATGCCACATTCTAAACAAACAATTAAATTTACATAACAGATATACCCTCTGTACCAACTATTGTATTTAGCAGAAACTTGATATACAGCATATGAAAAGTTAACCAAAACCTCACCGACAACAAGCACCACAATCACAATGTCACCATTTGGACAACTATATCTCACCTTCTATCCCCCAGACAGATGAACTAAAGCAAGAAACTATGGAAAGAGAGTTAAATCAAGGACTAATAATAAAGAGACCAACTCACTCCTGAGTGAGTCCTTTTACGTATTACCATTTTTTATTTATTTTCTCTTTACTAATTAAATCTTGAAATATAAAGTTGAAAATTTTAACTATCTGGTTACTTGGCCCGATAGTACATATTATCCAGCAGATCTGCTGCACTCCTTAAAATGAATAGTTACAGTATTGTATTTATTTGACCACATATTTATAACTAGTTGTGATGGTAAAGTTTCTTCTACTCCATCCTGACTTCATACACTGACTTACTGTAAGTATCATGTTAAAATGTACAGTGTTTGTAAGGGAACAAACAGTTTATTTGGCAATGGATTACATTTTCAGTGTTTTATGAGTATTAAAATGTTATTGTGTAGAGTACGATTATTATTTAAACATAATATCTTCCACCAGATCACGTTTGGGTTGTCAAGTGTGTTTAACGAAGAAGCTCAATGGCATCAAGGTGAAGGTACCTGAAGGTACAGCTGATGCTCGTGGATAACAACAGAAATGTATGCATATGTCTTCTTAATTAAAGGTATAATAGATCTAATTCAAGATACAGTACGGTAACCAAAGTAGATCATTATACACCATATATATATATACCTGTACAGAATTTAAGTGAAGTACCGCACATATATTTTTTAGGATTTAAGGTGCAATTATTGTGATTTTAGGCAAAAAGTTAATTTATATCATTGAAGGATGAAATACAGTACCCCATTATGACTCGAGGCTGATCCATTAGTCAACTGTAGATTTTAGGTGGTGCTACTAGAATGTACAATTCTGAGTAGAGTTTTTGGGTAATAAATATGTCTAACCTACCGGTACTTTATCTTATTTGTCTTTTAGTTGAATTGGTCATCTCATATGACCACTTGTTTGCTCACAAAAGTAAAAATATGTGAAAATACATTACTGTTGGCTATGCAGTACTGAAGAGTAATTATATAATAATGAAGAAAATAAAAATGAATGATTGACTTTTAAGGTTGAAGCAATGGAGTATAAGTACATACTGTATAGTGTAAGCATTAAGTTTGATCCTGAGTACAGAGATTAGTAAAGGCAAAGAAATAGTTTGGATGTGACACTACGTTTTGAAGAGAGAACTGGTAAATAAATATACTGTATCGAAGTGTTGTAACTGTAGTACGGCACAATAAAAAGAGTACATGTAATTGAGTAAAGACTTTGAAAGAGAAATATGGGAAACTAAAATTAGATAAAAACAGATTGAATTTTAAGGTGGTGTGGATGTTTTTATAGTATGACAAAAAAAATTAAGTAAGAAATAAGAATGGGAAGACCAGAATAAGATGAAAGGACAGAAAAAGTGAAGATACGTGCAAGGCATTTACACGTTAAGGAATCTACACAAGTGCATTGGAATAATGGTGGTAAATTAGGGTCAGCAAAGGTTACCTTGTATACCGGTACATTGGAAAATTTTAATATGATTTAACTGACATCAATAAAGATTTTTAGGGATATTGTACATTACTATGCAGCTAAATCTGTTTGTAGTTTAACATATTTGAGATTGTATGGCTTTTGAAAACTACATTAGGATAGTATTATACATGTAAGTTACTTTGCAGTCACTCAAAAAGCTATCTACAATTTACAGACGAAAGATTTGGGTAACCTTACCGAGACAACAGGAGTCACAGTGTTCATTCTGAAATTCGTCAATGCCCCCAGTAAGGATAGTTTTTTAGTAACTGTACAGTACTACAATCATAACAAACATTGGTGATCTCCATAAGGAACATAGTGCATCCTTTATAAGAGTGAAACTATTTGTTCTTTGCACAAAATATCATTATTTTTCAGACTTGTTAATAATGTATAGCAAGGTACAGTGATCCCTCGGTTAACGAGATTTCGTTTCACGATTTACCTTCCATAAGATTCTTCACTTCGGTTAACGAGCAATCCCTCGATTAACGAGTTTTTTACGAGCCGACTTCAACATGTTTTCGCTTGCATTTGGTGGTCCACCAGCTGTAGTATTAGTCCGCCAATACAGTAATCGGTTTTAGGGCTTAAATTCCTTACTATTTTAGTAAATATCAAGAAGTTTATACTATTCAATAATTTTAAAAGTTTAATATTAACTTTTTTAGTCATTTTAACAATTATTGAACATAATTGAAGGTAAAGAAACTAGTTTCTGGCGTGCCATCCAGCCTGTTAACACACCAGACAGTAACATCTTGCTTGAGACTCTCTTCAACTAAATGCTTTTTTCTGTGTTTCAAGCAAATTATTGGTCATTTTGAAATTTATTTTACATAATGACAATATATAATGCAGTACAGTGTTGATTTAAAGAAAATAATCTTGAATTACACCAAGAGAACTAAAATTTTATGGGTGAAATGGTGCCATGGGGTGACTTCTCTTCCACCCCGATGCCTTCTCTTCTCCCTTCTCCTCCACCCCCATTCTAATTCCCATCATCATCATCATCCAGGAGCCTTCTACATACACACCTCAAAGTAAGTGTACTTTTCTACCTTTTTTGTTGAATTTAGGCAATTTTCGGTGAGCTGGAACCAATTACCCAAAAACCCATTGAAACAATGGTTTCGGTTAACGAGTTTTTCGGTTAACGAGCAACCTGCTGGAACGAATTGTGCTCGTTAACCGAGGGACCACTGTACAAGGAAAATGGTGTTCCATTACCTCATAGAAGTTTGTAAAAAATTTTATATATATTTAAAGAGTTTTATGGAGTTGTTTAAAACTTTATAATATATAATGTACAGGTTTTTTAATTGTAATTTCCTCTCGGCTTCAGAAAGTATTTTGTACTCTTTAGAATGTGAGTGAGTATTTGCAACTGTTGTAGACACCGTTAATGTTCTGCTTCCTGTTATTATGTCTCAGTGTCCAGGTTGTTATTTTTTGTTACTCTACAAATGAATGTTCACAGCTTGTAAATAATTATTACGGTGTACAATTATTAATTTTTAAAATAACATTCTAGCATTTTACATCCTTGGAGTTCCATTTCATTTTTATTATCAGTACGTATTATTCTTTATCAATTACCCTTTGAAGAAAATTGTGAATATATTTTAGAAGGATAAATATTATTTATGTAGTTTAACAATATGACATGTGATGTTTAAATGGATAATTTTGTGTATGAATTTTTATTTATTAGAGATTATAACGGAGTAGTTTACTTCTAAGTGATGCAGGTGTTGACACATTTAGCAAAGTGAATGAATACTGCCAGATGACAAGTGCACCAATTACTTGGAAGTTACATTTTCCAAACTTTTAGTTCAATGTGTTTTGTATTCTATTGTTATACATTTTAACATTTTGTATTACCATTTTATTATTACTGTACTGCTGATTTTGCTTGTACAATACAGTACAGTACAGTATTAACAATTTGTACAGGGAACTTATTACTCTAGTACAGGACTGATATTAATACTTTATGATCACCACTACCTGTAATGACCTAAAATCAATTAAAGATATTGTATTTTGTATTCCATCTTACAAACTGATGATACAGTGATCCCTCGGTTAACGAGCACAATCCGTTCTAGAAGGTTGCTAGTTAACCGAAACCGTTGTTTCAATGGGTTTTTGGGTAATTGGTTCCAGCTCACCGAAAATTGCCTAAATTCAACAAAACAGGTAGAAAAGTACACTTACTTTGAGGTGTGTATGTAGAAGGCTCCTGGATGATGATGATGGGAATTAGAATGGGGGTGGAGAAGGGAGAAGAGAAGGCATTGGGGTGGAAGAGAAGTCACCCCATGGCGCCATTGCACCCATAAAATTTTATTCTCTTGGTGCAATTCAAGATTATTTTCCTTAAATCAACACTGCACTGCATTATATATTGTCAATATGTAAAATAAATTTCAAAATAACCAATAATTTGCTTGCAAAAACAGAAAAAAACCATTTAGTTGAAGAGAGTCTCAAGCAAGATGTTACCTCCACTGAAAAGATACAAAGACTGACGCCTGTATGGTGTGTTGAGAGGCTGGATGGCACGCATAAAACTAGTTTCATTACCTTCAATTATGTTCAATAATTGTTAAAATGAGTACAAAATTTAATATTAAACTTTTAAAATTATTGAATAGTATAAACTTCTTGATATTTGCTAAAATGGTAAGGAATTTAAGCCCTAGAACCAATTACTGTATTGGCGGACTAATACTACAGCTGGTGGACCGCCAAATGCAAGCGAAATCATGTTCAGGTTGGCTCGTAAGAAACTCGTTAATCGAGGGATTGCTCGTTAACCGAAGTTAAGAATCTTATGGAAGGTAACTTGTTAACCGAAATCTCGTTAACCGAGGCACTCGTTAACCAAGGGACCACTGTACACATTATTATTTTTATGATTACCTCAGTGTACTGTACCTGTTCTGGTTTTAGGTCATGTTGTCTTGTATTCCAACATATAAACTGATATTAATTACTGTATTTATTATTTTTACAAGTGACTTTATATAATTTTACTGCATATTGTATTCCATTTTACAAATTGTTAATCACACTTTATGTTATAGCCATTAAAAAGATGTTTTACTTCCTTATGTCTCCATCCCTCTGATTGTCACTTGATTTTTGTTATGTAAGTGCTGTAATTATTGATAAAAAAGATACTGTGAAGAAAGGTTGGAGAGGATCTATAAACAAATATCACACTCCAAAACAAAGCATTAATATTGAAAAGATGGGGAGCTGGAGGTACAGTACTGGAATTAAATGGAAATGTGAATAATGGTCATTAATGTTTGGATAATTTGTGAGTGCTGTAGATATAAGATGAGTGTAAATTGATCACAGCTGAATATATTTGTAAAAATATATAGCTTTAAATTCTTTTAAATTGTATACTGAAGTACCATGCTATGTCTGTGTAGGAGTAAAATTCTTTATTATTCATTGATTACTTACAACTTGTGTTTTCTAATACAGTATTCAGTAAATTACAGTAGCAAAGGATGTTGTGTCCTTTTAAAACACTTTCATGTAAATTTCATAGTACAGGGTAAAGTAGTCACTTCCTAAATATGCTCGATTGATCTCCAAATCCTATAAGTAAATACAGTACTCCCTCTTTATCGACGGATTTTTTATCGACGGTTTCGATTATCGACGGATTATTTAGCCGGATTTTTATTTTGGCACCAAACAGCTTCTCCCAGTCCTCTCCTTGAACAGGGCTAGAGGGTACGTGTTTTTCGAATCGTTTTCAGTTAAAAAATTATTACATCACACGTATATTTTACCTAAACTGCACCTGAATGAATATATTCTCGGAAATAAATAGTAGTTTTGCTGAAACGTGATGTATTTCAATGTAAAATAGGATAAAATACATGACGGAAACAAAAGACTTTACCTAAGCTTCCGATGTTCTTGAGATGTTACTCGTTTTTTTAATAGTTTTCGGTTAAAATTCTGTTATATTACAATGATATTCTATTCATACTGTGCTTGATATAATACATTCACGGAAATGTAATATTTTTGTTGAAATTACGTACGTATTACAGTGGAAAGTGGGATAAAACCGTGACGAAAACAATGACTTGCGCTTTCTTTCGTTCAAAAGATGTTACCGTAATCACTTTTCGAATGGTTTAGTTAAAAAACTGTTGTATTACAATAATATTCCCTCCTAATTGACTTGAATAAATACTTGAATGGAAATATACAATATTTTTGTTGAAACTACCCGCGTTTCAGTGTAAAGTGTTGTAATAATAAATGGTAAACAATTTGCCTTGGGCAGCCGGATTTTTGGACTTTTACTGTACTGTACACTGTTTTGTTTACTGTAAGGACCGATGTTCACTTCAATAAATGAAATCGTAAGTTTGCTAGTATTTTTGTCCACTTATTATATTATTATTTATACACTATTATTTAAGGTTATGCGTAAAGGAAACGCATTAATGCTTAAAGGTACATTTATTCAACATATGCTAATAATAGTTAGAAAAATTACGTAACCATCACGGTATCGACGGTTTCTTTATCGACGGCCGTTTACAGAACGTAACCCCCGTCGATAAAGAGGGAGTACTGTACTGCATTACTCGGTCACTGAATCAAAAGGAAGCACCATGACTCGCCCATAGAAATAATAAATAAATAAAAAGGGATAAAATTAACTCCTCTATCCTCCAGTGGTTCTTATGTATGACAGGTAAGAAACAAGTTAAAACATTACTGAAACTTTGATATAATAAGGTTGACCTCCATGTCACATCTCAGAAGGGGAGGATTGATAATGACCAAAGTTGACAAGTGTTGATCTTAACTTCAATGACAGGTCTCAGTTAGGGGAGGGGATGACAAGTGTTGCTAACATGCAAGAAGTTGACCCTAACTGACCTCACTGTCAGGATTAAAACTAAAACTAACACCGAACGTTAACTGCAGTCTACGTTTCACCCAGATTAATTTTTAAACAGAAAAATATAAAATATAATAAAATTTGGTTAGCTTCTAATTTCTTCATCAGAATTATGTGAAGTGAAAGGGGGGGGTATGTATCCACCCCCCAGGATCTACACCTCTGGTCTTGCTGCAGCTAAGAATATAATATATATAACCCATCAACATTATAAGGTAATATAGTATAATTATATAAATACATTGGCTTCGGTTTCATGACTTTTATGTGGCTGGCTTAGGCCCCAAGTCCAGTGTGGGTAGTAATGGAGGTGATTGAATAATTATGATGAATGGGTAATGATGGTGAGTGTGGATAATGAAGCTGAGTGTGGGTGAAGAAGATGAGTGTGGGGAGTGATAGTGAGTGAGTAGAGAAGATGATTGTGATAGTGTGTGTAATAATGAGTGGGTAGTGAGTGTGGGTAATAATGAGTGGGTAGTGAGTGTGGGTAATAATGAGTGGGTAGTGAGTGTGGGTAATAATGAGTGGGTAGTGAGCGTGGGTAATAATGAGTGGGTAGTGAGCGTGGGTAATAATGAGTGGGTAGTGAGTGTGGGTTATAATGAGTGGGTAGTGAGTGTGGGTAATAAAGATGAGTGTTGGTAGTGAGGTGGGGTAATAATGAATGGGTAGTGAGGGGTAATAATGAGTGGGTAGAGTGTGGGTAATAATGAGTGGGTAGTGAGCGTGGGTACAAGAGTGGGTGAGGGTAATAATGAGTGGGGTAGTGGAGTGTGGGTAATAAAGATGAGTGTGGGTAATAATGAATGGGTAGTGAGTGGGGTAATAATGCGGGTAGTGAGCGTGGGTAATAATGAGTGGGTAGTGAGCGGGGTAATAATGGGAGTGGGTAGTGAGTGTGGGGTACAATGCGTGGGTAGTGAGGATGTTCAAGGGTAGAGCGGGTAATAATGAATGTGGGGTAGGAGGTAATAATGAGTGGGTAGGAGTGGGTAATAATGAGGGGTAGAGGGGTAATAAAGATGAGTGTGGGTATAATGAGTGGGGTAGAGGTGGGGTAATAATGAGTGGGGTAGGAGTGTGGGTAGTGAGTGTGGGTAATGATGAGTGGGTAGTGAGTGTGGTACAATTGAGTGGGTAGTGAGTGTGGGTAATAATGAGGGTAGTGAGGTGGGTAAAATGAGTGGTAGAGTGTGGGTAATAATGAGTGGTAGTGAGGGGTAATAATGAGTGGGTAGAGTGGGTAATAATGAGTGGGTAGTGAGCGGGTAAAATAGGAGTGGGTAGTGAGCGTGGGTAATAAATATGGGCAGTGAGTGGGTATAATGAGTGGGTAGTGAGTGTGGGTAATAAATGAGGGGCAGGAGGGGTAGTGAGGTGGGTATTAATGAGTGGGTAGTGAGGGGGTAATAATGAGGGGTAGGAGTGTGGGGTATTAATGAGGGGTAGGAGTGGGTACAATGAGGGTAGTGAGTGGGGTAATAATGAGGCAGTGAGTGTGGGGTAATAATGAGGGGCAGTGAGTGTGGGTACAATGAGTGGGTAGTGAGCGGGGTAATAATGAGTAGTGAGCGGGTAATAAGGAGGTGGGAAGTGAGGGATAATGAGGGGTAGTGAGTGTGGGGTAATAATGAGTGGGTAGTGAGGTGGGTAATAATGAGTGGGTAGTGAGTGTGGGTACAATGAGGGAGAAGGGAGTGTGGGTAATAATGAGGGTAGTGAGTGTGGGGTAATAATGAGGGGTAGTGAGTGTGGTAATAATGAGTGGGTAGTGAGGTGGGAATAATGAGGGCAGGAGTGTGGGTAATAATGAGTGGGGTAGTGAGTGTGTGGATAATGAGTGGGTAGGAGTGAGTGTGGGTATAATGAGTGGGTAGTGAGTGTGGGTAATAATGAGTGGGTAGTGAGGGGGTAATAATGAGGGTAGTGAGTGTGGGTATAATGAGGGTAGTGAGTGTGGTATAATGAGTGGGGTAGTGAGTGTGGGTAATAATGAGTGTAGGAGGGTAGTAATGAGTGGGTAGTGAGTGTGGGTAATAATGAGGGGTAGTGGAGTGGGTATAATGAGTGGGTAGTGAGTGTGGGTAATGAGTGGTAGTGAGTGTGGGTAATGAGTGTGGGTAATAATGAGTGGGTAGTGAGTGTGGGTAATAATGAGTGGGTAGTGAGTGTGGGTAATAATGAGTGGACGATATGTTTTTATGAACTGATTACAAACAGAACTGATGAGATGTAACACGAACGAACAATATGTTCAATGTACTTCAGCACAGTTATAGATACAGTACGGTTTATTGAGAAAGTACAGAAACAGGGAAGTCAGATGATAAATTCTCACAGTAAAACTACATATATTACAATCATATCTGAGCACGAGTGAATCACAGTGTCAATCACGATCTAGGTCAGTAATATTAAAATAAAACTTCATCACCCTCTAATACAGTAATTCGACGACTCACATTAAAACTGAAAGACGAAAAATAAAATGTATGTACAGTAACGGTGACCAAATAGTTTTGTCATCATTAGCACACGGACAAAATAAACAACACAATCCGTTAATTAGGGAGGATGCATGAATGGTCAGACCAGTGTAGATAACTATAGCGTGATGATTATGATTGACGTACAGTGTGAAAAATAGACGAAGGGAGAGAAAGAAGAATACAGTACAGGGAGATATACAATCACCCGCCATTTAAGCAAATAAGTATGTACAGTACAGTCGTGAACAGAAGTCCTGTCGCCCCTTGTGCTGTTCAGCGAACTGAAGAGATTCAGACTCAGGAACACGAAGCAGTAGACGAGGTGCTAATGGGGAGCTCCTCTCAGCCGTCTTATATTCAGATGGCCTCACAAATCCTGTTTTCTCCTTCATTTGCTGCCAATAGACGCCACATTTGCCCGCCACGGATTCCAAGCTATAATTTACGCGCCAAGATTTCTCGCCATAATTTACGTACTAAGATTTCCCAACAACGTCTCTGCATAATATGTTCACCAAGGTTTCTCCCTAGGATTACTCATTGTAATTTGCGTTCCAAGATTTACTGCTAAGGACTCCCGTCATGATTCACACATACCATAATAAACATATTGAAACCTGCGTAGTAAGTTATTTTTTACCATATTTTTCGCGTAAAACTTTTCAGGCTATAATTTGCGCGCTATATTTTCTTGCCATATTTCCAGTCACAATTTTAGCGTAAATATTTCATGCTACAATTTCTCTTAAAATTTCCCTTCACGGATTCTTACCACAATTTGCGGGCTAAGATAACTTGCAGTATTTTGCTCGCTAAAATTTTTCACTATTAATTTGCCTGTTAAGATTTCACACCGTAATTTAAACGGCAAGAGTTCTCGCCATAACTTGTGCGCTTGACTAGACTGTATGCCAAATTTCGCACTAAGAATTTGCATTATGATAACGAGCTATTCCCACCATGATTTGAGCTCTTCACGTTATCACGCCACAATGCGTCACTGTAGACTCTTATTTTTTTTCTGTATCCTCCTCATTGTCCTCACCACTTGTTACCTGACTTGCTGGTAGGCCAGTTCTCATCACACTGTTGGCAAGTTCTGAGCATGTACAGTGTCTTGTTATCTGAACATGTGCCAGCGTTAATTAAGTTTGGTCTTCAATGAGCTTACAACACTGTCTGGCAGGTTATTCCAAGGGTTCAAAACTCTCACTCCAAAGAAGTTAACTCTGACAATTTTCTGTACTTGGGGCTCTTCTAACCTTTAGCGGAGCAGCCATCAGCTAACTCCAGATATAAACACTTGACTGAGTTATGTCCTTTGAGGTGCTTATAAACTTATACTAAATCCTTTCTTGCCGTCTATAATATAAACAAGCCAATTGAAGGTAGTCAATTCTATCTTAATTGGTACGTGAGGATGTCTACATGCCATCATCAGTTTGGTGGCTCTTCTTCGGACTATTGTTTTTACGGGATTAGCCCACCAGGGCACAGGTAAAAAAAAATAAATAAAAAAATTATATATATATATATAATAATAAAGGACCATAAATGAATACACATACAAAAAAAATCAATAGTGAGAAATGATATCTGTATGTTGTTTTGCCAAATTAAGAGGAACAATTGAGACCCTGCAATTGTGTGTAAATGAGAAAGTCAGATCAGCAACCTAGTAATTGGTTAAAATTTTCGTGATGCCATATGGTAGCAGGGTCTACCATTAAACAATCTACAGTAGGTATATGCGTAAGATCTTCGGATAAATCCTACTAATTTATGAGAAAGATTCACCTTCTCATAGTGGCTACAGGATTTCACTTCGATGACAACATTACAGATCCCTGCCACAATGCGCCTGTTAACATATCACGCCCGCTATTATTTTATTATTTCACGCCATATTGCGCCCTTTTCTATTTCAAGCCATAATACACCCACTATTTCACACATTAATGCACTTTATAAAATTTCACGCCATTATGCCCTAACTGATATTTAAAGTCAAAATGCGCCCGTTAATATTTCATGCCATAATGCGCCCGTTAATATTTTCCGCCATAATGCGCCCACTAATATTACACGCCATAATGCGCCCGCTGATATTTCACATCATGATAAGCTTGCTAAGCAAGCCAAAATATATACGCTAATCGGATCATCATTTACGCGTTAGGATTTCACATCAATAATTCCAACCATAATTTTCTAACCAAGCTTTCCCGCCAAAATCGCTTGGCGCTGTTTCCAAATTATCTAAGAATAGCGCGTTCATCTTTTACGCAATTTGGTAATGTAAGGCCTCGTGTCTCTAGCTCAATAAAACACCAAGGCCTCAATATGGGACAAATGACTGTAATTAAACGCGTTTTCTTTTTCCGCAGCTAAGGGGAAAATAAAAAAAAAATTCGGGATACTGTTAGCTGTTATTGTGGTACTGTATTTAACTTATTTAGATGGAATGTGCATTCGTGTTTGAGTAATTATTTTTATTTATACATTATTATTACTATGATTATCATCATTATTATTATTATTGAATACTTAAGTGATAAGCTAAGAGTTACTGGACAAATAAGCCCACGTAAGTAAGCATTGACCAATGTGTGATATCCCTTACTCTTATTCTAGTCAAATTAGCAAGATAGCAGGCAAATGGCGGAAAAATTTATAAGAAGACTAAATTTTCCATACATACTCCTGAGGCTCTACAAATAAAGATCAAAGGCGTCTCCCTCCCCCGTCCAAGAGCAGTATCCCCCTATTTTATCCCCGGGGGTGACCTGGCACTGTTTTTCGCAATTATGTGATAACGGTGCATTGGATGATAAAAGTACATATACAGTATATACAAAATATTTCAAAATAAAATTGTTAACAAGATTGTATATATGCATTTTCGTCGTAGAAGTTATAGATCTTGCGTAATCCAGGCCTGGAGTGAGGGGGGGGGGGTGTGAGTTTGAACTTGCAGCGAGAAACTTACATCTTGCGCTCAGTTTTGGTTAAATAACTCACAAACGACTATTTTTTTGCATTAAAAATACACATAACTGAAATTTTAGAGCAGAAAATTCTCTATTGGGTTCAGTCAAAAACATTTTCATGAAGCAGTTTGTTCCCGTTAATTCCTTTCGGTATTCTTTATTTCCGTCTTTCTTGTATTCATTCCTCCATTCCTTCTTCCAATGGATTTATAGCCCCCCCCCCCCATATTTACTTATTTCCCATCCACTTCATTTCAATCTTTTCACCACTATTTTCTCCCTTCTTTCATTACCACTCACTTCCCGTTCATCAGTTTAATTACCCTTTTTTCATTTGTTTATCAACTCCTTCCTTCATTAGTTTATTCTTTCTTCCTTCCGTTTTTCACCCTTCTTTCACCACTTCATTCAATCTTCTTTCACCGACGTCATTCCTAATTTTTTTTTTAACCATTTCACTTACCATTCTTTCACCTACTTCATTCACCCTTCCTTCTCCCCTCTTCCCCTTCATTCACACATCCTCTACGCCTCGCCTTGCCCCTCATTTGTAATTAGGCAAATCTTAGGTAATCACCCTCCTGCTACTCTCTCTCTCTCTCTCTCTCTCTCTCTCTCTCTCTCTCTCTCTTAGAGTTAAGTAAACCAATGTAAAGTTAAAGATATACAGTTACAGTTGATATTAAAGTGAAGCGAAGTGGCGTAAAGAAATGTACATATATAAAAGTAATATAAAGTAAATCAGAATAACGAAAAGAAACGTAAATAAAGATAAAGTGTAGGGAGCCAACTCGTTATTATGATGTGTTATTTGTATGTTAGTGAGGAATATATGCGTCAACTGTTGAGTTATTTGGGATTGGGAGAGACAACGATAAGAAGAAACTGATAGATAGACAGACAGATAAAGTAGATATATCGACAAACATTGGGAGAGGCAGAGAGAATTGTTTCAGAAGGACCTTGTATCTTTTACCATATTACTAAAAATATTTCTTTATGCTATAACATTCAGGCCCGAGTCGCCTGTACGTTAACAATATTTATCTACATGAGCAACATATTAACGGGTTCACAAAACACGCAGGGTTATCTCGCTCATCCACCTCATGCATAACTACAGGAGGAATTTCATAATATATTTAGCGTCTGAGTAGTATTTATAATCACAAAGAACCCATTACTGGAACAGCGGGAATGAACTCGTGCCAAGAGCCTAATAACTTGCTGATACCATAATACAGGATTTCCCCGGCATTCACCGCCATTATTCTCGTGTTCCTCAACCAAAGGTAGGAACATAATCTCTATTCACAATTATCCCTTAATTGTAGCTTCGTGGATAGTCACCCTCTTGCCCCGACGCTCACAATAAGAACCAACAACAGAGGTGGGGGGGAGGAGGGGGGGAGAGAAGTGGGGGTGAGAGGTCTAGGAAGCCCATCAGATTGCCACTCATAAAAGCTCTGGTGAGGGGCATCAGAGCGCGGTGTGAGAGATGTAAATCAGTGTTGCCGCCAGTATTTGTCTGGGATCCTTAAATGGTCTACTTTTCCCCCCTCTCGACGCCCTAAGTGCCGAACCTCATGATTCACTGAACTTCAAATGGAATTCCGACGAAAACGCAAACATTAGTTTTTCTGGTTGCCAACCAGAGGGGCTAAGGACCCTCTTGATTTTCAGGAATTCAATCTCCGTCGTTTCCTCCTAGATATCCCTGAAAATTTTCCTATTCTACGTAACATTATCAGCACTGCAGGTTATGTGAGAATAAAACATTATTCGTTATTCAAAGCGGATGCGATTTATTCAAATGGTAAAGTTGAGAATAAGAGATTTGGAGGCGGCGTGTCACAGAGGATCTAATCCCGGTAAGAGCGTTGCAGATGGATGAACACCCTCAGTCCGCCCGCCAAAACTGTTTTACGCCCCGAGTGACAGTCTTTTGTCACCTCCCTCTAATCTGTGAACGTCCGACACATTGACTACCGCAGATTAGAAGCACATTCCCTCATAATGATTTAACACATCCATACATCCACCGAAAATTTTGTATATTTCCCCACAACGGAAAGCTAGTAACCATCAGTGGATATTAGCAAGCATACGAGTTATAGGTGCTTTTTATGACGTAACGCCATCAGCCACCTCGGAGGGCAAACACACGCAGATTGAAAACCGTGTCACCATTTCCCGCCTTTTCTGCTGCTCCCTCTTAATCTGACGGTGGGGGGGTCAAACTGAGACGATTTTCGTGGCTTCTGTAATTTTCTGGCTAACAGTTTTTCCCTCAACGCATCGCTCGACACCAGAAGCCCCAAAGAAACACATTGCGATTCATAAATACTCGACAAAAACCAACGTAACAGTGAACTACGTTAACAAAATAAAATAGATATACGGGACTGTGAGTATTTAGTATTTAAACAAAAAATTAAGGTGATTTAATTTCTTTAACCTTGAGAAAATGAAGTGAAAATTAAACTTTTCATTTTTAAATTGATTATCAACAAAAGCAAATCTAAAAAAAATCGAATGAAGTCACCAAAAAACACTAGCATTTAACTGTCTCTAAACCCTGAAAAGAAACCAGAAGAAAATCAATTAACTCATTCAAACTTGAAGAAAACGAAGTGCAAAAAAAAATATATACATATATCTTCCAAAGACACGATGAATTAGGAAATGTTTTACGAAAATATGTGACATGGAGGTGGGTGGAGGGGCGGGTGGGAGTTTTCCATCACGACGGCCGTACTCGCTTTCATTACCTTCAAAATATCAAATTAGATGTCCCCAAAATGAAAGGTGAGATTGAGGGCAAGTAAATTACATGAGGGGGAAGGAGGAGGACGGAGGGGTGGGGGGGGGGGGGGGGGGGGGGGATGAAAGAGGAGGGAAATACCACAATTCTTCCCCGTTCATCAGTTGAGAATACATTTTGGAATCAAGTAGGCGACGAATCGGCAAATTTAGCGCCGCCGGTAACTGGAAACTAATAAGCCGCCCACAGTGGAAGATGTACTGCAGGGAATAATTTAGGCTACGGATGGGGAGGATGATGGGTGTGATGGGGGGAAGGTTGTTAGAGGATGGGAAATAAGCTGAACCAATATTAATAATCAGATCAAAGGAACTAATTTGAGGTTAGAGAGTGAGGGGAGGGAAGGTGAGAGATTAGGACCAGAAGATAATTATTATGGTTGAATTTTCCTGTTGGTGACATACTTGTTGTGTGATAGTTACGATTCTCTCTCTCTCTCTCTCTCTCTCTCTCTCTCTCTTCTTATCGTTTCGTTTTTGGTCGTTTTATTTCAGGTTTTGTTTTATTTTCCGTCATTTTAATTTTAGTTTAATCTTGTACCATTATCTCTGACGCCATATTACCCAGCTACTGACACACTGCTAAGCATAAGTGAACGTCACTAGAGGCATACGGCGGGAAAAAGATTTGCCTGGTTAACTTCCTCCCGCGTATTCGTTCTGTGAATTATTGTCGTGTGAAGAGGCGACGAACGACAGACGCTGTTGGGGGCTCGTGCTGGCGTAGTTACCGCATCTCACATTACGACAAAAAGAAAGAGAGAGAGAGAGAGAATGGGCCACTGACTGCCCTAAGACTCCGTTGAAACAAACAAACCTCCCGCGGGAAATGCACTACCAGTCAGGTAAGGAAGTGAGGGCGGATAATAGGTTATTTAAACGTATCAAAAAAGTTTTACCTTAACCTGGACTATACTGAAGGTTCCTACCGTTAAAATTTCTCCTAACTAGTAAAAACTTATCTAATGAATTAACTTACGATGCAATACAAAGATGATTCTCCAGGGATCGTACGTTAAATTTTCCTTTTAACTGGTAATGTGAGAACGAATCTGATTTATTACGAGTAGGGATTCTCAAAGGACATAAGTTAATTTCTTATAACCGGTGATGTGAACAATTATTTTATTCACTTAAACTACGACATAGAAATTCTTAAAAGTAACTCCACTACGTTTAAAACTACAACACAACGATGGGGGTAAGTGTCATCACCATCAACACTACACCGAGACTATCGTGATTATGAGTTTGTTTTTTACCCTCAGATGAAGGCCATAATTACCGTAAGAAGCTTTAAGACTACTCTACAAGTTTATTAACGGAGCAAAACTTTAAAATGGGTTTTTTCCCCTTTGAGGCGGCCTTAGCCTTTCCCCGGACCAGGAACCTAACCTAACCTAACCCAACCCAACCTAACCTAACCTAAAGCATAACTTGTCCCTAACTTAACCTTATTTATCCTATCCCTAACACTAACTTAACCACTAACCTAAATAACAGTCCATTCTTAACCTAACCTATACATAACCTACATTAACCTAATCTTAACCTATAAACTACCCGAAAAATAACACTAACTATATTCCTAACCTAATCCAACCTAACCAAACCTAACCCATCTCTTAACTCAACTTAGAGATGGTAAAAAAATATAGACCAACATCTCAGTCCTGGGTTTAACTTAGCCTATAGTTAACACGTTCAGAAAATATTGTAATAATACATTACTATACTTCAACAACTACTGTACAAGGTCATTCAGCACTATAGATTGTTAATTTCACTAATCATCATCAATAACAAAAATACAGAAATACTTAACATTCCATCTTGTTATTTTATGTAATTTAGAAGCGTTATTTAGTAAGTCAATGAATATAAGTGAGCACATAATCTTTATAAAATCTAATTGTCCCCGCCGAAGGATCTAGGCTGGGGCGTGGGATGGGAGGTGGGGGGTGGGTGGGTCGGGGGGTGAGGTGGGGAGGCGAGCGGGGGATAACAGTAAATTTCGAATCTATATAAATATTGTGATTGAAAGATAAAACAACAGACGAACAGTTGGCGATGATAGCTTCTTCTGCCGGAAACTGAACATCAATATAGTTCGATAATTTACGTATACGGATTTACGAAAATTCTGGAGTGATTTTGGCAGTGAACACTACTTAACGAGTTGTGTTGTATATGTTAAGTGAAGCAGGTAGGTGGATTCTTAAGTCTTTAATTACCAGGATGATTCATCGTATAAGAATCTCGGAGAATCTTGATCTTGGTCAGTCCAGTAGTCAGGATGGTCCACTATTACTCACTCGGCTCCTGGACTGACTGGTGGGTTGGTTGGTTGGTGTTCATCTTCCTAAAGTTGCTCATAGAATTGTATCAAGCTGAGTAATTCACTGGTCATTGAGATACTACAGATTCGTGGGAAAAAAAATGTTTTCTCTGATGGTCGACGAATATTATCCTCCGTACTGTCAAGATTTAAATACTCCATATTATCAAAATACTGTACATATGTCTGACAGTCCCTCAGCCTATCACCTTATAAAACAAACACTTAAATTCCTCATCACATATCTTGAAGAACCAGGAAGTAGAACATCCGACTGTTATTATATAACACAATTAAAATCCAATTTTCCTCCTATGAGAAGACAGTTGACGCCAGATGCAGGATCTCCCTATACCCGTCTATTTGTCTATCTGTCTGTCTGTAATACTCAATCCTAGCTGGGTGAATAAGCCGCACACACCTCTCAATTATCCGAATTACAGTATTATCTTGTAGTTTCGGGTTACAGGGATCTTGTATACGTCATTACTGAGGAGACTGGAAGTAAGGTGATCCCAGGGTCCCTCCAAGACGCTGCCGGCCACTCCACAGTCGACGTCTTGTTGACATAATTGACAAGGTTGGAGAATATCGTACCTGAATGATGCTCGCATTAGGGTGCTCGGTTACAGATCAGGGATAAATGATTAACTGGGTCTAGACGTAATAGCCTTCGGTACACAAGGAGGCAGCATGGCTGGTACTGCACTCGACAGCCTGCACTTCCCCAAGTTGTAAACGTAGGTACCCATTTACAGCTGGGTGAACTGGGGGTGCCCGGGGATCCAACCAGCAATCCATGGAACAGAGGGCGAGCGCTGTATCCACTTGACTGCGTGTTGTATCCACACTATCCCTATGGGCAGTCATGCCTAAGGGATCCACTTTCACTTTCCAAACGTATAATAGGCCTCAATTCCAATGGATTAATATCATTGGACTCAAATGGGTCGAGCGGTTAGTGCTATACAACACGTCGAACACCAACTCCAGAACGGAAAGAGTTACGATGTTCATATTTCGTAAACCATAACACCTGAAGCTGTGACTATAGCGGACACAGCCACAGGTTAAAGAAGCCACAAGCTCAGTAAACTTTCAGGACAAACTTCTTTTTTGGGGGGGAGTGAGAGTTGTAAATTCTTAGAATAATCTACCAATGAGTATTGTGACAGCACCGACTGTGAGCTAACTCAGACTAGAGTTGACCAACACTAGCGGAGGTTCATTTTGGAGCCAGTACCATGCCCAGTAACAGAAACGTGACCGACCGCCCAAACGGCTACCAGGCCGATCAGCGAGTCTGCCAGGGGACACACAGTTACCTACATAACCCACACAGTCGTACACTCTCTTCAAACAGTCAATGGTTTAAAAAAAATCACATACAAAATGATTTTTCAAGTGTGTCTGTATATTTGTCTGTCATAGTTAAAGCTGCCAAAAGCTATGAGCTATAACCATCAAACTTGCTAGATTAGGTTAGGTTAGGTTAGGTTAGGTTAGGTTGTTAGGATAGGGTTAGTAAGTAAAGACAGGTTAAGTTAGGTTGGGTTAGGTTAATTGATAGTGTTAGGTTACAGAGAGGTCAAGTTAGGAGAGGGTTATGTTAAGTTAGTTAATTTTAGGTTAAGGGTAGGTTAGGTTAAATTTAAAAGAAGGTTAGGTAAGGGTAAGTTAAGGGTAGGTTAAGGTTAGGGTAGGTTAAGGTTTAGGTTAGATTAAAGCTTAGGTTAGGTTAAGGTAGATTAGGTTTTGTTAAAGTAGATTATGATAGGTTAAGGTTAGGTTAGGTGAGATTAACGGGAGGTCAGGCTTCAAATTCGGGTACCAGCAAGTATCCTGAAATAGTGAAAAGCGTAACAACACAGGAGAGACGACGCTAGAGCCCTCAGCCAACTGTACTAGGCTGGACAGTGGACACCACACCACCAAGTCTTCAAACCTGTTGATAAACTTACTTCATTTACATGGGAGTATTGCAGCAACTCATTCCTGGAACCATTTAAAGACTCCTCAGCGTGTGTGTGTGTGTGTGTGTGTATATTATATATATATATATATATATATATATATATATATATATATATATATATATATATATATATATATATATATATATATATATTGAAGTTTAAGCACCCTAATGTTGCTTGCTTGGATTGGGTTTACATCCTCAAGCTGCTTAAAACAATTGACGGAAATTTATCCGAAATCCAAGATGGCCGGTAAACAGAGAAGTTCAATTCTATCATCATCAAAGTTCATCTGGAGTCTTTTTTTTAGCTTTATTAAACAGATGACTCAAGATAAATTCCATGGGGCAACATCAGATAGTTTGAGTTGGAGTGTAAAGAAAAAGATGTTCAACGACGGAAGACAAGCATTACAGGGCGCCACTACCAGCTACCAACAGCGGTAGTAAATAAACAAGACGAAAACGAACAGTGGCCAGCGAATGAACAAGGGAGGAAGGTAGTCTAGGCAACCCAGCCAGCCAGCAGCGGTAGGTGGGTGGGTCGGAACGAAACGTCACGTGAGTGCATTAGCGCGCTTCACTCCACTTCCGGCGCAATAAGGAAAGAATTCTGGGGCGCTGTTTTCCACGCCGCCTCCAGCATTACCCCACTCGCCAATCACGATAATTCTGCGCGGATTTCCAACAGCGGTGAGATCCGAGCCCAGCTCCCATCCGCTCCCGAGATCCGGAAACGCCATCTACTAACATTCGCTCCATGGTTCGCCTTTTTCGTGGATTTTGAGGTCGACGTTATGTTTTTTTTCCGTAAAAAAAAATAACCAACCAACAGCGAGTAATGTGATATGTATACGTAACCAAACTTTGCAAAATTAATCTCATTAACATTAAATGTTCAAGAGAATTTGCTCGAACAAGAAGAATTAAACTTAAGAGATAGTTTCAGTGAGAGAACTGCTGGTGTGATGTAAGACACCTTCCCATTCTGAGCTACACGTTATGATTTTATCCACGAAGAAAATAAATAATAAACAAACCAAGATTCATATACACATCTAAACTTTCCAAAATTATCTTCTTTAACATGAACTGGCTCGAGAATTTAAACTTAAAAAAGGTAAAACTAAGTTAATGATAAATTAAGTAATAAAATAAGGTGATAGAAGGGAAGGTAAGGTACAGCACACACAGGTGAACTGAATTGTGTTAAAACCTAATGGCAGTGCTTCATCTCTGAGGCCCACACACATTATATTGTGTTTGTGGTGTAAGGTCTGTTGGCTGTGTGTCTGTCGGTGTGTATGTATGGAGAGTGAGTGAGACTTTGTGTGTGTGTGTGTGCGTGCCGATTTTTAAGAGAAATTCATTGTTATTTTTTTAAACTCTCTTGTAAAAAAATTATCTTAAACACCGATAATTAATTTAAAGGGAACAGCTTTTGACCCGATACCAGTGGCATGACACAGACAATATGACCTGATACAAACATGACCTGACACCCACTTATCTACTAAACCTCAACCTTGTCTACAGCATCAAACAATCCCCCGCGTCTCTCTACCCCTCCCCCGACACACACACACACACACACACACACACACACACACACACACATTCTCGGTCTCTCCACTTCTCCTTTCGTTTTCTCCTCCCTCTTCCTCCTCTTCCTTTCACTTCACTCACGTATATATGCATTCTCTTATTCTATCCATTCTCTCCACTTCCTCCAAGCATCCCGTTTCTCTCTCTCTCCTATTTTCTAACTACTTCTTCATCTGTATTTTTCTTTATATAAATCGTAAGAAATTCATAAACCACCATGAAATCACAATTAAATCATCATTAAATGACTCGTGGAAGTTAACTATTACAAGAGGTTAAGGATACATAAATAGTTAAATTTGGCGGGTAAATATATTACAAATTTGGGCGGGAAAAGCTGTAGCCTAAACAATATTTTGGTGTTTTATTTAGCCTATACAAAATTTTGGTGTGAAAGCTTCTACGATAAAATTTTATGGGAAAACCTGTACAGTATATTTTTTTTTTACACTATGAACAACACTTCTGGGCGGGAAAACTTGCATCACAAATTTTGACAGGAAATCTAAACGATACATTTTGGTTGGAATCTAAACGAGACATTTAGGCAGGAAAAACTGATCAACATTTTAGCGGGAAAACCTGACCCACAAATTTTGGCGGTAAAGATCTGATCAACAAATTATGGCGGGAGAATACGACATACACACATACATACACACATACATTTTGGCGGGAAATCTGTACAGCCACAAATTTTTTAACATCCATGTCCTCAGTGTTCGATACATGCCACGTACATTCGTTTTATTGCCCCCAACCACTCACACACACACACAGAAACACTTTTTTCTCGCCTTTTTTTTAATGTTTGTCTTTTTAGAGTTGAGATTTTTGGGCACTTGTGTATATTGGTTTCTGACATATACACATTCGAGTCTGCGTTCACACTGATTTTTTTTATTGTTTTCGTAGTTTGTGTATCTGAAATTTGTTGAACTTTGATTGTATTTTTGAGAGTCTATTTATTTTTTGTAGCTCTTGTTTATATTTGACTGTTGTTGTTATTCGTTCAATCGTCTTGTGTTATTTCTGGTAAGTTATCTTCATCGACTTTATATTACCAGGGGAGTAAAGTTATTATTATTATTATTATTATTATTATTATTATTATTATTATTATTATTATTATTATTATTATTATTATTGTTATTATTATTGTTATTATTATTATTATTATTATTATTATTATTATTATTATTATTATTATTATTATTACACCTGCAAGTAGACTGTTGTTTAATATCCATCTTGATTAAAATATTTAAAATCTTAACTAATATGTTTAATTCTGTTACTCACTTATTCAGACAGGTGCGGTGGCTGAGTGGATAGTTACCTCTTGTACTAAGGCTCCCCGATTCGAACCCAGGACACCTCCAGTTCACCCACCTGTGAATTACCAAAAGATTATAACACTTCTGTCTATAGAGATTACCTTCATAAAGAAAATAATCACCTCTAGAAATGTAATTAGTATAGGAAATATAAGCATTAGCTATCTACATTATATAAGAATTATATAAACGAGTAATAAACCTATAAGTATTTCAAAAGATTATATAGCATGTATTTATAATATTTTCCTAACAATTCCATATATGATAATGAATGTAGTTTTTTTTATAAGATCTCAATGACCTTTTTTCGTAGTTGTGAAAATAGACAAAGATAACTATTGATTGTTTTTGATCTTAGTCTGGTTCTTAAAATTATATTAATGGTGAAAGTAATATTGACTTTATTTAACCACTTGTGCTAAATAAAGTCGTTTATAATCACTACTACCAAGAACCACCACCTTCCTCAGGTCTCGCAATCAACTACAGTTAATTTCATAACGATATGTAACTACCACCATCGCCTACCACTCATTATACCTACCAGTCACCATTATCAGTACCACCAACACTAACCAATCACTCTGCCCATTCACTAACTACCATTACCACAACCAAACAACCAACCATCAGCACCAGTCACTCACCCATCACTCAAACTATCTATTCACCGCTACAACCAGTTAACAACTACCACCACAACCAATCAACCAACCATCACCTACCACCCCACCTACCATAACCACAACTTACACAACCAACTATCAACACCGTCAATAACCACCACCACGCTACCTACCACCACAGGAGCGATACAATAAAAGCCTTGTTCGTCCTGTCTGACAAAATTTCAAATAGTCCTTCATCCCCGCAATTCTACAACTTCCTGGGCTTAAAAATACACAGTTTACCTTGAATGGTGTGTGTGTGTGTGTGTGTGTGTGTGTTCGTGTGTGTTCGTAAGCGGGGTGTGTATGTCCGTGTATTTTTTGCTGTTTTTTCCCCACGTACAGCTGTGTATAGAGATACATAGTTTTGAATAGTGTGTATGTATGTGTGTGTGTGTATGTGTGCGTGTGTGTATGTGTGCGTGTGTGTGTGTGTGTGTGAAAGAGATCATTATTATTAACGTGTATAATCGGTCACGTTTTTGAGAATCCGGGTTAATCCATATTGAGTTTATTTAAGTCAACAGAAACTCCCTCTTGTCTAACCCTACCCAAAACAAACATCCCTGCCAACACACAGCACTCGCCTCCCTTAACACCACCAGCCCTCATCTCCCTGCCAACACCACCAGCCCTCATCTCCCTGCCAACACCACCAGCCTCATCTCTCCCCTGCCAACACCACCAGCCCTCATCTCCCTGCCAACACCACCAGCCTCATCTCCCCTGCCAACCCAGACCCTCATCTCCCCTGCCAACACAAGCCAGCTAAGCGCCCCAATTAGTAGTGTGACCTGGGGCGTGATTTGCCCTACTGCCTAATTAATATATATTGTGTGATACAAGTTAGGGTGTGTGTGTGGGGTGAGAAGTGAGAGTGAGAGTGGGGTGAGGGGGAGAGTGGTAGGGAGAGTGAGGGAGAGTGAGGTGGGGGTGAGGAGGAGGAGGAGGGAGGAGGGAGGAGGGAGGAGAGTGAAGGTGAGAGAGAGGTGAGGGGTGGGGGGGTGAGGGGGGAGGAAGGAGGGAGGGAGGAGGGAGGTGAGAGAGTGAGGGAAGAAGTGAGGGGAGTGAGGGAGGGAGGAAGGAGGAGGGAGGAGGTGAGAGGGGAGGAGAGTGAGGTGAGGGGGGTGAGGGAGGGGGAGGAGGGTGAGAGTGGTGTGGGGAGGGTTTGGTGGGGAGTGAGGGAGGGAGAGTGGGGGTGGGAGGGTGAGGGATGTGAACGTGGGGGGTTTGGTGGGAGGGTGAGGGAGGTGAGGTAGGAGAGGTGAGGGTGTGAGGTGAGGAGGGAGGGTGAGGGAGAGTGAGTGTAGGAGGGAGTTTGGTGGGAGTGAGGAAGGGAGGTGAGGGTTGGGAGGGTGAGGTGTGAGCGTGGAGGGTTTAGTGGGAGTGGAGGGTGGGGAGAGGTGAGGTGAGGGTGGGGTGGGGTGTGGGGAGAAAGCGAGAGGGAGGGGTGGGGTGGGAAGAGTATGAGCAAGTGAGGTTGAGATTGGGTGAAGGAGTGGGGTGAGGAACTGAAAGTGGGAGTGGTGTGAGGGTGGGAGGGAGGAGAGAGGGAGGGAGGGAGGGAGGGAGGAGGAGGGTGGGTGGGGAGGGTTGAATGAGGTGAGGTGGGGTAGGGTGGAGAAAGATGAGGTAGAGTGGGGAGTGGGAGGAGTGGGGTAGGAGGGAGGTGGGGTGGGAGGGAGGGAGTGAGGTGGGAGGGAGAGTGGGGTGGGAGGGAGGGAGTGGGGTGGGAAAATGTATGAGGGTGGAAGGCTAGGTAAAGATGAGAAGAGAGAGCAGCCCATTAACTTCGTCTCCTAACTCACTAAGACAACATAACTAGATAAGGTAGAGTCTCAGCGTAACTTTGACGCCATTTTGGACGGTTTGTGTGGTGTTGTATTTATGGAGTCAACCAGTTAGTGAAATTTTTACAGTGCAGGTTGGGTGGTCACAGTCACCTCCCCCCCCATCCCTTCCCCTCACTTCCTCCCCATACCCTCTCCCCTCTCTGTCTCTCCTCCCCATCCCCTCTCTTTTCACTGTCTCTCATCCCCTTTCCCTCTCCCCCTCTCCTCTAGTCTGGCTGGGGTGTGGAGCTTGGTGTGTGTGTGTGTGGAGAGAGAGAGAGAAGCTTATATGACAGTCGATAGGTTAGGGTTAGAGTTAGGATGTTCCCCATCTCCTCTTTCTCCCCCAACTCCATCCCTCTCTTTTTTTTACTCTTCTTCTCCCCTTCCCTCTCTCTCCTATCCTTCCCCTATCCTATCTTACGTTATCTCTCTCTCTCTCTCTCTCTCTCTCTCTCTCTCTCTCCTTCACTCTCTCTCCTTCACCTCTCTCTCTCTCTCTCTCTCTCTCCTTCCCCTCTCTCCTCTCCTTCACTCTCTCTCTCTCCCTAACCTCTCTCTCTCTCTCTTTCTCCCTTCACCTCTCTCTCCTTCACCCTCTCTCTCTCCTTCTACCTCTCTCTCCTCCTTCACCTCTCTCTCTCTCCCCTTCACCCCTCTCTCTCCTCTCCCCATACCTCTCTCTCTCTCCTTCCTCCTCCTCTTTCTCCTTCACCTCTCTCTCTCCCCTTCACCTCTCTCCTCCTTCCTCTCCTCTCTCTCCTTCACTCTCTCTCTCCTTCACACACTCTCTCTCTCTCCTTCACACTCTCTCTCTCTCCTTCATGCAACTCTCTCTCTCTCTCTCTCCTTCATACGCTCTCTCTCTTTCTCTCCTTCACACTCTCTCCCTCTATCTCTCTCTTTCTTCCTCTTCCTCTCTCTCCTTCACACACTCTCTCTCCTTCACACTCTCTCTCTCCTTCACACTCTCTCTCTCTCCTTCACACTCTCTCCCTCTATCTCTCTCTTTCTTCCTCTTCCTCTCTCTCCTTCACACACTCTCTCTCCTTCACACTCTCTCTCTCCTTCACACTCTCTCTCTCTCCTTCACACTCTCTCCCTCTATCTCTCTCTTTCTTTCTTCCTCTTCCTCTCTCTCCCTTCCTTCCTTCCCCTCTTCACACTGGCTCCCCTCAACTGTTCCAATTAGTGTTCGGTCTTTCCCTGGTTCGGTTCACATTTTAACACCCTAGTTTCTTACACCCTGATAACTGTTGCCTGTCTTACTGAGAGAGAGAGAGAGAGAGAGAGAGAGAGAATACCTAAGGTTAGATAAGTCGTGTTAGAATAGGTTAGGATAGGTAAAGTAAGGTAAGGTTAGGTTAGGTTAGGTTAGGTTAGGATAGGTTAGATAAGGTTAGTCAAGTCAGGATAGGTCAGGTTAGGATGGGTTAGGTTAGATTAGATAAGGTTAGTCAGGTCAGGATAGGTTAGGTTAGGATAAATTCAATAAATAAACACAAATAAACTAAGGGTAACCAATTCAACCCCCCATCCCCTCTCTCTCCTTAGTGGCTAAAACCATTATGTCTTACTCAACCCTCCCTCCCTCCCTCCCTCCCTCTCTCTCTCTCTCTCTCTCTCCTCTCTCTCTCCTTCATCTCTCCCTCCTTCTTACTTTTTCTCTCCCTTCTCCCCTCAACCTCCTCTTCATGTCTCTGCCCTTTCTCCTCTCTTTTCTCTTTCTCTCCTCCTCTCTTTTCTCTTCCTCTCCTCCTCTCTCTTCTCTTCCTCTCCTCCTCTCTCTTCTCTTCCTCTCCTCCTCTCTCTCCTCTTCCTCTCCTCTCCCCACCCTTCCACTTCCCCCCTCCCCTCTCCCCGGTGTCCCAGTAAAGGGCTTTCAAAATCACTCTCACTAATACGTTGCTGAATAATACATCATACTGTCTTACAAATTATATTTTCTACTCCTTGTTGACGAAGACCACGGCAGGGAGTGAGGAAGGGAGATGGAGGGAGGGAGGGAGAGGGAGGGAGGGAGATGGGGGGGGAGGGAGCATGTGTGCAGGACGGTGGGAGGGGTAGGGGGGAGGGATGGATCCACGCCACAAGCACCAATTGTAATGTAAATATCTACATAAGTTTGTCTTTGTCTGTCTGTCTGTCTCACCATCACCGAGTCACTAGGTCAAGACTATAACCTAGTTTAAGGGGTCAGTTCAGGTGTTCGAACGTGACGCTATCCAGTTTTATCTCTCTCTCTCTCTCTCTCTCTCTCTCTCTCTCTCTCTCTCTCTCTGTCTCTGATCTCAAACTACTCGGTGCAATTTTCTCAGGGCTCGGCTCGTACAGTAGTCCATCCTATAATTCTATGCAAGATCAATCAACACTTCATTATATACGTACTGTGCATCTGTACACTATAAGCAGGTTTAGTTGTCACTCTATTGAACATAAGGGCACAGTCATCAGAGAAAAGAGACAGACAGACACACACCGATCACTATACCTCTACCTTCGCTGAGACCCTGAGGGAGGGGAGGATATAAACCCTGATGACGTCACAAGGTCTCAGTCTACCACAGTAATTATCAATTTAAAAAAAAAATATATATATATATATTACATAACTTTGTAGACTTGGTAAATAGTCGAGCGTGTCCTTGTTCTTATGGGCGCTGAGGGACAGGTTGGCGGGTCTGTAGATTAAATTTGAAGTAAATCGGGCAAATGGATCTGAAGATAGTGGTAGGACACTTCATGACCAATCACAGTCTTAGTTAATGTAAATAAGACGGAAAAAAGATAAAAAGAAAAAGAAAAATGTATCTCAATATTCTCCTTAAACGAGTGAGAATATATTGTACTCTACATTGGTTATTCTGAAAAAAGGGGGAGGGAACAATGCTACAATACAACATCATAAATGAAACAATATTTTCACAAGATGTAAGAATAAAAAATTAAGTGCTTGTGTCCCGTGTGTAAACGGCTGAGGAAAACTACTTTACATTTGAATATTGTGGCTGACATGTACCCGAGGAGGAGCGCTGGTGGCCGCCTTACAGCAGAGGAAGCAAGAGAAGCATCAGCCAGCGACGGATTAGTAACCCCGAGTGATCGAACACAAGTAAACAAACCTTTGAGGGAGCGTTTGTATAACTGGCGCTCGGGCCGACAAGCCGACTTAGGGACTATTAAGGCTGAGAAACAGGCAAGTCCCGGGTGTTACGTAATTACCTCTGGTTTATGTATGATGTGCCTTTCTGGCCATACTAGGGCCGAGGCATAATCGCATTTTAAAAAGGAAAAGTGGCTTACTTCAGTGAGCTCCTTTGAAAACGTGTTCAAATATACATCGTCATATTCTGCATTGCGGGTCCCTTGGGAGGCTAGCTCGGGTAAGTAGCGCGGTTTTCCTCCGCTGTTACAAGACTCGATCACTTATTTCACATAATTTTATTTTCTCTAAGGTATTTACTTCTCGGCGAATATCCTTTACCTTGTGGTTTATTTATATTAGAAAATATTAGGTACAGTAGAGGATCAAACTCGGCCGTTGAGTGGAGGTTTCCAGCACACCGGCGAGTTTTTCAAAATACATTGCTTAGGTTGGGTGAAGCATGGCTCGCTTTACCTAACTGGAGCAATTGACTTAAAACTCTTCTATATATATATATATTCAAAAGATAAGTGGAGAGTCGCTCAGATTTTAACGCCTGCCAACAATCTAAAACTCTTATAAACAACTACCCTGAACAAAAAATTTTCCTATATCTTATAATATCACCAGGACTGACTAACACACACAGATCATTCCCGTACTTTTTTGGGATGGATAATTTCCTAATTGTTCTAAAATTGTTCTAAAGTGATGTTTGGTGCCGTGTTGAAGCGTCCAGTGAACCCATTATCCATTTTTTGTTTTTAATAAATATATACACCAACGTCATTAAAAGTTTGTTAGTTAACCATTATGCAAATTAGTATTAGTACCCTGACTATACCCCCACCCTCCTTGCCATATCCTGAACACACGTCATAAAATAGAAAATAAAGTCAAAACTATTACCAAGAAATTATTTTATCAAAGCACCTGGTTACTACTGTCCACATTTCAGATTATTAATTGAGACAGTTTACCTAAGATATTACCTGGAGAAACAAGTGAAAACTGAACAAAACTGAACAACCACTTAATGACCTTATATCTAACTATTATATTTCAAGTATACTCCTCTATATAATTTGTCTTAGTATACACACTAGTTTCTGTGAGTATATGTTAGGGAAGACCAGGAATATAATGATGAACAAGAGAGAGAGAGAGAGAGAGAGAGAGAGAGAGAGAGAGAGACTTAAAAATCTTTGTGTACACACACACACACACACAATTATACATAAACACACCGACGAACGAACACTCATTCACAAACACATGTACGCGAACATATATACTGTACCAACGCACACACATACACACACGAAAACTGAACACCGTGATGGAGAACAGAACACAGTGTTTGTAAAGTGAACCCACTGTTAAATAAATGAACCTGGGGGGGGGAGGTGATGGAGGAGGGTTGTAGTGGTGGTGATTGTGATAGTGGTAGTATAGGTGTTGGTGGTAGTAGTAGTGATGGTGGTGGTAGTAGTAGTGGTGATGGTGGTGGTAGTAGTGATGGTGGTGGTAGTAGTAGTGGTGGTAGTAGTAGTAGTGATGGTGGTGGCAGTAGTGGTGGCAGTAGTAATGGAGGTGGTGGTGGTGGTAGTAGTAGTAGTAGTGGTGGTGGTAGTGGTGTATTATATCATGGGAATGTATGGGCGGGAGGAGGATAGAAGGTGGCAGCTAGCTATCCTCGACTTCTTCTTCCCATTCCACCCAAGACTAGCCACCCTACCCCTCCCCCTTCCCCCACCAGCACTAAGAACCACCCCCTTCCCCTTCCCCCAACAGCACTAAGCGGCGCCCCCTCCCCTCACGACAATTCCCTAGTCTATTTATTCGCTGGATTTGTAAAAAAAGTTTTTTTCCCTTCTCGAGCAATGAAGGACTCAGCCCTGGCTTGTTGAATTATTAAGAAGGGCATTTGTTGCTGACTTCTGGGTCCAGGAGGGAGGGAGTGAGTGATGGAGGGAGGGAGGCAGGCAGAGAAGGAGGTGGAGGGGTAGGGGGTGGGATGGAAGGGAAGAAAAGTGGGAGTCTGTAAAAGAGAGATGAGGAAGGAGTGAAAGGAGGGTGTGAGGAAGAGGGGGGTGGGGTGGGGGGGTTGTGGAAAAGGGAAGGAAAAAAGGAGGGAGGAAGTATGGGAGTGTGTGAAGGAAGGAAGGAAGGTGAGTGTTTGGGAGAGGAGGAGGCAGAAGGAGTCTGAATAAAATGGAGGGAAAGAGGGATCCTGTGAGGGAGGGAGGAAAAAATGGTGGAAGGAGGAGAGGGAGGTAGGGAGGGAGGGAGGGAGGGAACTTGTAGAGGGGAGGGAGGGAGGGAGGGAGGGAGGGATACAAATTAAGAATCTTTTCATCCACAAAAACAACAAAATTATATATAAATTAAAGTAAAACTACAATTTTTCATAGTCACTATGGGTTAATATCAACACTGCTTGGTTAGGTTAGGTAAGGTTAGGTGTGATCAGGTTATGGTTAGATTAGGTTAGATTAAGTTAGGTTCCTTTAAATAGGTAACTGATTCCACATTACCAAAACACGAAAACTTACAATACAACAAAATACCCAAAATCATCATCAACATTGTCAAGGGCTGAATACTACTCCCAGGTGAACCAACACAAGTCATCATCAGAGCACAGATAAGCCTTTATAAATACGCTTATACAGAATACAACAACACTGTAAATCCCGTTCATGTGTATTGCAATGTCCCAGATACAGTAACTAGCTACAGTAGTTTATTTATGAGACTATCAGTACGGTTTTGTGTTCTTTTGTCGATACAGATTTATTTTGTACCATCATATAGGAGGTACAGGTATAGAATACAGGTATGATATAGAATACCGACACGATACAGAATACAGCCACGATACAGAATACAGCCACGATACAGAATACAGACACGATACAGAATACAGACACGATACAGAATACCGACACGATACAGAATACAGCCACGATACAGAATACCTACACGATACAGAATACAGAAGCATACAAAAATTACCCCAAACAAAGGAACATGGCCGAGTTGTACACCAGCTTCCTTTTACGGGGGTGTACTGTACTGTGTGTTATGTGAGGAACCTTGTGTGGGCGAAGGGAGACTCACGGCTTAATATTTTTGTCTTCTTTACTTAGTATCTATACACGTGGTCTGTAGAACTCCCAGATTTCTACTATGTCAGTTTGAGTGGTGGTGATGGTAGTGGTGGTGGTAGTAGTAGTAGTAGTAGTAATGGAAATTGTAATTGTAGTAGTGGTGGCAGTGAGGGTTGGGTGTATTGTGGTAGATAGTGGTGTTGGATGTTATAATAGTGATAAGGGATGGTGGTGGTAAAGACAGCATTAATAATAGGAACAACTGTAATAATAATAATAGTGGTAGTAGTCGTAGTAGTAGTAAGTAGAAGTATCAGTGTATAAGTAGTGGTAGTAAAAGTAACTAACTATGGTCTTGAGTAAGCAGCCAAAAATTTATTAAAATCCTGACTCCTTTTATGCGAGAAAAAAAAATATTCATAAACGTTAATAAACAAAAAAATTTAGTGTTCGTCGGCTTTGGATGCGGATTTGTTGGCAATGTAACTATTTTGTTTTTGACTAATATATTCACAAAACTTAAACATTTCATTAAATAATTCTCCTTCACGTTTGACTTAATAATTGTACACACGGTAAGGAGTAACAATACGAAAACAATTAATGAAAGGCAGTTTGAGCATGATGACTTTAATGTGAAAAACTCGCATCTTTTGTCAAGTTTAACACAAAAAAGAATAATACTCGTTATGTTGTATTATTTGTCAAATTTAACATACATAAAGTTTAGCTAATTTGTGACATTACAAACAATATTTTCGATACAACGTTAATATCCTTATTCATAAATATACACATTAATGAGTCAATCGCCTAATATACATTCTATTGTGAATTTTTTGGCCAGTTTCTCTGTGTTTTCTAGTATGTG
The DNA here is from genome assembly GCF_018991925.1 of Homarus americanus. Classification (NCBI taxonomy): domain Eukaryota; kingdom Metazoa; phylum Arthropoda; class Malacostraca; order Decapoda; family Nephropidae; genus Homarus; species Homarus americanus. The sequence continues at coordinate 122,371 of NW_024711502.1, read as the reverse complement.
TTGGGTATAGTGACACCTGCTTGATACAATGACATAATAAAAGTTTACCATTTTCACGTATAAAATGAGTTTAAATTTTTCACCTTAGAGTTCCTTATGACGAATACCCGAAGATAGAAAAAAAACATCATTAATAAAATACGATATATTAAGAAATAGCAAAGTACAGGATATCCATAAACTATCTGAACTATTATAAAACTTAATAATCTCAGAAATATAATAGGGAGGACCGTGGTCTATTGAGAGAAAACTTAAGTTGTTCGTCAGGTTAAAAAAAAAGTCATATAATTCATTAGTAATAGAACACAGGACTCGTGAAAAGGAGTAACTTCAGGAACAAATTATGTAGAAGAAAATGGTTTCCTTACCTTTGGATTATTTAGTAAAGAAAACGTGAAGGATTTCCAATTTTCTTACTTTGTTTTTCGTTTGGGCACCATGTTTGTGGTTTTCCTGATGACAAACGCTTCCCAAGTTCCCAACGACCTTTCCATACCTCACCCAAACCTACTCAACCTATCCTAACCTAAACTAAAAAAAAAAATCTAAAAAAAAGAAAAGAAAAAAGTTTCACTCTATGATAAGTAGTTAGGTACAGGCTTAATCAGTTTATCTTATCTTACGACAGGTCATATAATATAAATAAATTAAGAAGGCGTCCCTGGTGGAGTGTCGACGTATTTGTATTTGTGTTAAGAACGAAAAAGAGTAGAATGAACAAAAGTTAAAATTTCTTCATTTTTTTTATATATTCTAGAAGCAAGATTTTTTTTTCTAAGGACATTTTTGCTAAAGTTGTTCCTTCTCCACGAGTCGGCGGTGTTCTTGACTATTACTAAAATTATAAACAAACCAAGCAAAAAAAAAAGAAAAAGAAAAAGAAAAAAAATACTAGGAACAAAACAATTCTTTCCCTTAAAAAAAAGTTGATGCCGAGGAGAGCAAAAAATAGATATTACACGAAAAAAATTCATTTAGATAAGAGTCCTTTCCTCTTAGTGTCGCAGAAAAGTACCACGAATTCCCTGTAATTAACGGAGTCACCCCTTTCAATATTAGTTGTTCTTTTTCTCCAAATTGTCCGGAATTGAATGCTAAAAAAACTAATAATTACCTCATTTGTTTTCAATAATTACACTTTATTAGTTTGAAGTTATCTTTTATTTTATTTAAGGCAGAGAATAAGGGTATAGTAAAAGTGTCAGTATTAACTCCTGATCACGGTGGCCTAACATTAACTTCATTGTATAACAGGATAACAGTATGATATCTGAACTTTATCGTACTTGGATTTGGAGGATACTTTACCTAGAATGCACTTACCTAACCTAAACCTATACTAACCTAACCTAATCTAACCTAACCTAACCTAAGCCTATACTAACCTAAACTATACTAACCTAACCTAACCTAACCTAACCTAACCTAACCTAACCTAACCTGACTTTAACCAACAGGACGACAACATTCCGCTATCTTAACGTTAACCATTTCCTTATTAAAGTCTCACCCCCAACCTACCATACGAACACAATTATACACATTTCTACAGACTCTCCAGGGTGGGGGGGCGACGGACAGTTCTCATATGGAATACCACTCTTAAGTATGAGTTTCGGAAGTCGGAGTCACAACAAGCGAATCCATGCTACGCGAACGCAAATAATTAAAACACTTAATTATTATCGTTCCATGAATCTGTGATGTATTGAGCAATTAAACATATATTTTAATTTTAATAATAAACTTAGTACTATATAGTTATCGCCTTAAGGAATTGGGTTTTGTTAAATAGTGAAGAGATATTGTGAAGGAAATCGGGATATAGCCAATGTGTTGTTACGGTTCATTAGACAACCAACAGCCAATTAACTGTTTTTTTTTTTTTGTGAGGTTGCTGAGAATGCCAGAAGTGGGTAGATCTTATGTGATGGATGAACCGAGAGGATTAAAATAATAAATGAATAATTTTCTCTTTGTGTGACTTTCTTTCTTCTTCTCCTTCTCTATCTCTCTCACCTCCTCTCTCTATTCTTGAGTATTCTCTCTCTCTCTCTCTCTCTCTTAGTGAACTGTGGCAACGAAAGAGCGAAGACTGTGTGTGTGTGTGTGTGTGTGTGTGTGTGTGTGGACAGACAGACAGAAAGTAGTCTCAGCGCATTTTCATTGCCATCTCAATATACAGAAATTAATCATCAGATTCACCATTATCTCTTCAGTTATGAGAAAATCTGCTGGATGTCCCTTATCTCAGCCGGATTGCCTAGTCCTTGTCCCCTATCTCAGCCGGATGGCCTAGTCTCAATACTTTATCTCAGCCCGATGTAATCTCAGTCAACAATGAATATAAAAGTTTCCTGTATTTTAAGATATAGAAAATAGTTAATCCATCAGAGAGAGAGAGAGAGAGAGAGAGAGAGAGAGAGAGCTAATCTATCAAACCAGTGACGAGGGAAAGAATGCAACACTTTCCATTTTCTTTGTGTGTGTGTGTGTGTGTGTGTGTGTGTGTGTGTCAGAGACGGTCATGACTCGCCGTACACACACACAACAGACAGCCATAAGAAAGGAGCTGTCGACTGTCAACAAGAAAGGCGTCAACTGTCAGAATACATCAGCGCGAGTCTCTGGTTGTCTGTCTCTCCTTGTTGGAAGTGAAAGAGATATCACCACCTCCTCTCCCGCATTCTCCTTTCTCCCCTCGCCCTCTCTCTCCCCACTCTCCCTCTCGCCCTCTGTCTCCCCACTCTCCTTCTCTCTCCTCCTTCTCTCTTCGCCCTCTCTCTCCCACTCTCCTTCTCTCTCCCTCGCCCTCTCGCCCTCTCTCTCCCCACTTCCTTCACCCCTCCTCTCTTTTCCTTAACACCCTTCTTCTTCTCTCTCCCCTACTAACACCCTTCTCCCCACCTACACCCCTCTTTTCCCACTTCTTCCTCCTTAAACAAAAAAAAAATATAAACTTGCCGTTAACAATAGGATGGACGCCTTTAGGACTACCATTTTGGCTCGCCTTGTCTTCGTTGTAACGGACATAACGATCGAAGATATTGGTTTTTGAATTACGATATTATACGTCGTTATTCCCTTCATTATTTACCAAATGATAAAGACTTTTGGGTATTAATGAATCTATGTATCTAGAAAGAATATTATTAAGTTAGGAAATTCTGGTTATAATAATACAAAGAAAAAAAAGAAGAAAAAAAAGAGAACATTTCCATCTGCGGTGTAGATCGATCGAGGCGCATGTCATATCGCCATTGTTTCTTGAAAGCGTTTGAAGTTTGGGCGGGCCTTTCAAACGTCAAATCTTCAGGTGTTTCGAGCAATCTGCGAAATTAGACGTAGGCTTGCGAATGAGTGACGTCGCTTTTGAGAACTATTCACTTGTTCTCGCTAGGGGTTGTGTGTGTGTTTCCCACAACCCAGCGGACACAGCGCAGAATACATCGTTCGAATGGGGTCATTTAACGACTCTACTACCTAAACAACTGTCTTAAAACAATTCTAGATGAAACACAATTTGATTAATATTACAAGTAAATAATTATTGAAAGTAAAAAAATTATGATAAATAAAGATGGAGTTAGTAATTGACGATAGGGGAAGGAAGGAGAGAGAGAGAGAGGGCGGGAGTGGCGAGTGGCACCCGGGAGCCACAGCGCTTCTCTGGGGGGCCGCCCAAGACACTCCAACCGCGGCGCCTCACCCTTTGATGTCCCGTGGCCGTAACTCCCCAGTGGGCCGCCCCAAGGAGCACGCCCGCGCGCACACCACAGGACTCGTAGGATACAGACGACCAATATAGGACAAAAGAAGGAGAGGAGGTTGGCGTGTGACTATTTAGCGTCGGGAGAAGGATGAAAAGCAGTGGCGGGCGGTGTCAGGTGTCCCTCAAGATAGCTTGTCGCACTGGTCCTGGAGGGGGGGAGGGAGGGGTAATATTTACACTCTTGGATATTATCACACAAGGAACATCTTGTGAACTTGGTATCAAAGGAAGTCAACTGATGATTAGACACCCCCAGGAGCTTATTTCACCTGATGATTAATTCATAAATACCCTAACGCTACCTGGGGGAATAGGTTAGGTTAGGTTTTGGATTAGGTTAATTCAGAATAAGTTAGGTTAGGTCAGGTAAAATCAGTTTAGGCTAGGTTTGATATGATTAGATTAAGCAAGGTTAACTTAGGTTAGTTTGAGTGAGACCAAGTTAGCGTTAAGGTGTTTATACATCAGATGAAATTAGCCGAGATGTGACTCTCAGGTGATCCCAGAGGACCCAAGGAACGAGTCTGTATCAGTAATAAAGGCTTCCTGTGATCTCTGGAGGGTTAATGGATAAAACACATCATCTACAATAATCCTGTGGTTGTGAATTTTTCTTTGAGTAAACGGATTTCGTCCTCTAATGACTTTATTAACATAGATCAAAGTCGTTTAAGGTAAATTACATAGTTAAGGAAAATTATCTTTAAAGCTCTGTGGGGATATAGGTTATGTTGGCAGGTTACATATAGTGCCAGAGTGTGTGGGGGGTGAATTTTCGATACATTTCATCTCTATGGCAACGCGTAGCAGGTCTCTAATAATGTCAAGTGCTAGGCCTGTGTCTAAGAGAGAGGGATATTTGGTCAGGGAAGGGTGATGTGTTGGTGACGGCTGGGGACCTGTAGGCGGAGGTCTCAGAGCACGACAAGACGAAGTGTGTGGGAGGAGATGAGAGTTGGGTCGCCTGTAAAGTTTACATAGAGTGCGGCCAGGCCCAGGGTCGTCAATTTATTCCCAGGAGCATCTGTAGTCGAAGCGTAGCCTCGTGTACACAATCTGTAGAGACCGCGTCAGGGATTGATACTCTTTGTTATAGCGGTTCTTATCTCCTGGTTAATTAGCATTTCTCCGTCGATAGTGAATTTGACGTCTGATTATAATGCTTAAGTGAGCCAGCAGTCATCTGAGTATAGTTGTGGCTAGAAAGTATAATTTAAAGCCGTATTGCCTTAGTTTTTATAATTAATAATTGGTGCGGTGGCCAAGTAGATACAACATTCACCTCCTATCCTAAGGTCCGTTGGATTGATCCCTGTAGGACACTCTTATTCCACCCAGCTGTAAATGAGCACATAATCCACCCAGCTGTAAATGGATACATAATCCACCCAGCTGTAAATGGGTGCATAATCCACCCATGCAGCTGTAAATGGGTACATAATCCACCCATGCAGCTATAAATGGGTACATAATCCACCCAGATGTAAATGGGTACATAATCCACCCAGCTGTAAATGGGTACATAATCCACCCAGCTGTAAATGGGTAAATAATCCACCTAGCTGTAAATGGGTACATAATCCATAATTTTACAGTGTGAGGTAAGTGAAATGGTGGTCATAATCCACCCAGCTGTAAATGGGTATAATCCACCCATGTGTAAATGGGTACATAATCCACCCATGGCCATAATCCACCCAGCTGCCTCCTGTGTGTAAATGGGTACCGACGACTGATAGTATACACTGTGCTGAGTTGACCCTAACAGGCTCTCATGTATGGGACCTACTTTCACACTTCATTGGGTTTAAGTCCACGTTGTGTAGTCGAGCTGTTGTTATGCCCTTATTTCCTTGCTGACCCAATTTATCTCTCTCTCTCTCTCTCTTTCTCTCTCTCTGTCTCTGTCTCTCTTTCTCCTTTTTTTTCTCCCCTCCCCCATCTCTTCTTTTGCCTCCCTATCTCTCGCCTATTCTTCTCCCCTCTCTCTGCCACCTCCTTTTCCTCCCCAACACTGAACTCACTCTCCCTCCCTACTTTTCCCTCTCCCCATTTTGCGCCACACTTACTCTCCCAACTCTTTAATCTTTACCTTCTCTCCCCTTCATTCTCACAACCCTCTCCCCTCACCCACCCGCCCCTCTTTCGCTGGTCCTAATCACCCCTCCCTCCCGCCAGCCCCTCCTTCGTAGTTAAGACCATCCAATCCAAGATGATTACCTATTAATGGTTAGGATCTGTTCCATCTCCCTTCCCTTCTCCCCTTTCTCTCCCCTCCCTTACGTCACCACCCTCACCTCACCCCTCCCCCTCTTCCGTATCTCTGTTCACCACCCCTCCCTTTGATGATTATCTCTCTCCCTCACCTACACATTTCTCCCCACCTCTTCATCAACGACCCCTACCCTCTCCTCTCCCTTCATCTCTCCACCCCATCCTTCCCTCCCCAACCTCTCCTCTCCCTTCACATCCTCACCCCACCCCTCCCTTCACCTTCCCATCCCACCCCACCCTTCTCCTCTAAATCCTTTACCCTCCCTTCACTTCCTACTCCTCCACCTCTCTTTCACCCCCTCCTCTTCCCCAACTCCTCCCAATCCTCCCTTTCCCCTTCTTACCAGTTAATGGATTCTGATCCGATTAACGCCATTCAAATCGGCCGCTGTAAAGTATCCAATCCGGTTTCATGCTCCTTTACCGACGTACACATTTAATTAAGACATGCCGAAGGGGGGAGGGAGGGGGGGGAGGGGGGGTTAAAGGGTGGGGAGTTGCCGATTAATGTTTTTATTAGTGGTTCCCCTTCCGTAAACCGCCTCAAAGTGCTTTAGAATTCTCGTCATTTCTTTTCAAACAAACATCAAAGCGCGTGAGAATGTTCGTATCTCTCTTGAACAATTTCAAAGCGGTTTAGAATTGTTTTAATTTCTTATAAAACAACTTCAAAGTATTTTATAATTTTCATATCGCTCAAAAAAAGTTTCAAAACATTTATACAACTAAAATATTCTCCCCAAACGTTTAAATTCGAGGTCAGTTATAACCCAAACTTACTACAAGCTTTCAATAGTAAAATATGCAACTTTTAGTAAATATCAAACACATTTAATCAGACACGGAAGGTTTACCAATTAGGATTTACAACATATTTTTCTCCCATTAAACATAAACCGCATTGCAAACCTCAACAGTCATTCTTAAAACAAAATAAAAATATAAAGTAAATAAAACCTTTCTCTAATAATATCCAAAGTTTTAAAATGGGAAAAATATTAAAAACAAAAAAGAATTAGGATGAAGCTTCAAGATTTTGGCATCAGCAAGGAGGATCTGTGAGTGGCTGATGGGGGTAGTGAGAGCTGGTCGCTGATTGGTGGAGGTGGACGAGTGGGCGCGTGGCGTCACTTATCCAAACAAACCGAGCCATTAGGGTAATAAACCAGCCCCTTGTGCCCTAACTATCTCATGGTAGTGTGTCTAACTATCTCATGGTAGTCGAGTGGTCTTAATTATCTTTCCTTCCCTCCTAATTGGCCTCCAAAGTCTTAATTATCAAGTTAGTCTACAGTATATTAGGATAGGCTGAACTGGGTTGGGTTTGGTTAATTTAGGTTAAGCTGGGTTAGGGTGAGGTGAGTTATATCAGGGGGTCTATTAGAAAAGGGGCCTATTTGACCCTGTACAGCACCAGCACAGCCCCTCATGACAGCATAATTACTCAACTAACACAGCCCCCAGACAAGATCATTATACTGTACTACCAACACAGCAATAACTTAGCCCCTTAAAACAGCAGCATCACAATACCAACACAGCCCCTAGACAAGCTCATTTAACTAACAGCACAGTCCTCTCCCCCTCCAAAAAACAGCCCCCTCCTTCCTCCACCACACCTACTCAGCCCTCGTTCCTTCCACCACCACCACAAAACACCATCATTACCACACCAACACAGCCCCCTCCTCCACCACCACAAAACAGCCCCCTCCTCCACCACCACAAGACAGCCCCTCCTCCCACCACCACAAAACAGCCCCCTCTCCATCATCACAAACAGCCCCCTCCTCCACCACCACAAAACAACCCCCTCCTCCACCACCACAAAAACAGCATCATTACCACACCAACACAGCCCCTCCTCCTCCACCACAAACAGCCCCTCCTCCATCACCACAAACAGCCCCTCCTCCATCACCACAAAACAGCCCCCTCCTCCACCACCACAAAACAGCCCCCTCTCCCTCTACCAACACAAAACAGCATCATTACAGCAGCAATACACACACACACAGCATCACCAGCAGTAGTCGTACGAGGGTCGGGTGTCCAGTGATCATTACCCCCCCCCCCCCCCCCCTAGCGGGTCGTCGGGTCGGAACGGGTAGGACCGGACGTATCATCTTAGAGCCCCGGGCAGTCACCACGCGCGTCTAATTGGCTGCCCGACCATAATAGGCGAAACCTGAACCTCCGATCCCTCCCCCCTGCCTACCCAATCCTGACTCCCAACGCCACTCTTATTTTTAACTGCCGTAATGAGATCCAGTGCTGCTCTTCATGGGGGCCCAGATCACCCGGTTTCCAAGTCATGGGAATATTTTTTTTATATAATGATTTTGAATTAATTGGTATCAAAACTATGGGAATCTTTTATTTAATTTCGAATCACTGTATTAAAACCATGGGAGTCTTTTTTTTAATCAAGGCTTCAAATCATCCGGTATCGAAATCATGGGAATCTTTTTATCAATATTTCGAGGCATATGGTATTGAAACCATGGGAATCCCTAAGAGAGGTTTCGAATCATCCTTCATCAAAATCATGTGAATCTTCAGTCAACTATCCTGCCATGGTTCGAAGCTGTGGTGAAACATTCCACAATAATCATCCTTAAATGTGATATAACTCTTCAAGATCCATTTACAGCGATGATTCGAAGCTTCAGTGAACAACCAAGCCTCCTATCACCCACGGAAATCGATATTCATTATGCTTCAAAGCTTCGGTGAACTTCCCTCTTTTAAGGTGTCACAAAAAAAGATTCAACTCCTATAAGGGTCAATTGGCAGTGTCATACAGCTAATGGGAATCCCATTTTCAATGTCGAATCACCTGCCTTTTCTCAGTGACTTCGAAGCTTCATTTAATTCTGTCACTCAGGAAATCAACATTGTGAACCCTTTTGTCAAGTGGTTTCGATGCTTCATTATTATTCTACTAGTTATCTATCTAGTTATTTAATGATGTTTCGAGACTTCTTTGAATTGTGAATCCCTTTTCAAGTGGTTTTGAAGTTCAACAATACCAACCATATGAATCCTTCTCTAAGTGCCTTCGAAGCCTCTGTTAATTCGCCATTTAACGATACTTCAAGTGGATCAGCTCGACCACCACTTTAACTGCCCTAATAAGATCTAATTCTCCTCAGGTCAAGAGATCACCCACCTCGAAGCTTCCTCCTATACTGGCTAAGGGAATAATTTCTTAGTGCTGCAACTTGGAAGACTTGTGTAGGGCTTCTGAGCTGGGAGGATTTGATTGCCACTTGCTGCCCCACTGTCTCTGATGACGGAAGCCCCACATAGGTCTTCTTGTCTCCGGGAGTTGGACTTTGTTTTTCGTTTTTTTTTTCTCTCTCGCCGCGTAAAGTGATTAGTTGGTTGGTTATATTCCTGCCACTTCTAGGGTGAGGGGAGGAGGGGGAGAGGGGGAGAGGAGGAGAGTTGTAGGGAACGCAGGAGAAGCAATAAGACGTACACTGAGAAGGAGGCGGAATAGGAGGGGAAGAAGGATGAGGAGGAAGGAATAGGAGGGGGATACTAAAGGAGAAAGAGAATAGAAGAAGGGATAGAATGAGAATAGGGAGAAGACGTAGGAAAAGGGTTGGAGGGAGACAAAGGAGGAGGAGAACGGAGGGGAATGCAGGAGGAAGAGATGGAAGGTGATAGGAGGGGGACGAAAGAGGAGGTGAAGAAGGAAGAAGGGGGTTAAGAGAAGGAAGCAAGAAGAATAGTTTGAGACAGGAGGAGGAGGAGGAGGAGGAAAAAGTGGGTAAGAAGGGGAAAGCAAGGAAGAGGTAGGAGGAGTGATGGGGTATGTGGAGGAAGCAAGGAAGAAGAAATTTGATGTAGAAAGAGGAGTAGAAGAAGGAGGAGGAGGGGGTGTGTTACAAAGGGTCTTAGTGTAGCTCTCCTCCCCCACTAAGGTTTCTGAGCCAATTGTGATCCTGGTGTTGAGTAAGAAACAGTCAGCCACAACACAAAAACAAAACCCACATGGCAGCATTTGACCTAAAACACACACACACACACACACACACACACACACACAGCTGAATAATACATCAGTGACATACATACATGAATAATACATCTGTTATACACACACACACACACACCTGAATAACACAGCTCAACTATCCAATATCTCTACGAGTTAGGTTAGGATCGAGTTATGTTAGGTTAGGTTAGAGTTTGGTTTGGTTAGGTTCGGATCGGTTCAGTTCTGTTCGAAGTCTTCCAGGAAATGGTTTGTCCGCTTGAGTTACCGGGTCGAGGCGGCTTGTGCTGGTAATCTTGACTCGTCGCAGATCGGGTTTCGAGCACTTCCAGGAACACACTTGTATACCCAGAACACTTGACACCTCCAAGAACTGGTTAGTGTCAATCAGTGTACAATCAGAACACTTGACACCTTCAAAACTGGTTAGTGTCAATCAGTGTACAATCAGAGCACTTGACACCTCCATGAACTGATTGGTGCCAATCAACGTACAATCAGAGCACTTGACACCTTCAAAAACTGGTTAGTGTCAATCATGTACAATCAGAGCACTTGACACCTCCATGAACTGATTGGTGCCAATCAACGTACAATCAGAACACTTGACACCCCCAAGAACTGATTAGTGTCAATCAGTGTACAATCAGAGCACTTGACACCTCCAAGAGCTGGTTAGTGTCAATCAACGTACAATCAGAACACTTGACACCTTCAAAAACTGGTTAGTGTCAATCAGCGTACAATCAGAGCACTTGACACCTCCATGAACTGATTGGTGCCAATCATTACTTACTTATTTGACGCCAGATAGTTCCAAATGACGTCAGACATGAAGTCGTAGTTCCAAGCGACGTCAGATACTTATAAGTGACATCAGATTGTTTCAAATGGCGTCAGTTCTAAGTGACGTCCTATAATTCTAAGTGACGTCATATAATTCTAAGTGATGTCATGTAATTCTAAGTGTCTTCAGATTGTTCCAAAAGACGTCAGATAGTTCAAAGTGGTGTCAGGGAGTACAGGTTAACCTCAATCACTGAAAGGTAAGTAACAATAATCTGGCGAGTCACTTAAGAGGCTATTTTGGTCACCTCAAGGCCTACTGAGGGTAAGTCTACTGACAAACACTAACGAACGAGAGAGAGAGAGAGAGAGAGAGAGAGAGGAATAAGAAAACAAAATCAAGAAAAAATCCGCATAACTCAACAAACAAAAGAACAGACAAAAACAGACATATCTAAGACAGACAGACAGACATATCAGACACAAAGACAGGCAGACATCAGAGACAAAGTAAAATACAGACATATCAGATATAAAGACACACACAGACAGACAACTAGCCATAATCCCCCCCCCCACTTGTTAATCAGCTCACAGGAACCTTTCAGTAATATACCGCGTCTGTCGTGCGCGTCTGTCTGTCTAGAAGGGGAAGGTGGGGGAGGGGAGGGAATGGAGTGGCATAGTGTGATGGGAAGTTGGGCGGTGTGGTGAAGGGGTGTGGTGAAGGGGTGTGAAGGGGTGTGAGGGTGTGGTGAGGGGTGTGTGAAGGGGGTGTGATGGGGTGTGGTGAAGGGGGTGTGGTGTGGGGGTGTGGTGAAGGGGTGTGGTGAAGGGGGTGTGGGGGTGTGGTGGAGGGTGTAGGGGTGGTGTGGTGGAGGGTGTGGGGTGGTGTGGTGAAGGGGTGGTGTGGTGGAGGGGTGTGGGGGTGGGTGTGGTGGAGGGGTGTGGGGGTGGTGTGGTGGAGGTGGTGTGGTGGAGGGGTGTGGTGTGGGGTGGTGAAGGGGTGTGGGGGTGGTGTGGTGGAGGGGTGTGGGGTGGTGTGGTGGAGGGTGTGGGGGTGGTGTGGTGGAGGGTGTGGGGGTGGTGTGGTGGAGGGGGTGTGGGGTGGTGTGGTGGAGGGTGTGGGGTGGTGTGGTGGAGGGGTGTGGGGTGGTGTGGTGGAGGGGTGTGGGGGTGGTGTGGTGGAGGGTGTGGGGGTGGTGTGGTGGAGGGGTGTGGGGGTGGTGTGGTGGAGGGGTGTGGGGTGGTGTGGTGGAGGGGTGTGGGGTGTGGTGGTGGAGGGGGTGTGGGGTGGTGTGGTGGAGGGGTGTGGGTGGTGTGGTGGAGGGGTGTGGGGGTGGTGTGGTGGAGGGGTGTGGGGTAGGTGTGGTGGAGGGTGGGGTGTTGTGGTGGAGGGGGTGTGGGGTGGTGAAGGGGGTGTGGCGCGGTCTGATGGAGGGGGTGTGGGGTGTTGTGGTGGAGGGGATGTGGGGTGGTGTGGTGGGGTGGTGTAGTGGAGGGGTGTGGGGTAGTGTGGTGGAGGGTAGGGGCAGGTCCTTCCTCCACCACCTACCTGAAGGGTTTGTTGACACACGAGGTGCTCCACGTAGGTCTTCAAGCTCCAGGGATTAGAGGGACCCGTTAGTGAACTCCACACCCCCATCCCTACCTGCCTCCACCTACCACTTACCCATTTAAGTGGCCCTTCAGGAGGTAATCAAGCACGTAAGTAGATGATCAGACACTTAAGTAGATGATCGACTAACATCCTTCCATTACTTAAGACCCTTCCAGCGTGTAGGATAAGTGCCTCTTAAGTCACGATATCCCCCTTAAGGAGAGGATCAGAGTCCGTATTCAAAGACGATCCTTATGAGGGTCATCTTATCTCTTAAGTATTGTCGAGTGTAAATAAAACAAAATAAAAATCACCTGAAGAGTAGCCCCAGCTTATTTCACCTGAATATTAGTCCCAGATTATTTTACCTGAAGATTAGCCCCCACCTTATTTTACCTGAAGATTAGCCCCCACTTTATTTCACCTGAATATTAGTCCCAGATTATTTTACCTGAAGATTAGCCCCCACCTTATTTCACCTGAAGATTAGCCCCCCAGCTTATTTTACATGAAGATTAGCCCACATCTTATTTCACCTCAGGATTTACCACCCTAACGCTTACCTACCCTGACGAAATGCAAACCTAACCTAACCTAACCTAACCTAATGTAACCTAACCCCACCAAGTAGCATTAGTTTGTTCAATCATCAGGTGAAATAAACAGACGAGTGGGGAGGTTAATCTTCAGGTGAACCGACAATATACGGTAACAGTTCAAGTCGTGTTCGAGTGTAGTGGTGAAGCCATTTTTTTTTTCAGCGTTGTTTTTTGTGTTCCAGCTTAAGTCAACCGGTTAGGTGTATTCTTGGGTCTTTTGTTATGAGGAAGATTCATGTGTATGGCCAGTGTGCTTATTAACAACCTACGTATAGTGCTGTTGTACCTAATCATCAACACGACTTATATTGACGGTTTCAGATTACACACACACACTGACTGACTGACTGACTGGCTGAAACTGTTACTGTAGTCTGAAAATTAGAGAGAGAAATGTAAGTTGTTTAATTTATAACAGGATGGTGAACAATCTGAAGTCGTTATTGTTGAAGATGCTCCTTGATGAACCCGTTTAAATATAATTCAAATATCACAAAATAACGTGAATGTGAATGTTCAGTAAGTACACATTCATAAGCATTTGGAAAGTCTATAGTCTAACAGGGACAGGAAAATCTGATTAGGCATTTTTTTATCAATCTTTTTCGTCGCTTTAATCTTCAGTTTTACCTTAGTTACCCCGCGCAATCTCTCTTCTACGGTGAAATAATTAGTTTCATTTATTCAACATATTACCTTTTTACACTTTGTTTTATCAGAGATTTTCGGTATGATCATATTTTCAGGGACTTGATCACAATTCACAACTAAATCGGTTAAGTTATTAATTAATGTTGTACTACGTTGCTATGCTTGGTGGCGAGGGACTTAGCGTACGGCCCGATCCTCTAAAACATTTATGTAAGTTTTATCTGAAACGCCACAATAATCTACAAATCCAGAGCTCGATGGAAAAAATAAAGATAAACGCATAAATCCCTTTCGGTGAATAAAATATCGAGCAAAACTGCGCGCCACAAAAAAAATGGAACACAAAATAACTCATTAGGGCAAAATACCCGGGAGGGAGAGTCGTGCCGCGTAATGTTTTGGTTATAACAAGAACCCACAAAACTGGCGCGTAATGTTCCCGCCAACAATGCGATCAGGAACCAGTTAGCGGTCAGAGGAAGTGTGTTCGGATCCTTTTGAGGCGCGTCTCGCGATCGTCTTTTTTACTGCAGCGATGTTGGCGGAAAATTAGGGAGTTTCGCCCGCTGGTGGTGGCGGCGTCTGGCATCCTGTCGGGGAGTCTCACGCCTGTGAAGTGACGCTGTTTTTTAATTACAAGGAGAGTTACTGAGGGGCTGTTGTTGTTGTCTCTGTGCCTTAACAACCAACGCCTACAAGCATGAACTCTGAATATATCCACATACTGAACCACAACCAGTAAAATTTAAGAAGGGTGAAATACAAAATAAAGGTTATTATTACTGTCGTCTGATATTACTGCGCCTTCAAAAATATCGAGTCCTTATTAAAAATTATCAAATTATTATTCAAATGCCGCAGTTTTGATCACAACATTGAAACTAAAACAACATTTATGGATATAATCTTATTTTTCACAATTACATTAAAAAAAATCCTAGAAATTACCAAAGTTCTCATTTTCTGAACTAAACGTCATGAGATATTTATAAATTTACATAGCGTGTTTATTCATAATTCTCAAAAGAAAATGGTTACACCTTTATATTCAGTGGAAAAAAAAATGACCTGGCAGCCGCCATGTTGAAGGGGAAAAAAGCGTAATAATATTCCCCATTTTTCACACGGATGCATTACCACACCACACAGTTTTACGAATACAACTTGAACTTATATTTACCAAAGGAGATCATTGGCTGAAAACACACCGATGTATAAATTAATAGAGAGTAATATTTATTTGCATATCTAACCTCCCTACCCACCCCCTCCCCCCAGTAAAGTAGGATATAGTTGGTTGTCTCTGGTAAACAAGGCGGGGGATAAAAGCCTAAACCTAAATTAATGCTAAAAACAACTCTCTCTATGTAGGTGTTTGTTGTTCACTCGCTTATCTCTTTATCTTACTTCATATATTTCCCTTTTGTCTATTTATCCGATTCTTTATATCCGCTTATCTCTCTCTCTCTCTCTCTCTCTCTCTCTCTCTCTCTCTCTCTCTCTCTCTCATTCTTTATCTTTGCCTATCGTATTTCACCCTAGTTAATAATAGGTCACCCTAATTTCACCCTAGTTCAGACATAACACACTACTTTAACTCTGAGAATGACCTATCACCCTATTTCTGAACAGATATACTCACAGACACCCTCCCCATTCACCCTATTCTTACCACTTTCTCATCCCAGCATCCTCACCCTAATGAGCTCTACGCTTCACCTTACACCCTTAATGATATCCCCTCCGTCACCCTAAGCATCCTTCTCCCATTTTCACCCTAATACATAGAATCAATTCACCCTTAACCTAACTCCAGGGGCTTTACCACCTTCACCCTAAACGATTATAAGACCCCTTCACCTTAAAAGTCCCTCCCTCCCTCTCTCTCTACCTACCTTTGATCCTCCCGACACCTCACCCTAAGTTTCTCATCGACACGTGCATGTATCTCTCAGTCCACTCACCCTATAGTTACTCTACACCTACACCCTCCCCGCCTACCCTATATTCCTCACCCTAATCAATATCCTACACCCTAAATATATCCCTATACCTACCCTATACACCCTGAATATCCCTCTCTCTACCCTACATATAGTACATACTAACTCACTAGCGCTTCTATCGACCAAATTCCTCATTAGGAGCAGCTAACCTCAACCCAACTCATCTCAGCCTTAAAACTGCATTAAAAACTACTAATACAACCAAACCTAACCTAAACCAAATCAATCCAATAAAACTAAAACAAACCCAACCTTAAAACTGTATTAGAAATTACTACTGTAACCTAAATAAACCAAACCAAACTAAACCAAATCATGAAAAGTGCATTTGGATACTATTAAACCCAACCTAAACTAACCTAACTGCATTACACACACACATACACACAGGCGGTGGTGGTGGTAGCGGCGCGACAAGTTAATCTTAACGAGTATTGATTCACCTATACTCGGGCGATGGAATCCGATACCCAATTAGCGCATCGCTGTGGTATTCAACCCTCCAGTTAGCCAACACTTTGAAGGATTCACTCCGCCGCTACTGCTTGTCATAATAGACGCCTGGATTATCAAGGGTAGGCAGGGAGAGGAGGGGGAAGGGGAAGTCAGATGCGATTTTTTTTTTTCGTCTATATTTTTTTTCAGTTAGAGTTTCATTTCATCTATTGATTTTATGGTGTCTATTGATTTGTTAGGTTGAGGGAAGAGGAATTATTGGGTTGATTGGGCTTGGTTGATGGAGGAGTTGGTCGTTGAATGATTGAGTAATTGGTGGTGATGATAGTGACGGTGGTAATGATGGTGGTGGTGGTGGTAATTGACGGTGGATTTAATAAAGTTCATTTCATCTATTGTTTTTTTGAAAGGGTTATTTTGATTGGTTGAATGGTTGCTGTTGGTGATGGTGGTAATTGTGATGGTGATAGACGGCTAGATCTGACTACTACTACTACTACTAATACTACTACTACTACTACTACTGCTACTAGCTCTCTCTCTCTCTCTCTCTCTCTTTTCGGTCTCTGTTTATAATCTTTATCTTCCATTATTGCTCTCTCTCTCTCTCTCTCTCTCTCTCTCTCTCTCTCTCTCTCTCTCTTATGGTCTTGTTCGGTTCTCGCGTGCGAAATTTTTAACGCTTTCGAATAAACTTTTTTCATAACTTTTTTCCGAGCTTGATTTTTATTACAAAGTTTATAGCGATTTTTGAGTCGTGTGTGTAGGAGGTGGGGAGGGAGGGAGGGAGGAGGAGGGAGGGAGGGAGGAGACAGGTGTATATGGTGAGGGGAGGGAAGAGGAGGGTGGAGGAGGAGGAGGAGGGAGAGGGGTGGTGGGGGAGGGAAGAGGGAGCAGAAGGGAAGGGGAGGGGAGGAATGTAAGTGAGAGGTGAGGGAAGGGAGAGAAGGAAGGTGGGAAGGAAGGGATGGGGGAGGAGAGGGTAGAAGAGGGAGGTGAGAGGAGAGGGAGATAAGAGGGTAGGTGGGTAGGGGTATGGGAGGGAAGGAAGGGGTATGGGAGGGAAGGAAGGGCTATGGGAGGGTAAGAGAGGGAGGTAAGGAGGGGGTAAAGTAAGTCATAATCATCACTATACATGTACAGTATGTTTGGTATGTGTATTTGAGTCTACATATGTATGCTGAAATGTGAGCTGTATGACGATTTTACTGAATATCTATCTATCTATCTATCTATCTATCTATCTATATATCTATCTATCTATCTATCCATCCATCTATCTATCTATCTATCCATCCATCTATCTATCTATCTATCCATCTATCTATCTATCTATCTATCCATCTAGCTATCTATCTATCTATCCATCTATCTATCCATCTATCCATCTATCTATCTATCCATCTATCCATCTATCTATCTTTGCACGAGTATATATCTATGTATCTACCTAAATGTATGTAAGTGAATGAGTATGTATGTATGTATGTACCTAAATATACAAATATAATATCTAAATTTTACCAAGCAGCAATAGACACACACATCGTCTCCTATATCAGAAAGACAAAGACAGCGATGCTCTTTTGTTTCCCTGTATAAAAAGGTTCAAGGCGAGACATAATGGCGAGCGATGTTGACGACAACCCCTTAAAATAGGATCGAAAGGCCTTTACTTAAGCTTCTGGTCCCTGGAAGCCATGTAAACCTAGACTTGTAAGTGGTTTGCATACACGAGCCACGTACACTATCACGTACACACACACAAAGGGTTCCACCACTTATGTACTTACACGCACACACGCATGCTCACACCGCCACTTCCTGCATCTCCAATATCACAGGAATTTTCTTAACCCATTTAGACAGAGAGAGAGAGAGAGAAAGAGAGAAAGAGAAAGAGTGAGAGAGAGAGACTTACAAATACACACGTTGAAACATTTATCACGGTTAGATTAGGTTAGATTAGGTCAGGTTAAGTTAGGGTTACAAATTTAGTAATGAATCAATTGTTTAAAAAATTAATAATCAGTTACAAATTCAAATTAGTTTACCATAGATACAATTTACGATTCTAATAATAAAATAATAATGAATTTCACAAATACAAAATAAAAAAAACAATAAAATATCAATAATTAACAATGGTAATATTAATAATAAAAAATAGGATTAAATTAGTGCGTAAAGATAAACCTAAGCTTTACCAAGACCAGAGAGACATTCACCCTGGCGACATGTGGCACCGACCAACGACAGTAACCAATCGTCACATTTTGCTGTATAATAACCTGGCGTGTTGACTTAATCCGATTAGCGTGTAAGGTATGAGAATTAATTAATTGGGTATTGATGAGGGTTTATAACGGAGCACAGGAACCACCAAAATGCTCCAGCCTCGATACATACCTGCCTCCAATTTCTCTCCCTCCCCTCCTCCTCCCAACTTGGGCTGCTGAATTATTGAATGATTGTGTCCGATAATTACGAGCAATTATCAGACATTAATCATATACAGTACTGAATTAGTCAATAATTAATTATTTACCTACCTAGCCTAGCCTAACCTAACCTAACAAATTATCTCTAAAAATCACAGTTAGTTCGTAATAATGTATTAAGGATATTTAGTGGTTAATTTTGCAAAACTGAAGGAAAAAAGTGTTATTTCATCCACAAACTGAAGTTGCGTTTGCACGTTGGGAAAGTCGAGTCCTCAAGCAATGTAAACTCGCAAATAACTACTAAAACACTCTCACACACACACTCATGCACTCACACGCACATATTTCTTTTCATCGAAATTATGGAAATTAATTAATAGTTGTTTTATCTATGAATCAATGGTTAAACTCCCTACTGTCTGTGTACATAGTTTGTATACCTGTAGTGTTTATGTATAATGTATACCACCCAGGTGTATAATGTATACCTACATTGTCCATATAATGTTGAATTAATGTAAACTTTCATGGCGAGTGTACAGACTATCTATTAACGTCTGAATGAAGATAATTAATACAAACACCTGTGATATTTTTATTTTTCTTACTATCATAAAATCTTTCTGGAGGTAAGGTTTCCACCCAGGCATGACAACCTTACTGCTAAAAAGACCTTACAACCCTAGTACAGGTGCAGCACAGAGCGACAAAGATGATTCCTAAACTATGTCATCTCGATTATCCAAGTCGACCGAGAGCCTTAGGACTAACAACTCTTCAGACAAGGCGATGGAAAACGTGAACCCGGACCATTTTTCGTGATATTACACAGCACCAACATGAAGGGACATACAGTAACTTATGCTCGCCAAGTTATCATACAGGACGAACATAGGGAAATACTTCTTCACACAGAGGCTGGTAGACATATGGAATAGTCTACCGGCTCAAGCTGTGGTATCGACATGAGTACTCAGCTTCAAAACAGCTCTTGCCAAGACTATCAAGAACAATGGAGGGATCTTATATACAAGCCACTGAGCTAACCTCCCTCGGCATGGCCACCTCTAGTTTGGGTGGCCATTAGGTAAATAAAGAGTTGTCATAACAATCACTATAAGGGCTGTTTGACACATGTGGCGAAGTCTTACAACAATCATCTAGAAATATTATCATTTTAATGTACGGGATAATTAAACTTCATTCTCTAAAATTTGTAAAAAAAAAATAAAATAAACAATAATAATCAATATTATGTCTTTTTCCCTAACCCTTACTCTCCAATATTTAAAACATAAGAGATGAATTTTTCTTAATACTTAGTTGTTGATATACAGTGCGGGGTCTATATTGAGTTATCGGTTAAATACCTTTGTTGTTGTAGCGCTGTGATATAACATCAACATCGCCCATAACATAAATATCCCACATTTTCTCATCACCTTCTTTCCTCCAGAACCTTGATATAATCCCTCGACTTCTTGACCCTCAGCCTCCATCCCTCCTCCCTACCTCCCTCCCCCCTCTCGTGGTTTCTTGATCATCTCTTCTGACCGACGATTAATTTTGGCGATTAAAAGGTAATTGATCTTGATTGCCTGGCTGGATGGTAGGGAGGGAGGGAGGGAGGGCCGGCACGACAAAAACCCAGAGAAGAGGAAAAATTTCAGCCATCTTCAGCCAAACTCCCTCAGTTATGGGACGACGTGATGGCTGCCATACTACTGAACACAATAACATATACCTTCTGAATTAATACTTGTGTCAATACATAACCTAACCATGTGTTATGTACTCAATAAGACTTTATATCCTTTGAAACTAATAAGAGTATAATTAAAAACCTCCCAAAATTTAAAGATTGTTAGCGAATCACATAAGAATTTCCAAAGATATCAACCTGTACCGAGTCTAATCAATTGTGTTCATGATTACGATTACTTCACAAGACAAGGGAGGTGTATAATGTGAAGAGGAGGAGGGGGAGGCAGCGTTCGTATCGTTATGTCTGTAGGAGGCAGCGACGGTGTTAAGACTCTAGTACAATCTGGCAAACTCATCTCTACCGCCCTTCTCCCTCCCTCCCCCATTGGGATGAAGCCTTATTTGGACCCTCGAGCTTCAATAGGTCCTCCTCATCGGCTGCAATTTGATCGAAGTTTTGGTGGTCAGTAGCACAGTCTCTATCTTCTCTCCCCTTCTCGAGATATTCGCCCCGCCCATCCCGCATTGAGATATTCGCCCCTTCCCTCTCTCCCCCTTGAGATATTCGCCCCTTCCCTCTCTCCCCTTGAGATATTCGCCCCTTCCATCTCTCCCACTTGAGATATTCGCCTCCTACCTCCCCTTGAGATATTCGCCCTTCCCTCTCCCATACGAGATATTCGCCCCCTCCTCTCTCCCTCTTCAGATATTCGACCCTTCCATCTCCCCCTTGAGATATTCGCCCCTCCTGCTTGAGATATTAGCCCCTTCCCTCTCATCCCTTGAGATATTCGCCTCCTCCCCTTCAGATATTCGCCCTTTCCCTCTCTCCCTTGATATATTCGCCCCCTCCCTCTCTCCCCCTTGAGATATTCGCCCCCTCCCTCTCTCCCCGTCAGATATTCGCCCTTACTACTCCTCATCGAGATATTCGCCCCTCCCTCTCTCCCTTGATATATTCGCTCCTCCCTCTCTCCCTGTCAGATATTCGCCCCTTACTACTCCTCATCGAGATATTCGCCCTCCCTCTCCCCTTGAGATATTCGCCCCCTCCCCTCTCTCCTGTCAGATATTCGCCCTTACTACTCCTCATCGGATATTCGCCCCTCCCTCTCTCCCCTTGAGATATTCGCCCCTCCCTCTCTCCTGTCAGATATTCGCCCTTACTACCTCCTCATCGAGATATTCGCCCCTCCCTCTCTCCCCTTGAGATATTCGCCCCCTCCCCTCTCTCCTGTCAGATATTCGCCCCTTACTACTCCTCATCGAGATATTCGCCCCTCCCTCTCTCCCTTGATATATTCGCTCCTTCCCTCTCTCCTTCAGATATTCGCCCCCTCCCCTCTCTCCCCTTCAGATATTCGCCCCCTCCCTCTCTCCCGTCAGATATTCGCCCCTTACTACTACTCATCGAGATATTCGCCCCTTCCCTCTCTCCCCTTCAGATATTCGCCCCTCCCCCTGGTACTCTATAACCACATTACAACACTTGCTGCCGATCACAAACTCACTAACAATAACAACATTTCACCTGTTGGGATTAAACCCAGATTACGCTACGCCTATTTAACCTGTAACACAATTATTTGGCGTATAAATGAGTTTAAATGCCGGTTTAATTACGCATTTTTACCGTTGATTGCAATGTACTTGGAATATTTATCGGTTTTCACAGGTATAAACTCTGCATGGATAACAATGATTAAATGGGAAAGACGGATGAATTATTATTATTGCTATTATTGTTGTTCGTTATTATTATTTCACTAATTATTATTATTATTATTATTATTATTATTATTATTATTATTGTTGTTATTACATTACTATTATTATTATCATTATTATTATTATCATTACATTACTATTAATATTATTACTATTATTTCACTACCTATTATTATTATTATTATTATTATTATTATTATTATTATTATTATTATTATTATTATTATTATCTTCTCATCTGCTGTACATTTGAGGTCAATATTATCCATACACTTGATTATTTACAAATATATCACTTAACTCTATGAATGTGATTTAGTTTATTTAGCGGGTAAAATATTGCTTGGTATTATATTATTATGTCCGAAAAACACACACGCAGACAAACAGACACAAATAAACGCAAAAAACAAAAAAAAAACACAAATATCTCTCACACACACACACACACACACACACACACACACTCCCTCACCTGTACACGACCCTCAGGTAATCTTTTCAAAGGTGTTCATAAAAGGTGTTCAGAGAGTATGGTTCGTAATTATGCATATTTTACCTTACACATTATTTTTATATATAAGTTAAGGCATTGGTTTAAGAACATTATTATTATTATTATTATTATTATTATTATTATTATTATTATTATTATTAGTAGTAGTAGTAGTTGTATTTTATCATTATTTTTATTCTATCATCATCAACATTACTATTATCATTGTTATCATTATCATTATTACTGAAGAACAAACCAAGATAATAAACCACAAAACATAATTGCAGGTAAACAAATTAAACATCACGCAGGTAAAAACATAACCACCATCACACTCTCACACACCCACCACACCACACCACACTCACACACCCACCCACCCACCACACTCACACACCCACCCACCCACTCACCCACCCACCACCACACTCACACACCCACCCACCCCACTCACACACCACACACCCACCCCACCCACACACCCACCCACCCCACTCACACACACCCACCCACCACCACCTCACACACCCACCCACCCCACTCACACACCCACCACCACACTCACACACCCACCACCCCATACACACCCACCCACCCACCACACTCACACCCACCCACCCCACTCACACACCCACACACCCACTCACCACCCCACCCACCTGCTCCACACACGCCCACCACCCACTCACCCCACCCACCACACCACACTCACACACCCACCCACCCCACTCACACACCCACCCACCCACCCCCACCTCACTCACACACCCACCCACCCCACTCACCCACCCACCTCCTCCACCTGCCCACACACCCACCCCCACCCACCTCACTCCCACACACCCCACCCACCCCACTCACCACACACTCACACACCCACCCACCACCCCACTCACCCACCCATCCACCCACCCACCACACCACACTCTCCCACCCCACTCACACCCCACCCCACCCCACCCACCCCTCACCTCACTCACACACCCACCTGCCAAACTTGACAATACTCTGCCCCCCCCAAAAAAACACAAAGACTCCACTAGTTTGATTCCCTCCCCCGTCATCCTTTAAACCAACAGCAGCAGCGCATTAAATAAATATATATATTTTTTTTTACCCCAAGAGACAATAAATAAAACCTCCACCCAAATTAGCATTAAGATTTTCCCTCATCGTATTTAAGGCCGAGCACGAGAGGAAATAGAGAAGAAATACCTCCTGTGTGTGTGGATAATTGGGACTGTACTGTAGATGTAATTGGGTCCCTATTACGTTATAATGATCCCGGCCCAGTCAAACTTGGCTGGTATGGCAGGAGGGGAGGGGGTGAAGGGGTGAAGGGGGAGGTGAGGGGTGGGGTGAGGAAGGAGGGAGGTATAGACTTAATTTCGTAGTTATTAAGCCATGATAACTCTCTCCACAGTCTTTCTAACCCGTCCACAAAATCACACACACACACACACACACACACAGAAAATATTATGAAGACCTCCAGGCATCGCTACCCTGGGGTTTTTTGTCGAGGTGGGAGGGGAGGTGGGGGGGGTGTGTGTGTGGGGGGAGGTGGGGTGGGGGGAGGGGAAGGTGTGTGTGTGTGGTAGGAGGGTATTGAGGGGGGGGTTTGTGTGTATATTTGTGTGTGGGGACGATTGTGGGGGTGGTCAGGAGATTGGGGTGATAGAGGCGATACTACTGATAATGGTGGTAGTGGTGGTAGTAGTGATAATAGTGGTGGTGGTAATGGTAGTGATAATAGTGGTAGTATTGGTGGTAGTGATAAGGGTGGTGGTGGTAGTGATAATAGTGGTAGTAATAATGGTAGTGATAATTGTGGTAGTATTGGTGGTAGTGTAATAATGGTAGTGGGTGGTAGTGATAATAGTGGTAGTAATAATGGTAGTGATAATTGTGGTAGTATTGGTGGTAGTGTAATAATGGTAGTGGGTGGTAGTGATAATAGTGGTAGTAATAATGGTAGTGATAATTGTGGTAGTATTGGTGGTAGTGTAATAATGATAGTGGGTGGTAGTAGTGTAATTGTATTAGTGGTAACCAAATAGTACCTGTAGTAGTAGTAGTAAATTCAATTATAATACTTAAACAACTAACTTGATGATACAATAAAAAGTACTTAGTATAAAGAATAGTAATATCTTTATATATATATTTTTAAAGATCTTAACGAGACAAATTATACGAATTACTTAGTGTTTAATACAATAGTTGTTTTGTATACATGAATTGATATAGTCTTGAGGTTTAGTTGTAAAAAATAACTACAACAACAACAATAATAAAATAAGATTATAAAAAGGTTGTAAAAACAGAAAATAAGCAAAAGCAAACAGATTTTTTGAAAGGTTGTAAAAAGCAAGAAATGAACAAAAACAACAATAATCACAAATGTTATCAAGGCAGGTAAAACACCACTAATAAAACAAGATCATCAAGGTTACTACAACAACCAAACAACCAAAGACTGTGTTTGTTATAAGTCTCACCACACCCAGTTGCTTTACCTAATCGTAATAAACAGAGATAATATACTTAATCGGCCTCTTAGCTACTGAGGGGCCGACAACAACACAATAACAACAACACAATAACAACAACACAATATATAACACAATAACAACAACACAATAAACAACAACTTTAATGACAACAACACAATGACAACAACATGACAACAACACAATAACAACAACACAATAACAACACAATAACAACAACACAATAACAACAACACACAATAACAACAACACAATAACAACAACACAATGACAACAACACAATGACAACAACACCAATGACAACACAACACAATGACAACAACACAATGACAACAACACAATAACAACAACACCAATAACAACGACACAATAACAACAACAACGCAATAACAACAACAACAACTGGCGGCAACAACACAATAACAACAACGACACAATAACAACAACAACCGCAGTAACAACAACACCGAAATAACAACAACGCAATAACAACAACACCAATAACAACAACACAATATAACAACAACACGTAACAACAACACAATGGCAACAACAATAACAACAACACAATAACAACAACACAATAACAACAACACAATAACAACAACACAATAGCAACAACACAATAACAACAACACAATGACAACAACACAATGACAACAACACAATAACAACAACACAATAACAACAACACAATAATAACAACACAATAACAACAACACAATAACAACAACACAATAACAACAACACAATAACAACAACACAATAACAACAACACAATAATAACAACACAATAACAACAACACAATAACAACAACACAATAACAACAACAACACAATAATAACAACACAATAACAACAACACAATAACAACAACACAATAACAACAACACAATAACAACAACACAATAACAACAACACAATAACAACAACACAATAACAACAACACAATGCTTAACCCCTTGAGTACGGGACCTCAACCATCATCGTCCTTAGTGTTAAGTCATCGTCCTTAAAGTGTTAAAATCATCGTCCTTAAAGTGTTAAAATCATCGTCCTTAAAGTGTTAAAATCATCGTCCTTAAAGTGTTAAAATCATCGTCCTTAAAGTGTTAAAATCATCGTCCTTAAAGTGTTAAAATCATCGTCCTTAAAGTGTTAAAATCATCGTCCTTAAAGTGTTAAAATCATCGTCCTTAGTGTTAAGTCATCGTCCTTAGTGTTAAGTCATCGTCCTTAGTGTTAAGTCATCGTCCTTAGTGTTAAGTCATCGTCCTTAAAGTGTTAAAATCATCGTCCTTAGTTAAATCATCGCCTAGTGTTAAATCATCGTTCCTTAGTGTTAAAATCATCGTCCTTAGTGTTAAAATTATCGTCCTTAGTGTTAAATCATCGCCCTTAGTGTTAAAATCATCGTCCTTAGTGTTAAAATTATCGTCCTTAGTGTTAAAATCATCGTCCTTAGTGTTAAAATTATCGTCCTTAGTGTTAAATCATCGCCCTTAGTGTTAAAATCATCGTCCTTGGAGTTAAAATTATCGTCCTTAGTGTTAAAATTATCGTCCTTAGTGTTAAAATTATCGTCTTTAGTGTTAAATCATCGTCCTTAGTGTCACATCATCGTCCTTCAAGTGTTAAATCATCGTCTCTTTCATTGTAATAGTTTAATTCAATACTATGACTTAACCCCGCCAGTACAATGACTTAACCCCTTCAGTACAATGACTTAACCCATTCAGTACAATGACTTAACCCCTTCAGTACGATGACTTAACACACTTCGGCACAATGACAACCCATTCAGTACAATGACTTAACCCCTTCAGTACAATGACTTAACCCCTTTCAATACTATGACTTAACCCCGCCAGTACAATGACTTAACCCCTTCAGTACAATGACTTAACCCATTCAGTACAATGACTTAACCCCTTCAGTACGATGACTTAACACACTTCGGCACAATGACAACCCATTCAGTACAATGACTTAACCCCTTCAGTACAATGACTTAACCCCTTCAGTACAATGACTTAACCCCTTCAGTATAATGACTTAACCCCTTCAGTACAATGACTTTAACCCCTTCAGCACAATGACTTTAACCCCTTCAATAACATATCATTATACTCAAAGGCATCATAAAGCTTCATCCGCTTCGGTAGTTACATTAAAATGTTTATAATGCTCAGAATATTATCTAGAAGGTATAACAAAATAAACTGACCCAAGAACAAGCAATAAAGACATGGCTACTGTGCTTTCTGTGTTTCAACGGTAAAAAACAAAAAAAAAACACTATCTCTATGTAAGTTATAACCAGGAATAAATCACATTACTTGAGACAGACACACACACACACACACACACACCACACACACACACACACACTTGTGGTTGAACGACGGTACAAAGGCCAGAGAAATGCTTTTAAAAGACCCTTGATATCGATGTGTTAGGGATGAGAGAGAGAGAGAGAGAGAGAGAGAGAGAGAGAGAGAGAAACACGATACTCCTACCAGGAATAAGGGAGATGGCAGGAAGGGAATAAAAAGGGAAGCAGTATAAATAGGGAATGAAAGGAAGGAAGAAGAAAATAGAGAAAGGATGGGTAAGAATGGGTCTATCCCTTATGGGGGGAGAAGAATGGGTAGTGGTGTCATGGGGGAGAAGAATGGGTAGTGGTGTCATGGGGGAGAAGAATGGGTAGTAGTGTCATGGGGGGAGAAGAATGGGTAGCGGTGTCATGTGAAGAATGGGTAGTGGTGCCCATGGGGGAGAAGAATGTGTGGGTAGTGGTGTCATGGGGGAGAAGAATGGTAGTCGTGTCATGGGGGAGAAGAATGGGTAGCGGTGTCACGGGGGAGAAGAATGGGTAGGGTGTCATGGGGAAGAATGGAAGTGGTGGCTGCTGGGGGAGAAGAATGGGTATGTGTCATGGGGAGAAGAATGGGTAGTGGAAAAATATGGGGGGAGAAGACCGGGTAGTGGTACAAGGTGGGGAGAAGAATGGGCAGTGGTGTCATGGGGAGAAGAATGGGTAGTAGTGGTCATGGGGAGAAGAATGGGTAGAAAATGGGGGAGAAGAATGGGGTAGCAACATGGGGAGAAGAATGGGCAGTGGTGTCATGGGGGAGAAGAATGGGTAGTAGTGTCATGGGGGAGAAGAATGGGTAGTAGTGTCATGGGGGAGAAGAATGGGTAGTGGTGTCATGGAGAAGAATGGGTAGTGGTGTCATGGGGGAGAAGAATGGGTAGTGGTGTCATGGGGGAGAGAGATTAGCTCCTAAGATCATTTGGATATTAGGTCTAGTTCGGTTAGGTTAGGTTAGGTTAGGTTCGGTTGGTTCGGTTAGGTTTTAATGGATTATACCACACATAAGTCGTTAATTATTATCAACCCCACAGACCGGCCCTTACTCCTCCTCTCCTGTTGTCAAGATTCTCGAGATCGCGCTCAACACTTTGGATCACCTGAAGATTAGACCTCCTAACAGAGGGGTGTCAAACTCATGGCCCGCAGACCAAATGTGGCCCTTGGGATGGTCAGGTGTGGCCCGCGGGATGACGGTAAAATTTATCATCCCGTTAAATTATTATAGAAATAAATATAATCATGTTTATTAAGTAAAATGAATTTGACGAACTTAAGATCAGACAAACCCAAATGAGGTATTCCCGGTAAGACAGGTGAGGCGATGTGTGAAGCTGTCAACTTCAATCCTGCTAATATGTGATATAGCACTTGTGTTGGCCTGAAGAGGGTAACTAAAATAAGAAGTGGCCCTAGAAAGGTTTTGAGTTTGACACCACTGCGGGCCTAACTTATATCACGTAATGAAATAACTCTAATCTAACTCAACCTAATACTTAACTCAACGTAACGTAACCTAATCCAATCTAACAAACTAATCTAACATACACTAATACCTAACCTAACCCAACGTAACTCAAACATATCGTAACCTAACTTAACCTAATCTAACTCTTCCAGGGTAGCATTAGGGTGTTTTAAATCATCACGTGAAATAAACTAGGGTGGTTAATCTTCAGGTGATCCAATTACTGGCCTGCACATCAACTCAAACTCCCTCACTCACTCACACACACACGACCCATTCCCCAATTATGAACCTATATTTTCAGCCTTCCAGCTGCCATGCTTTTTCAATAAACCGTTAATTATTATTAATATTATGACACACATACACGCGCGCACACACACACACACACCTTGCCCTTGAAAGTGAGGAGAAGCAGCCCAGCCCTGGAGACCTTACAAGAGAAGTAATAGCTCCAGTTAACACGACTGACTGTACCTGCTGTGTGTGTGTAAAGAAACCATACAGTATATAGAAGCACATGGTGTTTACGATGACTGTTGACGCGTGTGTTTGTGAAGGTGTTTGTGTTGGCAGAGGAATTTGGTGTTTGTGTTGGCAGAGGAATTTAGTGTTTGTGTTGGCAGAGGGACTCTTGTTTGTTTACAGAGTACCTGAATACAATAATTATAACGTTCTCAGAATCAAAACATGGTAGGCAAGGGATTAAGTACGTAATTTTATTCAAGGATTCAGAATATCGTACTCAAGGGGTTTACATACTTACTTAAGGGTTTAAGTAAGTCATTGTATTCAAGGTTTCAAAATATCGTACTCAAGGGATTAAGTCATTGTACTCAGGGGATTAAGTCATCGTACTCCTGGGCTTACGTCAATGTACTAAAAGGGTTCATATATATTAGGGTGAAGTTGGGTTATGTTAAGGTATGGGAGGTAATGCACTGTACTGAAGGGAATAATTAAGTTAGTTTGGAAAGTCATTAGTCACTATTTCAACAGCTGAGATTCGGTTTATGGCTGTAGTGTTAATTCTTCATATTTTGTTCACGAATCCTTATCCAATGTTTAATTTAAATTACAAACTAAATTATAAAGTTAGTGGGAGTGTCAACAAACCGCGAGTGATGAGGGTTACGGGTATATTAAATAATTTCCGACTTCCTATAACAAGAACATACCCAACTAAACCTAACTTAATCAACTATCCTATCGATCTTAGTGTTTTAAGCTAAGTCTATTTAATCTAGTTGGTTTGTATCGTTAGTCACAAGTAAAAGTTTATAAACGCAAAGTCTTCCACAGGGATGCTTGGTGTAAAGACGATGATGATGGTAACGCTTCGCGTAAAAAAAAAAAATCACTTGATATTTTACTTCACTGCCGAGTATTGCAACGATCTAAAGGCAATAAATAACATGCATTCTATAATAAAAAGTCGTAAGAAAAACAGTTATGCTGCAGAAGTGTCCGAAACTATCATCAAAACATATGAGCGTATGGTAAGCATCATATCGAGGAAGTTATTATGAAACACTCACATGTTTCAGACGTTGCCGCAGGGTGATGGACCAGCCGTTCGAACACACACTCAACAAGGTGATATTCTTGTCAGATGATTGTCAACACTATTTACATAAACACATCTTACAGGAGTCAACACCGGGAACTGCCGCTTCTTCTCTGACCTACTGACTGCCCACCAGGCCCGCCTGCCCAGTGTGGTCAGTCCTCAGCCTTAGCCAATCATGCATGGCCTGGCAGTCAACACACTTAACTGGTAGTTAGCGTAACAGTAGTTTGTACAACAGTTCATCTTACATCGACGACAGATCAACAAATTATGTATAAATATGAACGTTCACACACCTGTTAACATGTGGAGAAACCTGTTCATTGAATGAGGAGAAAAATGTAAAATTGAAGATGAAATTCCCCGGACTCTTGTGTCATACAGTATATGGCATCATCAACTTCAGGGCTGTGTAGGTGAAGAAAGCCTGGGATTTTAACATTAATTTACAAAAAGAAATTAAAATTATCTTACACTCCAGTGTTTGTTTCCATGTTGTTAAACAGATAAAATTCATAGTTAAGAGCAACAGTGTTCACCAGCTATAAATAAATGTACAGTCCGAAGACATTATGCCAGATATTGCCAAGTTAAGACGACAGTGTGACCAAAGAGCACACATTCAGCAAAGTAATTACAGTCTTGCACCCATTATACTAAACTAGTCCAAGTTAACCTGCCTTATTATCACTAAATTAATTAACACTCTTGTAAGCTCACCAATCCTCATTTAAAGATTAAATTAATCTATTCTGATTTACACTCGTATGGTTAGTTCGGATAGGCTAGCCTTGTTTTGGCATATATACAGTACAATCGTTCATATATTTATTAAAACATTCCCATTTATACCTGGTTATCATTATTTATTATTGTTATCATTAATGTTCTAAAACAATCATTCATACACGTACAAAACCCAGCAGACCAAGAAATAATCTCCCCATTTCACAGACACACACACACACACAGTGCCGGGAACACAGACTGATTCTCAGAAATTATGAGAGTATGTGTCTCTGGCGACCCATCACCATTTGTGTATGTTACGGCTAGGCTCTCAACACTCCGCTCCCTGTAAAACCCACCACCGCAGTCACACACACACACACACATACACTCACTCACATACTGATCAACTAAATCCATCATTGTGGCGTTTATTAATGTAGAAGAGGAAATTATTTAATAGGGAATAATTAAGCTTAGTCATTTACGAGTTACTTAAGCTCTATAAACAGTCGTAACAACACTCCTCCCTCACGTCAGAGCGTTGACTATAGACGTGTTCGGACGCGAGTGGCTGGCAGGCAAGAGAACATTACAAGGCGCCGAGCTACACATACTCACCTCCCTACTGTAATAAGGCTTAGTCATTCTTGTTCTGCAATTGGAAGAGTCATCCTAGGCGACTCCGCTCCCTAGCACTATCTTGCCCAAGTCACCTTCCATTAATGGTTGCTCGGGGAGTTAAAAGCCAAAATGCGTTGCCAAACAAATTCGTGCTATGCCCGCGGGGTCCCGAGCGCTTCTTCCCCGTCGGCAGAGGGCGCTGGCTCTTTTAAATTCCAACGGGGGGCGGGTGACCAAGAGGGGGGAGCTTTTAGGCCCTGATTGTCAAAGGAGAAAGGCTTGCTTGGAAGACGAGGAAATGGGTTTACAGCGACAGACATCTCACAGTTCACTACTGACTTAATGGTAGTCCCGAGATTCAATTTACGCAATGCACATCCGCGGGGTTATGGAGTTTCGCTGTTAAATCTCCGAGGCGGCCATTTACCAGTTGTGTTTGGGCAGCAAGAGGGAGACGTGCCTTTGTTTGTGAGATGATTAAGTTTTGTTAGTAGTAATATGGATCTTAGCGAGGCTGCTGCCACTCTCCTCACAACTTATCTTCCTTTTGTCACAACAACGGACCATTTTGCAGCAGATAATAAAATAAACTCATTTTAATTCTTACGTAGAAAATATTAATATTTCTGACTTTCCTTTCGAGGATCAGAAAACATTCAGGGTCATTTAGGTCATTTAGATAGATATACTCAACATCGTCTTAATAGTTGACCTAGAAAAAACTATGCACTGTATTGTACTTGACGTGTGTAGATTCACTTTATGTTGTGTTAATATTGATACCCTTTGAAATTATAATAAAAATAATTATAAATCGATCTTTCTCAACGCTACTATTATCATTACTACTACTACTACTACTAATAACACTCACGCTTACTATTACTTTCATTCTCTCTTTCATCTTGCCGTGTTCTGTTCCTCTTTGTCTTTCTTTATCAGCCTCTCTCTCATTTGCTCTTTTCTCCCTTTCGTTCTTTCTTTATTTCTCTCGCCTCACTCTTTATTCTATTGTTGTATCCTCTCTCTCTCTCAGCTGTGTCCTGTCAGTTTTATGTCAGCCCTTCCTGTCAGCTCAGTGTCAGCCCTTCCTGCCAGATCAGTGTCAGCCATTCCTGTCAGTTCAGTGTCAGCCCTTCCTGCCAGATCAGTGTCAGCCCTTCCTGCCAGATCAGTGTCAGCCCTTCCTGTCAGCTCAGTGTCAGCCCTTCCTGTCAGCTCAGTGTCCCATTCCTGCCAGATCAGTGTCAGCCCTTCCTGTCAGCTCAGTGTCAGCCATTCCTGCCAGTTCAATGTCAGCCCTTCCTGTCAGCTCAGTGTCAGCCCTTCCTGTCAGTCAGTGTCAGCCCTTCCTGTCAGCTCAGTGTCAGCCCTTCCTGTCAGCTCAGTGTCAGCCATTCCTGCCAGTTCAATGTCAGCCCTTCCTGTCAGCTCAGTGTCAGCCCTTCCTGCCAGTTCAGTGTCAGCCATTCCTGTGAGATCAGTGTCAACCCTTCCTGTCAGCTCAGTGTCAGCCATTCCTGCCAGATCAGTGTCAGCCCTTCCTGTCAGCTCAGTGTCAGCCATTCCTGCCAGTTCAATGTCAGCCCTTCCTGTCAGCTCAGTGTCAGCCCTTCCTGTCAGATCAGTGTCAGCCCTTCCTGTCAGATCAGTGTCAGCCCTTCCTGTCAGCTCAGTGTCAGCCATTCCTGCCAGTTCAATGTCAGCCCTTCCTGTCAGCTCAGTATCAACCCGCCCTGTCAGTTCAGTGTCAGCCCTTCCTAACTTGATTGATAGATGTTTTCTGACGTGAGGGATATTTTAATGGCAAGTAAATGTAGATTAACGTGACCAATGATTAATTCTTGTTTTGTTTAGTCCCATGTTTGTTTGCGTGTATGTTTGTTTGTTTCTTTGTTTTATGCATGTTTAAATGTTTGCTTGTTTGTATGTGTTTGTATGTATGTTTGTTTGTTTCTTTGTTTTATGTTTGTTTGTATGTTTGTTTGTATGTATGTGTTTGTATGTATGTTTGTTTGTATGTATGTTTCTTTTTATGTTTGTTTGTATGTTTGTTTGTATGTATGTGTTTGTATGTGTTTGTTTGTATGTATGTTTCTTTTTATGTTTGTTTGTATGTTTGTTTGTATGTATGTGTTTGTATGTATGTTTGTTTGTATGTTTATTTGTATGTGTTTGTATGTGTTTGTTTGTATGTTTATTTGTATGTGTTTGTATGCATGTTTAAATGTTTGCTTGTTTGTATGTACGTTTGTTTGTTTGTCTGTAGTTTGTTTGGTTGGTTTCTCAATAAGCTTTCTTCAGTACATTTTTTACCTACGCTTTCTCTATCAAGTTTTCTCATCAAAGCTTTCTCAACTAATATTTCTTCAGATTTCTCACAAAAAATTCTCACACTAAGCTTTCCTAACTGCTTTCTCAATTCTCAATTAAGCTTTCACCACAAAACTTCCGCAACTGAGCTTTGCAACTAAGCTTTCTCAACTAAGCTTTTCAGTTAAGCTTTCACTATAAAACTTTTTCAACTAAGCTACCTTAATTACACCTCACCCAAGCCTTCTCAACAAAGCTTTTTTTAATAAAACTTTCTCAACTAAGCTTAATAACTTCAGGACAGGTAAGATGGCTCACAATCCAGGTTAGGAGTGGGTAGGGGTAGGGTGGGGTGGGGTGGGGTGGGGTGTTGGGGTGGGATGGGGTGGGGTGTTGGGTAGAGGGTAGGGTGGGGTGGGGTGGGTTAAGTTGTGTTGTTGGTGGTGGTGGTGGGGGTGTGGTTAGTAATGTTGGTGGTGGGTTAATAGGTGTGATGGTGGTGGGTGAGGTGGGTTTGGTAGGGTGGGTCAACCTGCTATTAATGGGTCACTTCTAATAATTCCGACAACTTGTGTGGGTTATATTATTATTATTATTATTATTATTATTATTATTATTATTATTATTATTATTATTATTATTATTATTATTATTATTATTATTATTTATTTTTTATTACTTCCATTGTTATCATTGTTGTTGTCATTCTCATCATCATTATTGTTATCTGAACGAAACATTAAACAATACTTGAAAGAGATGTTTTTCGCCAGGCGTCCGTATGTCAGCACTGGCGCACGAACGCTCAGGGGGTCGAACCCTTCATTCTTTGTTCTCACTGGCGAGGAAAAGTCATTCGCTAATTGCTACGCCCCGACAATGCGTCAAGCCAAGTGTCGCGCGGCTGTAATATGCACTTAAATACGCACGAGGAGTCTTGGGGGAGGGGGGTGGGGAATTGGGGGTGGGGAAAAATAGAGTGGGGAAGATTGGGGAGGCTTAGGTGAGGTACGATGGGGAGGGTGGGGATAGGAGAATTATGGGTGCTAGGTTGGGCAGAGGAGGGAGGGGAAGGGTAGATGGGAAAGGGGATGATGGAGGAAGGAATGGGAGAAAAAACTACTGTAGATGGGAGGGATAAAGGGTAGGAGAGGAAAGGTGGGGGAGGGAGTTAGGGATAGTTAGAAGAGACGGATGGTGGGTAGGGTAGAGAGGGTGGGGGATAGTTGAGGAGGTGAAGAATAGGGTGGGGTGGGGAGGAGGA
Source organism: Homarus americanus (assembly GCF_018991925.1). Classification (NCBI taxonomy): domain Eukaryota; kingdom Metazoa; phylum Arthropoda; class Malacostraca; order Decapoda; family Nephropidae; genus Homarus; species Homarus americanus. The sequence continues at coordinate 86,988 of NW_024711502.1, read as the reverse complement.
GGGAAGGAGTGAGGTAAAGGGGAAGAGAGAAGAAAGGGGAGGGTGGAAGAAGACAGAAGGAAGGGAAGGCAGAGAAATTTACAGGTAAGTATTTTTGGTCTACTATCACACTTAAACCAAATCAGTTTTAAATCACGCATTAAGAAAAAAAATCAATGTATTTTTAAAAGAATTAACTGGCCAGCTCCTGCATCAGGTGACTGAGTATTGGAACATGGCGGTCACTCAGTATCAAAGACTTGTTGCTCTGGAATTCAGGCTAAAATCTAATTCAGTGTAATTACAAAAGTTTTCCATCACCCCAAGATAATTACAAATGTTTTCATCACCTAATAATTTATAAACGTTTTTTGATGCTTAACATCACATTAGAAATATTTAAGTATGTTTTTTTTCAATATTAAAATGGCTTAAAAACAAGTATCGCTACCTAATAAACTTGTAATAACCACAAATATTTTCACCACCTAATATTCCCTTAATCAGAAAATATCAGCGTAACAATAATAAAAACATTTCAAAAGAGTTTACTCACCAGTTCGTACAGTATATCTGGCCGTCGTGGTGTTGGAACGCGGTGGCCACCGGACAATTTATTTTCCCGACCAAACTCTTACCTTGACCCCGCCAAAAAAATAACCGTAAGAAAATATCAACCAATCTTTGTTTAAACCACATAAAACCGCCTGAAGAGAATATTCTATATATTTTTATAAGACCTAACTTGCCTGTATTTTCACTTTAAACACCCATCAAAAACAACATTATATATAAGATAGAAAGTAAATAATTATTATTTTTTCTCACCTTTTTTAAATAAATTAAGACAAAATACGATTTATATTCTTCAAAACACTTTACTTCCAATTTTGTATCTGGCTGATAGTGTTAGATCACCATGGCAACATTCTTACATATTCCTCGTTTACTAATAATTATAAAACGCCATATAAGTAATAATATGTAATGGATGTCAAATAATATGACTATCATTATTGCCAAAAGATTATGAAAGAAAAATTGTCATTTACAGAGTGATTAACGCTGTATTCTATTTACAAAACTCGAGGAAAATAATAATATACATTGAAATAAAACTGTTTATTTTTCATATCTTAAAAACAAACAATATAAATCCTAATATAAATTGTTTCTGAAGAGTTAATTCATCACTTCCTGCCTGTAAGTGGCAGCGGCGGCGTGTTGAAGCCATGACAAACACCTGACACTCTATTAATAAAACTCATTAAAATCCTTGAAAACTAACAATAAATAATAAATAATAATTGACTACCACAATCTTCAAGACAAAAGTAATATATATTTTTTCCCTTAATTAGTTAACTCGCCTCCCTGAGCATGAGAGTGGCGGAGTGCTGGAACCCGACAGACGCTCGCTTGACACAATAGACGCTGCCATTGGCTGTTAATCACTCCTTAATTCACCAGTTAGACGGCGCTTGAGCCACAGTTTCCAGAGTTGGCGAGATGTGAGGAGTTCTCGCGGCCTGGAGGAAGGGAGGGAGCGAGGGAGGGTAGATAAGAGATGAAAGAAGAGAGAATAGATGGAGGAAAGGAGGAAAAGAGGGAGTGATTTGGAGGTAGGGAAGAAGATTAGGTAGAGTGAAAGAGGAAGGGAGGGGAGGAGGGATGAGGAGGAGAGGGTAGGTGGAGGGACTGAGGGAGGGAGAAGGAGAAAAGAGAGAGAGAGAGAGAGAGAGAGAGAGAGAGAGAGCAACATACAACAATGCAACACTGAATAGAACAAACACAAACACCCAAATCTCTTCAAATTCATGTCAGGTGTGTGTGTGTGTGTGTGTGTGTGTGTGTTGACCTGAAGATTTAGTCCAGTTCCCCAGCAGTATCTCCCCCAGCAGTGTCTCTCCAGCAGTGTCTCTCCAGCAGTCTCCCCCATCAATATCTCCCCCATCAGTGTCTCCCCAGCAGTCTTCCAAAGCACTGTCTCCCCCAGCAGTGTCTCCCCAGCAGGATCTCCCCAGCAGTCTCCCCAGCAGGCATCTCCCCAGCGAGGTGTCTCTCAGCAGTCTCCCAGCAGTGTCTCCCCAGCAGTCTCCCCAGCAGTGTCTCCTCAGCAGTCTCCCCAGCAGTGTGGCTCCCCAGCAGGATCTCCCCAGCAGTGTCTCTCCAGCAGTCTCCCCCAGCAGTGTCTCCCCAGCAGTGGTGTCTCTCCAGCAGTCTCCCCAGCAGTGTCTCCCCAGCAGGATCTCCCCAGCAGGATCTCCCAGCAGGATCTCCCCAGCAGTGTCTCCCCAGCAGTATCTCCCCAGCAGTGTCTCCCCAGCAGGATCTCCCCAGCAGGATCTCCCCAGCAGTGTCTCCCCAGCAGTGTCTCCCCATCAGTATCTCCCAGCAGTTTTCCAAAGCATTGTCTCCCCAGCAGTGTCTTCCCCAGTAGTGTTTCCCCAAGCAGTGTCTTCCCCAGTAGTGTTTCCCCAGCAGTCTCCCCAGCAGTGCCTCCACCAGCAGTGCCTCCCCCAGCAGTGCCTCCCCCAGCAGTGTACTCCCCAGCAGTGTCTTCCCCAGTAGTGTTCCCCCAGCAGTGTCTTCCCCAGTAGTGTTTCCCCAGCAGTCTCCCCAGCAGTGTCTCCCCAGCAGTGCCTCCCCAGCAGTGCCTCCCCCCAGCAGTGCCTCCCCTAGCAGTGTCTCCCCAGCAGTGCCTCCCCCAGCAGTGCCTCCCCTAGCAGTGCCTCCCCAGCAGTGCCTCCCCTAGCAGTGTCTCCCCAGCAGTGCCTCCCCCAGCAGTGCCTCCCCCAGCAGTGCCTCTAGCAGTGCCTCCCCCAGCAGTGCCTCCCCAGCAGATGCCTCCCTAGCAGTGCCTCCCCCAGCAGTACCTCCCTAGCAGTGTCTCCCCAGCAGTGCCTCCCCAGCAGTGCCTCCCCAGCAGTGCCTCCCTAGCAGTGCCTCCCCAGCAGTGCCTCCCCTAGCAGTGCCTCCCCTAGCAGTGCCTCCCCTAGCAGTGCAACCTCCACTTAAATAAAAATAACTATCTGGATGGATTAACAGATAGACAGACAGACAGACAGACAGACAGACAGACACAGATAGATAGATAGATAGATAGATAGATAGATCACTCATTCACTTAATAAATAAATAAATAAATAAATAAACAACATATTCTTGGTGTAAATTAAACCCAACATGGCGGGTGTGTCGAACGAACAACTTCCCACCACAAATGAGATGCTAATACCCTTTTAACACACGAATAAAAGACTTACATTCCTTGATTTAACCTTCACGCCTTGACACTCCTATATAATAACTTGTGTGAGAGTGAAAGTGAGAAAGGGAGAGTGAGAAAGTGAGAGAGAAAGAGAGAGTGAGTGAGCTGGCGAACGTGTGCATTGAGCATTGAAACCTTTGAAAGCGGACTGAATAATACCAATTGACACACTTGGAGTGGCATTAGGAGCTGAATGAGAGGGGGATCAAGAGGCGTTTTTCTTTACTAATTCAGTCATCTATAGCGGCGGCGGCGGAGGAGGAGGATGAGGTGATAGTGGTGGTGACGGCTATTCCCCTCCCTCCCACCCAACCGTCTTCCCCTCCCTCCTACCCAACCAACCCTGACCCCCTTCCTTACCTTCCCTACCTCCCCTCCTCTCCTCACGGTCTCGAGTTGCCACCGAAGAATTATTTACCTTTGTGAGAGTGAATTAGTTGAAGCTTTTCGGAGTAGGTTTGAAATATATTCTCCCACACGCCAATGAACTGACCCAAATGATATATATTTATACGGGAATATATTTTGTTTTCATCTCCTGTGCATTAGATTTTTAGTAATATATATATTTGGCATTACATAGACTCACTTTAGGGATAGTTATTATAAATATATTTCGTTATTATTTTATACTTTATGGGTTATTTTCGATATATTTCGGCACGTCATCCTCTTACTATGTCGGAATATATATATTTTTCAATCTATTTCGGACTGAAACTCAAACTTGGGGATATTTTTCGGTATATTTCGGCTTTAAACCACAATTTAGAGTTATCAAGTCTTATTAAATATATCCAGGTTCTATAGTCTAATATATATATACCCTTGTGATATATTATACCAGGGGCTAATAACTGTTTTACTGTATTTCGGACTTTCATATTATCAAAGAGATATACTTTTGGGTATATTTCGGCATTTTAACATAAATAAGAGTTTATTTTTTAATATATTTCGGCTTTTTTCACTATAGATCAAAGGTTGTTTAATACATCCTGGCTTTTTACCGTAAGTCACAGGCTGTCTTTAATATATTTCAGGGATATATTTCGTTATAATTCGGCTTTACTTATATGATACAGAGGGAAGATTCTTAAGGTATACTTCGAGGTGCCGAGTTCAGTCTGAGAGAGAGAGAGAGAGAGAGAGAGAGAGAGAGAGAGAGAGAGAGAGAGAGAGAGAGAGAGACTGTGAAAGCGGCGTCAGATTGTGGTGGTCTGCTTTCCGGCAACTTGGAAGATCGGATTCGCTGTTCCAGTTAACGAGGAGCAAGCTGCCGGCCTGGTTCCAATTACACCCCTTCCATTCTCATAATATTTCGTCCAGAATAAACCCTCCCCACTAAAGGAACAAACCCCGTACTCCTACCAAGACTGAACGAAAACTTAAGGTACACGATAGATCTTCCCCCCTTGAACGATATCTTGTGAACTTGGAGACGAAGAGGTAAGTTTCACAGGAGGTTAGAACACATCCTTTGAGATTCGATTCAGGTGACATGTTAAGCGTAGGGGGGGATTAACAGAGACACAGGTGAGGTGTAAAGAAGGGATGCAAAAGAGGGAGATAAAAGAAAAACAGCAATAAAAAAATGAGATAGGATAAAAGAATCGAAAAAATTAGCCGAAAATGATGATAGAGTGAAAGAGAGACGGATATGGATGAAGGTAGGGTTCGAGGAGAGAGCCGAGACGGTTCGAAACAACGATACGAGACAGAGGGGGTGGTCTCTGGAGTCGGATAGCGTGACCGCCCCTCCGTCGCGTTGACAAAGGGGCAATTTTCCCGTAATCCAACGCTGGATAAGGATGTTACAAAAGAGGACGAGCATCCTAACGGGTGAAAGATAGAGAGGGAGGATAGGTTGTTGGAGGTTGTTAAGGTTTGTTCACGTGTCGGCCGCTGCTTCGAATAATAGTTTCTCTTTACAATTCGACGCTGGAGATGGCCATTGTAGAGTGTTGGCCACGCTACAGTCCTGCATTGTGTGGTCTCTCTCTCTCTCTCTCTCTCTCTCTCTCTCTCTCTCTCTCTCTCTCTCTAATAGTACTCGTGTGTACCGTTGATTATGGTACAGAGTATGAGAGCAATACCGCAATTTGTTCATTTCTCGTTTTTCCTGTTAACAGAGCCGTTGTTACTGTTGTTTCTCTATCTATCTATCTATCTATCTATCTATCTATCTATCTATTTATCTCTATCCCTCTATCTATCTAAATATAATTACATATCTATCTCTATCCAATAATATATTTTTTATCTAATCCATCCATCCATCCATCTATCTATCTATCTATCTATCTATCTATTTATCTATCTACTCATTTATCTCTATCCCTCTATCTATCTAAATATAATTACATATCTATCTCTATCCAACAATATATTTTTTATCTAATCCATCCATCCATCTATCTATCTAACTATCTATAATCTCGATGTAGCAATATATAATCGATTGGTTGATATAATTACGTTGAGTTATATTATATGTGGCCTCTATACTGAGTAACAGGAACCGTTATATGAAAATCTAACGTCATATGTATAAAAGAATATATGTTTATGTATTTTTCACTGCTTTGTTTTATCAGTATATGTTTTATATCAATATACTTGTGTAGTAATTTGTATCTATACTAACGAAAAACATATAAACACGAGTACTAATATTTTTTATCGTTCTGGTGTGAAAAAATGCGCCAAGAAGTCATACAGAAGTTGTTATGTTTTGTAAAATAAAAACAAAGATGACGGATGGATGGTGCTGACGTCAATAAACACTTCCTGAATTGTTCTAAACAAGCTTGAAATCGGTGTTGTCAGTTTATGAAATGTCACAGTATTATTTTCGTTAAAAAATATCTTATTTACAATCAGAATCTCACGGAACTGTGTGGCGTTGTGACGATAAGAGACGACAAGAGAGGAAGTGGGATGTAGTCAGCTGATAAGAGCAGCTAGAAGCGCATAAGTCAGGGATTATAATCTCTTAAAAATGCGTAGTAAATATTATTTCTTAAATGAGGATATCAGAACTCAGGGATGTTAGTGTCACTGTAATTTCTTCACCATTTTATACTTCGAGTTGTAGAAGTTTTATGCGTTGTTTGAAGATTATTATCAATGTTTTTCACTGTAATGACGAGAAAGCGATTAAACTACTTCACATTGTAAGCTAAAACATACAGTTCTAACACTCTGCTATAACGAATTACGAGTTCATTATCCTAACTAGAGGGAATTATGTCATGTGAACTTTTTATGATACGATTAATGTGTTTGTTATGACGAACGGACGGAAGTAAATACGAAGAGAGCGAGCTACGACAGTACTCACTCACTCACATTCAGCCATTCACTCACTCACTCACATTTAGCCACCCCTTCTCTCTGACTCACTCACTCTCAGACTCACTCACTTTCACACAGACTTATTCATTAACTGACTCAAACTCGGCCACTCTCTCTCTCTCTCTCTCTCTCTCTCTCACTCTCTCACACTTACCTATCCATCCTCTCTCTCACTTACCCATTATCCAATCAACTCTCGTTCACTCACACTAACTGCATTCTTTTACTCTCTCAGCTTCAATTATTCTCTCTCTCCCTCTCTCTCTCTCTCTCTCTCTCCTACACGTACAGCTGTCTAAAAAGGATATCTAAAGAAAACGAGATGAGGTAATTCATGGTAACACCCCCCCCTACACCCGTTACACCCCGAAACATCTCCCCACACCCCAAAACACCCACCTACACCCCACTCCACACCCCGAAACACACCCCTTACACCCTTAACACTCCCCCTACACCCCGAAACACACCCCTTACACCCTTAACACTCCCCCTACACCCCGAAACACACCCCTTACACCCTTAACACACCCCTACACCCCCAAAACCCCCACCTACACCCCAATATATACTCGTTCCACATCCTCAGGCAAACATAGTTATACCAATGTCATTTTAATACGAGTACACACCAGGTAGTCACAGAGAGATTACTCAAACAACCTAATCACCATGACAGGAAGGAATGAAAATATATAACTGTGTCATTTATATATATTTTTGGCGTGATATTTAAGTACACTGGTAACTGCTGAATTATATCCTGTGTGTTTACGAGGTAGTTAAGTATTTTAGCATGATGAAGTGGTTAAGTTAAGCTAAGTAAATTTGACCTTATGGTAACGTAACGTAACGTAACCTAACCTAACATAACTTAATGTAACCTAATACTAACCTAACCTAACTTAACCTAAGTAAATTTAACCTAACTTAACCTAACCTAAAATACACACATCATCATTACAGTAAATTACCTTTGATAATTATATTTGATAATTTTTTCCCTTATTAATTTCCCCCCATTTATTTCATAGACATTTTATAATAATGTCAGAGAGATTAATGAAAGAATTTATATAACGAAATTTGATAAGAAATTCTTCGTTTCTTTCCTTATAAATACTCAAGTTTATTATATTAAATTTAAAGGTGTTTTTATCTGACTTGATTTACGTATTTAAATTTATTAAACTTATAAATAAATACAAAATAATAAGATATATATTTGGTTATAAGACCATAGATCATACTAATGTATTATGTAGTTGTTAAGTAGTGAGTTTAGTGTTGTTGTTATTGTTTTTGTTGTTGTAGGTTGTTGTTTTTTGTTATTGTTGTTGTTGTAGGTTGCTGTAGATTTTTGTTGTTGCAGGTTGTTGTTGTTATTGTTTTTGTTGTTGTAGGTTGTTGGTGTTGTTTTTGTTATTTTAGGTTGTTGATATAATAACCAGATGGAGTTCGTGGTCCTTTCTACTTGGCTTGTATCAGGAGAGTACAGTAACACATGTAATCTGGATGTACTGTGACCAGGAGTACAGTAACACATGTACTCTGACCAGGAGAACAATAACACATGTACTCTGGCTGTACTGTGACCAGGAGTACAGTAACACATGTACTCTGGCTGTACTGTATGCCATAACCTTAAGTTTTTAATCTATTTATGTAAAGGTTCAATGTGGTTAGCCAGCTTTCAGGGTTGCCGTGGCTGAGCGGACAGAAACACTCGCCTCCTGACCAAGCTGCTGAGTTGGCACCTGACTTTACAACTGGGAAGATACAAGCGAGCGAGTTCAGTGCCCGGCCTTACTATCACCTGGTGCGTCGGAGTCTATGTGTTGTATCACTCATGACTATCATAAAAGTCAGAAATGGGTGAAATACTTCGTTTTTTATGAAAGTTGTAAAGTTAAAAAAAATATATATTTACTGAGTTTTTCGTTATATGTGGTGATAAATGTAAATGTTTGATATATTATGTGTAATTAATTTATACCTAATATACAGTATATGTATTGTATGTATGTGTGTGTGTGTGTTGTAATTTTTTATATATATATACACAAAAAGAGGAACATATATATATATATATATATATATATATATATATATATATATATATATATATATATATATATATATATATATATATATATATATATATATATATATATATATATATATATATATATATATATATATATATATATATATATATATATATTCCCGTCAACAAATACACAAAAACACAATTCGTACAAGTGTAATAAACTGAACCATTCATAACACAACGAACACAATGCACCGAAAAAATTCACAGTTGCGAGAAAAGTAAAAATATATGATGAAAACGTAATATTAATAGTAAAATATATTATTAACCACAAAGAAATATCGACACAGAGACAACAATTCATCCTGACAACGAAACGCAACCCAGCGAATGACGTACAACAACACGGAGAGAGAGAGTGAACTATACAAACGCAGCGAACTATTCACCTCCCGACGACACAAACGCGCTGAACTATCCTCTCCAGTCCACGGCAAACGCATCCCAGCGAACATTTTCCTCCTGTTCCCATCCAGCGAGAAATGCAACACACACCCCCACCCACCCCCCCGAAAACAGCGAACAATTCCCGCCAACAACCAATATAAACACGAAGCAACAATGCACATCAACAATACCACGGCCAGCTGACACATTCAAAAGGTTCAATCTCTCTCTCTCTGTCTCTCTGTTCTCCCTCACTCTTCCTCTCCCTCTCCCTCTCTCCCTGGCGTGAATTCCGCTGGCTTCATTTCAAGGGGACTACGATCCTAATCTAGGCTAATATAATGCCAAGCCTAAATGTTGGTACTTCCGGTTTGTGTGGAGGGGCAGGTAATTCAGCGACTGTGAATCATAAGCTGGGGGAAGCCTGGCGTGTGTTAGTCTTCAACCCGGGAAATAAAGTGACTTACCTATGTTATGTAAAGTAGCCCGCGGGGGATGTGTGTGTGTAATATAAGTAAGGGTTATATAAGTGTGTGTATATATCTCTCTAATATGTATAATAGCCCCAGGACACGTATACATAGTGATGTATTACTCCTACTGATTGAAAGGTAAGGGTGTATAGTGAAGTATTATTTGTACTGTATATAAGGCAAAATAATGTGTGTATTAGTTTTGGAAAATTTTAATTGGTGTTAAGTGGGATCGATCATTTAAATAAACAGAGTAAAAAAATAAATTACTAGTACCGGGATATCATTTAAACTTAACCCAACCTTATTTACGTACAGTTTGGTTAGGTTTATCATAGTTAACGACGTGTTAAATGAAACAGTGTAAATCTTAACATATTTAAACTAATTACCATAACAATAGTAACAAAAGTTATCCCTATTTAGCAAACACGTCAGTTGCGGTTTAAGACTTAATCTGGTTATTATCCCTATTTAGTTAGTGTTGAGAGAGGGGAGGGGATGGAAGCGGAGGAGGGAGAGGGAGAGAAGGAGGAGAGGGACGATATATGGGCCCCAGTTCTACAAGGCCCCACTCTAACATAACCTAACTGGTATAAGGATCGCTCCAGTTCTATTAGGCCCCATCCTCATCTAACCTGGGGGAATGTAACCCAACGCAACCAAACCTAACCTAACCTAACCTAACCTAACCTAACCTAACCGTCAGGATTGGGTCATAGTCGTAATGAATCAAAAATCTAATGGTTGGGTCTAAATGAACTGCAGCCGTGATGGGGAAGAGAGGAGGAAAGGAAGAAAATAGGGGGGTAGAGATACAGGAGGGGAAGGGAAAGAATAGAAGATGAAGAGAGAGAGAGAGAGAGAGAGAGAGAGAGAGAGAGAGAGAGAGCTTTTGAGGTCTGTCAGAAACGAGGGTTAAAAAGCGGAAGACAGTTTGTGAGGGTCCTCCTATCACGATGACCCTTGAGAGTGTGTCGCGTAATTAGAGTGAGAGAGAGAGAGAGAGAGAGAGACCCTTTTGTTAATGGGTGAGGACTGAGGAGTGAGAGAGGGTGGGTACTTGTTGTTAACCCCTCTTGCATATAACAAGGCAACCAGAGGACCATCATCCACAAGGGCGAGTATCCCTCAGTATTGACGCGGGATCGACGACCTTGTTGATGGTGGCTTCATACCTCCGTCATGACCCGCCTTTCAGGAGATGAGACGCCTGGCCACAACTCATTTTAAAAATACTTCTGGGTTTCTCTTTAATAAAGTAGAGAAGTATCACTTAACACGAGCGACGGCTACTTTTAATTGCCTGGGAAACTGCACACACACACACACACACACACACACACACACACACACACACACACACACACACACTTATCCTCACCAATAGTAGGGCCAAACACCAACATTGGGCCGGTGATGAGAAGAGTGGGTTGAGGTTTTAATGTGGAGATGGTTAGATCAAAAGGGACTTTAAACTTAGTGGTGGAACTTATTGTAGATGAAGTTTTTTTTTTTAGTTGAATTTATTGTGGTTTACCTTGAAGTTATTGTAGTTGATCTTGAACTTCCTGTAGTTAAAGGTAAGCTTGTTGTAGTTGACCTTATTTTGGCTTAAATTGGCCTTATTGCAGCTTAAATTGAAATTATTGTAGATGAACTGGAACTGATTTAGATGTTAATGTAGTTGAACTTGATCTTCTTTCAGTTGAACGTGAACTTGCTGTAGTTGAACTTACTGTACTTAAACTAACCGTTGCTTAATAACTGTTGTTAACACTTATTGTAGTTGTATTGACCGTTGTTGAACCTGTTGTAGCTGAACTTAATAATTTGTTCATTAACTCTAATATCTCTCTCCATCACTATCTCTCAGCGAATCTCTCCAGCATCTCTCTTCATTATTTCTCTTTCTTTCATTCATTCTATAGATGTCTCTTTCCTCCGTCGCTATCTCTCTTTCTTCATCCAAATATTTACGTCTATAATTTTCACTCAGTACGACATATCTCATTTTCCTCCATCCTCTCTCACTCACTTTCTCTTATCCGGTCGCTATCTCTCACTCTTATTCGAGGAATGTTTTCATTCTGAGAATTCTTTAGCCTAGCGATCTTTATTTTTCCTGCCAAAAATGTTCCTCCTTGCCTATCCTCCTTCCCCCCTCGACCGTCTTTTTTTTATATTTCCCACAATTCCCCTCTCATCGTCCCTCCCTCACCCCTCCCCTTTCCCACCCTCTCTCTCTCTCCCTCTCTCTCTCTCTCTCTCTCTCTCCCCTCTCCACTTCTACCCTCCTCCAGTAATCAGCAGACGAGAGAGAGATTGAGAATGAAAGAGAAGAGGAGAGAGAGAGCGAGAGAGATATGAACTATAGACACTTGTATCCTCGGTAGATCTACTCGAAAACAAAAGCGTACGCACACACAACACTCTCGACCCTCTTCCCGGTTTAGCTCCTTTATGACGCTGTTTCTGCCCCTGTAATAACACAGTAATCAACAAGAGAGAGAACAAAATATTAAAATTATGAACGCCTGTACCCTAGTCAGATCTATCAGAAAACAAAAGCCAAACGTAGACACATCAACAACAAAACAAACTCTCTCTGCGACAACTTCTCTCTCTCTTGGTCTTTCTCTCTCTCTCTCTCTCTCTCTCTCTCTCTCTCTCTCTCTCTCTCTCTCTAGCTCTCGTTTATTATGCCGTTGTTGAGCGGGGCATTATTACGCCGTTTCTGAAGTTCTTTGTTGAGCAAATAATGCTACGATCATGGCTCCATTTTCCCTAGTCAAGCCGCGGGGGGAATCCTGATGCGCTCTTGTCATACCGTGCGATGGTCGCTGGCGGGGGCAGAGGCAGCGGGGTTAGGGAGGATTTGGACGCCCAGTTACATATATATTATTTTTACGCTATAAACCATAGAATTTGTTTGATTGTTTGATATATATATATATAGCGGTAGTTACTTATATATTATTTTTCATTATAAACCATAGGATTTGTTTGATATATAGTAATGGTCCCAAATTATCAATACTCTCTAAATAATAACGTTCACAATAGGTGGAACTTTTTCACAATTCAACAAATATTTGACATACCATTAAAAAAATTCCCAAGAATTAAAGAAACAATAAATTAGAGCCAAATTAACCTAGTTTTTGTTTCATTGTATCGAGGGGAAGGGAGGGAGGGAGGGAGGGTAAAAGTAGAAAAGGGAGTGACGGAAGGAGGGAAGGAGAGGTGGAGGAGAGAATGAAGGTAAGATGGGAGGGAAGGAAGGGGGAAAGGGAGTAAACGGAGGGAGACAGGCGACTGGAGGAAGTAAGAGAGTGAAGAGACTGAATGAAGGGAGGGAGAATATGGGGGGGTAAGAGAGGGGAAGGAGGGATGGGAGGGAGAAGGAGTGCAGGGAATGAAAGAATGGGGGAGGATGGGAGGGAGAAAGGAAGAAGAAGGGAGTGGAGGAAGGAAAGGAGGAGGAAGTGAGAGAAGGGAGAAAGAAAGGATAGAAGGAGGGAATTATGGATAGACTTAAGGGAGAGAGAAGAGAGGGAGGGAAGGGAGGGAAGGAGAGGGAGGGAAGGTAGGGGAGTTGAGAGAGGCAGCGAGGGGATGGAGGGTGGGTGGCCTATAGTAGGGGAAGGAAGAAGGAAGGGAGGGAGAGAGGGATGGAGGAGGGAGGAGTAGAGAGGGGGGAGGGGTAGAGGGAGGGGAGGGACTGCAGGCGTATTTGTGTTATATTTCCTACTGGGGAAGAGTGTTTTTTATCTGTGAAGGTGTGTGTTTTGTTTTGTGAGTGTTTTATGTTGGTATGACATTTGTATGTGTGTGTGTGTGTGTGTGTGTGTGTGTGTGTATGTGTGTGTGTGTGTGTGTGTGTGTGTGTGTGTGTGTGTGTGTGTGTGTGTGTGTATTACTATTTACTAGAGACTGTTGGTTGGTGAGGTCATCATGTGTGGCATAACTGAGACTAACACACCAGTGGCTCACAAGATCTTGGTATACTGAGCATGGCGTCCCGTAAGGCAGTGTGTTGGGGCCTTTCCTAATCGCCACACATATCATTGACTTACTTAACTGTGTATCTTCCAAGGTGTATGGTTTAATACACTGAACTAAAGAGAAGAGGGAAAGAGAAAGGTCCTAAATGTTATGGTTGAGATGAAACGTAATCATCATCATCATCATCATCCGAGTCATCAAGGTGAACCAGATGATGAGTTTGAGTGTAACCATCCCCCCCCCCACTCACACAGGTCTAGTCTACCCTCTCTTACTTAACAGGAGTATACACTATAGTGGTATAAGAGAGTAAAGTGAAGTCAGTAGATAAGAAGTAAGATTATCAATAACTTATAACACTGAGCCACCTGTAAATGCTCATCGATACACCGTCTTATCTATTATTAACCCAACTTTGTATATGTCGTCATGTATTGCAATAAAAATCAAGACGAAAAGAGACACAAATAATTATTGAAATCGGAATCTGCAACAAAAAGAAAAATAAGCTTTCAATAACCTATATAATTCCGGGCCACTTCTGAATGATCATCACCGCACCGCATTATTATTATTATTAAACCAACTTTTCATTCAGCCTCGAACGCGACTTTGTTTACCAACAATCTTCCCGCCATTGTCTCGCCTCGACGCTTAAAAGACCCAGCGTATATTATAATCACGAGTCATCGATGCGCGAAATTCCCAGAGGTGGGTCTTGTTATAGGGAGTCCTGGAGATTGTCACAACGCTAGTCTTTTCACTCGCTGCCAAGACAAAGCTGCCGGACAAAAAAAGACAAAATGCCATTGTTTTGGGGAAGCGCGGAGAAAATTTCCCCTGTGAGTTGTGGCCCACGTAGGGGAAGATCTGCAGGTACCCAAATTCTTACACTCCCTTAAGTTAAAACCTTCCATTCCTTACTCTGAGAGCCCAGCCAACTGTCTCACTTAATATACGACATTAAGATGAATTCCCTGAGGTTCGTATATTAAAACACAAATTCCCCTAACAAGTGACATGAAAACAAAGTAATCTAGCTCACTTTACAATACAAAGATATATTCTCAGAGATTCCTTTGATAAATCACCTCTCTGTGACGATTCATGTTAGCTCAGAACTGTCCTTACAACTTTAGGTATACAAGACAAACATAGTTATCCACTCAGTCTGATACAAGAATCTTCCTCCATTTCTCACTGCTCACATAACAATCTTTCCTGCATTCAAAACAAAACAATGGCGATATTTTAGCACCGTGACTCAACCGTAATTTTAGTAGATGCATTTTCTTCTATAACCAACTAAAGAAAACAAATTAATCCTCGACCCTTTGGAAATTTATCTTTGTGTAGTAACTTAAATGAGTATGGTAGGGTAGGTTAGGTTAGGTTTGGTTAGGTTAGGTTAAATCATTATCGCACATGATGTGGCAGGGGAGTGTAGGAAGATATGAGCTGGTGAAACGCTGTAGTGTGTGTGTGTGTGTGTGTGTGTGTGTGTGTGTGTGTGTGTGTGCGCGTGTGTGTGTGTGGCCGTGATAGTATACTTTGATATGTTATTTCCGGTTCGTGAAAGTTGATTTTTCTTCTCCTTCATTATCATCATCATTATCATCATCATCACCACCACCACCACCACCACCTTCATCATCACCATCAATATAATAATCATCATCATTATAATTATCATCATTATAATAATCATTACCATCATCATAATCATCATCACTATCATCATTCTCATCACCATCATCATTTTTATCATCTCTCTTTCTCCTCCCATCCTCTACAACCCTTGCTTCTCCTTCCCCCCACCCCTCAACTAGGAGAGACGAACACCCATTTATACAAAACCCCTCCCCCTCATTACCCAATTGCGCGGGGAGGAGAGGAAAAGGAAGAGGACACCCATTCTCTGTGTAACTCTCATCCTCCCTTCCTCCTCCCTCTTCCCTCCTTCCTCCTCCTCTTCCCTCCTCCTCTCTCCTCTTCCCCCCTCCTCTCTCCCCCCTCCCCATCACCGGCCAGAGCAGGACTGTGCAGTTAATGAGTACTGTACATCGACGATTGTTCTTTTGTCTAACCATGTCGGAGTCCCCAGGAGTTTTTGAGTCACCAGGAGCCTTGGTCACCAGGGCCGTGAGTCACCAGGAGCCTTGAGTCTGGGAGTTTGAGTCACCAGGGCTTTGAGTCACCAAGAGTTTTGAATCACAGGGTTTTGAATCAGGACCTTGAGTCACCAGGAGCTTTGAGTCCTGGGAGTTTTGAATCACCAGGCGGCAGTCCCCAGGGGTTTGAGTCAAGGAGCCTTGAGTCACCAGGGTGTGAGTCAGGAGGGAGCCTTGATGCCAGCTGAGTCACCAGGAGCTTTGGTCACCAGGAGTCTTGGTACAGGAGCTTTGAGGTCACCAGGGGTCTTGAGTCACCAGGGCTTTAGTCACCAGGAGCCGTGAGGTCAGGAGCCTTTGAGTCACCAGGGCTTTGAGTCACCCAGGAGTCTTGGTGGGCTTTGAGTCACCAGGGGTCTTGAGTCACCAGGAGCCTTGAATCACCAGGAGCCTTGAGTTACTAGAAGTCGTGAGTCCCCAGGAGTTTCGAGTCACCAGGAGCCTTGAGTCACCAGGAGCCTTGAGTCACCAGAAGCTTTGAGTCACCAGGAGCCCTAAGTAACCAAGGAACTTTGAACCCCTAGGAGCTGTATCCTGCGAGCTCTGTAACCTATGAACTCTGTATCCTAGGAGCTCTGTATCCTAGGAGCTCAGTATCCTAGGAGCTCTGTATCCTAGGAGCTCTGTATCCTAGGAGCTCAGTATCCTAGGAGCTCTGTAACCTATGAACTCTGTATCCTAGGAGCTCTGTATCCTAGGAGCTCAGTATCCTAGAGCTCAGTATCCTGGGAGCTCAGTATCCTAGGGCTCTGTATCCTAGGGCTCTGTATCCTAGGAGCTCTGTATCCTAGGAGCTCAGTATCCTGGGAGCTCAGTATCCTAGGAGCTCACCAGCTATCCTAGGAGCTCCAGTATCCCTACTAGGGCTCTGTAACCCATGAACTCTGTATCCTAGGAGCTCTGTATCCTAGGAGCTCAGTGGTATCCTAGGAGCTCTGTATCCTGGGAGCTCAGTATCCCTAGGAGCTCTGTATCCTGAGGCTCTGTATCCTAGGAGCTCATTATCCTAGGAGCTCTGTAACCATGAACTCTGTATCCTAGGAGCTCTGTATCACAGGCTCAGTATCCTAGGAAGCTCAGTATCCTAGGAGCTCTGTATCTAGGAGCTCTGTATCCTAGGAGCTCAGTATCTAGGAGCTCTGTATCCTAGGAGCTCTGTATCTAGGGCTCAGTATCCTAGGGCTCTGCTGTAACCTATGAACTCTGTATCCTAGGAGGTTCTGTATCCTAGGAGGCTCAGAGGCATCCTAGAGACTCAGTATCCTAAGAGCCTGTATCCTATGAAATTAATATCCTAGGAGCACTTTGTATCCTAGGAGCTCTGTATCCTAGGAGCTCTGTATCCTAGGAGCTCTGTATCCTAAGAGCTCTGTATCCTAGGAGCTCTGTATCCTAGGAGCTCTGTATCCTAGGAGCTCTGTATCCTAGGAGCTAAAAAAAGATTCATAAGATTTAAAATAGACGACAAAAATGGAGTCAAAACTTCACTGCGTCTGTACTGCAAATATGTCCGTATCATCTTAGAGAGAGAGAGAGAGAGAGAGAGAGAGAGAGAGAGAGAGAGAGAGAGAGAGAGAGAGAGAATAATCATCGTACGAAATTCTCCTTATAACCTAACCTGAATAATGCAGTCTATGGGTCTTTTCTCCGCCATCTTTGTGTCGTAAGCTAGTCAGTCACTCGTATTCTCTAACATCTACGATAAAAATGAAGAAAAAAATCATAACAAACAGATACTACCTTACGTGTCTTTGAGAATCCTGCAACCTGAGTGGCAGGAAGTTGAGAGAGGCAGCCAATGAGCGGGAGGGAGACAAAGCGACCAATCAGGGGGCGTTACAGTCAAACAGTCAAGAATAGAGGCGTCACCAAGTACTAATTGCAAGGTTCTGAGCTAACTGAACGCGGCCCACCAACTCTCATTGGAAATCGGTAAGTGGTGGTAGATGATGGGACCCCTGGTGATGGTGGTAGTTGTGATGGTGTGGTGGTTGTTGTGGTTGTTGATGTTGTTGTGATGGTGGCTGTTGATGGTTGTTGTTTTGACAATTGTTGAAAATGATTATTATTGTCGTGATGGTTTTTGTTGTTGTAGCGGTGGTAGTGGTTGTTAATGGTTGTTGTTGTGGTAGGAGACGAGACACTACTACAAGCACAAAACCATAACCCACCAGACCCGACCTGTCTCCCACCACAACCATCCCTACCACTACGAGACTGACGTACTTCCTCAGAACCATCCAAGAGTCATAGTCACAAAGGCCGTGAACCTCTCCTTGGACGACTTGCAGTGCCGGGAGCAAGTAACTCTCCCGGTCCACTTGGTAGAATTGACATACGGAACCCCTCTCAGGTCGCACTGCCTGCGTTCCTGTCGTTCTGTGTGGCATCGGACCAACTAGTTGAGAGGATAGTTCCAGAATACTCGAGAACGATCACAGGAGTAAACGATCCAAGGGCGACAGTTACATCACAAGCACCTAAATGAACGCCATCAAAGGACAGTGAACAAAACCCTCTGGGACAAACCCATCGTGGAGAAGATTGCATCAGACATACTTGAGAGGACATCAAATGACGAGGAGAGAACTCAACTGCAGGCAATGATGTTTATCAAGCCAGGAATCTTCTGGCCACCCAAAACTCCTCGTTAGTCACCCACCTCAATCCCCTGGCCCTCTGTGTCGGTAAAGTGCTTCGTATATGAGACACAAGGAAGTCAGTGAGACCGTCAAGAAGACTCTGACAACTGTGGGCTGCTCGCACGTAGTGAACCATAGATCTACAGATCCGGTAACAACCATCCGGCCGGAATCACGCTGGGTCCCAGGAAGTGCGGTAGACAGCTGGTGTGGGACTATACATGTGCTTCCACCTGTGGCTGTAGCTGGTGCAGGGAGGACAACAAGCTCCAGGGAAAACCAGAAGAAGGCAAAGTACAGGAGCCTGAGCCACGAATATTGCTTTCTTCCAGTATAGGATCAGACACTCTGGGCACCAAGGTAATGAAGTTCCTGGATGAGTTGTGTTCCAGACTTATTGAAACCACCAAAGACACCAAATCATTGAGTTATTTGTTGTAGCGCCTCAGCATAGCGACCTAGAGAGGGAACGCTTGCTGCATGCAGGGATCTCGTCGTCACCTGAGGAGCTCGAGGGAGTCTTCATATTGTGATGTGTGAACATGTTGTAAACTTTAATAAATAAAAACGTTGTGATAAAAAGTGGATGATTGAAGACAATATCTTTCCAGACTTCACGAAAGATAATTTAAAAATTTCCTTTCTCTCTCTCTCTCTCTCTGATAACCACAAGGAAAGAAGAAAACACGAAGTTCCCAAGCGCTTTCGTGTAATTCACATCTTCAGGGGTGAGTACAGTCTGTACTGTCTGTACTCACCCCTGAAGATGTGAATTACACGAAAGCGCTTGGGAACTTCGTGTTTTCTTCTTTCCTTGTGGTTATCAGCATATACCTGGATCACGCGCAACTACAGTGATTTACTTGCATATATATATATATATATATATATATATATATATATATATATATATATATATATATATATATATATATATATATATATATATATATATATATATATATATATATATATATATATATATATATATATATACACATACAGGAGATAATACCATTGATTATCGATAATGTGTTGACAGCATCATTGATTTCCGTCCTGAGTCAGAGATCAATATACGAAGGAGGAAGTAAAGAACAACACAAATAATAACTAAGTGATTAGAGAAACAACACACAACTGAAGAACAGAATAATCAACAAAGGAACAGAAAAACACACATATTGAAATGTAAGTAAAAGAAAAAGGTGTACGCAAATATGTAACACACCGATGAATAAGAGCTGTCACACACACACACACACACACACACACACACACACACACACACACACACACACACACACACACACACGAAAGAACTCAAACCACCTAACAACACTACCCAGCGACCCAATCACCCAGCCACGCCACCTAACTGATCTACCCTCACCTCCCACCCCCAACGACATAACCACCCACCCCACCCCAAATGTCCCAGCCAATTCAATCTAACCCACCCCACCCACCCACCCACCCACCCAGCCAAGGAAGGCATCAGCAGGGGCAGTGACTTGGTGCAGAATAACGTCTTTGTTCAAACTTCGCCGAGGGATATTGTCACAAAAATGAGAAACGTTTGTGATTTTTTTTGACTCAGAAGAAGAAGGAAATTATGTGTCCTGAAGCGATCGTTCGGGCTGGCATAACCGTTCGTTCGGGTGTTGGTTGGTTGGCTAACGTACGTACGCTCGTGTGATGATGATTATGGTGATGGTAAGGGGAATGAGAGAGAGAGAGAGAGAGAGAGAGAGAGAGAGAGAGAGAGAGAGAGAGAGAGAGAGAGAGAGAGAGAGAGGAGGCCGTGGGTGAGTGGTAAGAGGGGAAGACACTGGTGATGCATGAAGATAGTTTATAGTTCACAATAGACGAAGAATTATGAAAAGGGAATGATCCAATGAGGTGATTTTTAATTACAACATATGAGGTCTTTTTCCAAGTCTCCAGATTGCTGTTTTTTTTCGTGTCATGTGTTTGTTTGCTTTTGTTTCTATGTATGTTTTTTGGGGGGGGGATTAGTTGGGATTTTTACTGTTTTTTTTGTTTTTTTTTGTCAGTAAGGATATTGTTTTGGTCACATGTAAGAATTTTTCGTGTTTCTTTGTTTTGTTTTAGTGTTGTTTTTGTCATGTAAGGATATATGTTTTTTTTTATCTCTTGAAAGGATTTTTGTCAATTTTTAGTGTTTTTGTTTTTTTATTGTGTTATCTTTTGCCATCTGGGAGAATTATCGTGTTGTTGTTTTTTAGTAATGTTTTTGTCACCTGTAAATATATATCTTGTCTTTTTGGATTCCTTGTAATATGCAGGGAATTATTATTTTTTATTTTTTGCGATATGTAGGAATTTGGGGGGGGGGTTATATTTTGTAACATGAAGGGAAATTTGAGTATTTTTTGTGACGTGTAAGGATTTTTTTTATTTATCAATTTATAGGGATCTTTAGGTATTCTTTTTTTAGTTTTTAGTGCAGTGTGTGTGTGTAATAATAATAATAATAATAATAATAATAATAATAATAATAATAATAATAATAATAATAATAATAATAATAATAATAATAATAATAAACGGTTTATTAATAGAGTTGCAGCCGGTGGCTGAAAATATACAGACTTACATTTGATTTAGACATAATGATATAATATGCATTGAATATATTTACAGGGCTGTACAGTACATAAATCAGGAGTTGGCATATTATGTATTTGTTTTATTTCACAGGATTTTTTTTGTAGGGATAGTGTTCATATTATCTGGGGAACTTCTTCTAATTTGGGAGAGATTAATTTTGTTCTGTAGAGAATATCTTATCTTATGTAGGGATTTTATTTCTTATGTAGGGATTTTATTTCTTATGTAGGGATTTTTATTTCTTATACCAGGGCTTTTTATTATGTAGGGAAATTTTAAGGAAAAGATTTTTTATCGGGGATTTTTTTTTAATTTGAGGAGATTTTTCTCTGTAGATTTGGTTGGATAGTATTTGTGTGGACTTCATTATGTTATGTAGAGAATTTCTTTTATTTCTGTGGGGACGTTTTTCTCACATATGTTTTTCTTCGGTGTTTTAACCTACATAGCTCCTGGGACTACAGGACCATCCTACATAGCACCCAGGCACCACAAGACAAACCCCACATAGCTCCTGGGACTACAAGACTACCTCACATAGCCCCCACAGACTACAAGACTACCCCATATAACCCCAGACCCCACAGGACTACCCCACATAACCCCAGAGACCACAATACTACTCCACATAGCCCCAGAAATCATAAGACTACCTCACATAGCCCCAGACCCCACAAAACTATCACACATAACCCCAGACTCCACAGAACCACCCCACATAGCGCCTTGATCCCCACAAAACTACCCCAAATAGCCCCTAGGTGACTACAAGAGAGTAACCTAAGTAGCCCCTGGGTGACTACTGCTATCCTCAGTTATACCATGGCCGAAAAATCAGTGGGGAAGGACGCCGTGCTGTGGAAGGGGGGCCCGAGGCAGGTGAAGATACATACATCATTATAACAGGTAGAGTATAAGGGAGAGAGGAGGGTAGTGTGGTCCGTCTTGAGGTAGCCGCCGCCCCACCACCTCCCCCCTCCTTGTATATGTGTGTGTGTGTGTGTGTGTGTGTGTGTGTGTGTGTGTGTGTGTGTGTGTGTGTGTGTGTGTGTGTCTTGTACATGGGTGTTTAGGTATAGGTGGGAGGGTAAGTGGGAGGAATGGTGGTGGTGGTGTGTGTGTGTGTGTGTGTGTGTGTGTGTGTGTGTGTGTGTGTGTGTGTGTGTGTGTGTGTGTGTGTGTGTGTGTGTGTGTGTGTGTGTGTAATTTATGTAAGGAGTAAAGAGAGAGAGAGAGAAAGAGAGAGAGAGAAAGAGAGAAAGAGAGAGAGAGAGAGAGACCGTGGTGACCAGTAATGGTTAAACCTCATTAAAATGTTTAAAGAATTAAATTTAAAATTAACAAAAGGTAAAATAACGCAAAAAAACACCGCTGGCCTGGGTCAATAAATTACGCTTTTATTTATTTAACAATGGATCACCCGAACATTAGACACCCCAGCTTTTTTTTCATCTAAAGATTATCAACCCTGAAGCTAACCTAACCTAACCTAACTTAACCCTAACCTAACCTAACCTAACCTAACTTAACCCTAACTTAACCTAACCTAACCAAGTATAACCTAATTTCACCCCCATAAATATATTAGGTTAGATAATCTTTAGGTGAAATAATTTGGGGGTGTCTAATCTTCAGGTGATCCATAACACCATCTAAAAATTAACAAAACACAAAAAATTAGAAAAAAAATTACAAAATGAAAATAAACAAGTTACCTTAAAAAAAAATTAAGACATCACGAAAACAAGTAAACAAGTAAACAAACGCAATCTACACACCTGATCACTTCGGGACAGTCGACGAGAGATGACTGGACAAACATTGGGTATAGACTCACAACTTTTCCCTATTGAACAACACAAGTAATAGCATATCAAGAGAGATACCCCCCCCCAGCCTACTTCACCTGAAGATTAGACCCCCTAGCTTATTTCACTTGAAGATTAGACCCCCAAGTTTATTTCACTTGAAGTTTAGACACCCTAGGTTAAAAAAGCTAGGGTGTCTAAACTTCAGGTGCAATAAACTAAGGTGTCTAAACTTCAGGTGACCGAACTTAAGACTGCGAACACAAAAGATATGAAACTTTGGAACTATATTATGACCTTACCTGTATCACACGTGTTGTTGTAGTAGTGGTCTGAATTAGGGGGACAGTCAGGAGACCATTTGTCTATCAGCGCCAAAGAAGTCACACATCTGTAACAAAAAAAAAAATAAAAATAAATAAATTATACAGAAAAAAAATATATATAAATTAAAAAAACAACAACAAGAACAACACTAAGATACAACCAACAATCATAACAACAATAATAACAGCAAGAACAACACTACAACATAACTAACCAACAACAACAAAAACACTACAACATAACTAACCGACACAACAACACTAAAACAGAACCAACAACAACAACACAAGAACACAACCAACAACAACAAGAACACTATAACAACTAAACAACAACAACACTACAACACAACCAACAACAAGAACACTATAACATAACTCAACAACAACAACAACAACAACACTACAACACAACCAACAATAACAAAATTAACCAGACAACTTACATATAAACAATATTTTACACAACTGACAAAATAAAGAAAAAAAAACAGAAAAACTCAATTAAAACGACAAAATCCAGAAGACATAAACAAAAAGAATTAAGAACGACAAAGTGATAATAAAACATAAAAAACACAATGAAAACGAAAAAACAAAACACCATCAAACTTATGACAATACAGGAAGAAGCAGGAGGAAGAGGAGGAGGAAGGGGAAGAAGAGGAGGAGGAGAGGTCTTGTACGCCTCACCTACATCGTATCCAGAAACCAAACAATACAACACTACACAAAGACACCACCACCCCAAACACACACACACACACGCACACAACCAACCCCACTCCAGCAGGCCACATTCTCTCTCCATTGATTGACGTGTGTGTGTGTGTGTGTGTGTGTGTGTGTTGTGTGTGTGTGTGTGTGTGTGTGTGTGTGTGTGTGCGTGTGTGTGTGTGTGTGTGTGTGTGGCTTTGAGATTTTCAATTGTTCAATCGTTGACTTTTCGAGGACGCAAGATGTTCACTGCGCCGGCGGACTACCAAACAAGTGTGTGTGTGTGTGTGTTTCTCAGTCATACATTTGTACCTATACATCTTCACACCTACTAAACATACACGGATATCATCTCGAGGGGGAGGAAGGAGGTAGTAAGAGGGAAAGAAGAGGAGAGGGGGGAAGAGGGGAAGGGAGTAGGAAGAGGAGAGGGAGAAGAGGGGAAGGGAGTAGGAAGAGGAGAGGGGGAAAGGCGAAAAGGGTAATGCTGAATGAGAAGCGAAAGAAAGATGAGATAAGAGAAGAAGAACAACAACAAGAGCAAGAACAAGAGGAGAAAGGACATAGATATTAGAAAAGGAGAAGAAACGAGCTGATGGAAGAAAAAAGGAAAAAGAGAGAAAGGAAGAAAGAAAGGGGAAGCCGGAAGGGGACTAGAAAAGGAAGAAGAGGAGAAACGAGAGAGAATAGAGAAAGAAGATGAAATAAAGAGGAGGGAAAAGAGGAGAGAAAATGGGAAGATGGTGGGGGAAAAGAAGAAGGAAAAGGGAGAGTAGAAAAGGAAGGAGGAGGAGGAGGAGGAGGAGGAAGAGAGTGGGAATGGGGGGTTAAAGGAAGAGGAAAAGAGGGGGCAAAAAATTAGAGAGAGACAGAGATGATGGGGGAGGGTGATGGGGGGTTACTACTTCAACTTGCAGTAGTCAGAACCGGTGGCCCCAAATGGCCGCAGCCAAAGTTGGCCCTAGACAAAAGCCCAACATCACTTAAGTATAAAATAGCAATCATGGGAAGATGAAGCCGAGATTGGACTTTTTCCACCACATCACCCCCCCCACCCCAGCCCCTCACCCCCTCCCACCACCTCCAACACCCCTCTCTGGGGCTGTTTTCCAATAGTGATGTCGAATTTCATATATTTTGGGACCAACCAGCCGATCAGCGCCGCCAATATGTGCTGTATAAGGAGGCATTTATTTAATTGTTGTTTTTTTTTTATCTTTGAGGGATTATTATTATTATTATTATTATTATTATTATTATTATTATTATTATTATTATTGTTGTTATTGTTATTATCATTATTATTATTATTTTTATTATTATTATTATTATTATTATTATTATTATTATTATTATTATTATTATTATTATTGTTGTTGTTATTGTTATTATGATCATTATTATTGTTATTGTTATTATTATTATTATTATTATTATTATTATTATTATTATTATTATCATTATTATTATAAATACAGGATAAATATTAAGTAATAAAGTACAAACCAAAACAAACATCAAAACACAATTAATTATTTAAATACAATTAGTAAGAAAAGTTAAAATACAGCTATTTAATTATTCAAAAAAATAAAATAGAACTGTATGTAATTATTCAATGTATCTAATGTAAAGAAATGCCCATAAAAAGAGAACAGACATATTTAATACTAAGAAATTAATTAGAAAAGTATAATTATATTTTTCAGTAAACCATCCATACAAAAATGTGATTAATAAAAAAGACTGAGTTTCCAAAAGTTTAACTTCAAGTCCTCAGTAGTGAAATATATATATATATATATATATATATATATATATATATATATATATATATATATATATATGAGTGTGTGGGTTATGTAATGTGCTTAAGTAATGTGTATTGAATGAAATATTTCTAAATGTAATGTGTATTGACAGATGTCCCAAAGTGTAATGTATATTGAATGAAATATTTACCGCATTAACAAGGGTATTCAACGTAGCTCAGGGTTAAAGTGACTTCTACACCACCTATAGCATGTATCATATATCACCTTGATAACTACACTTGTTTACCTGGGACATCGCTGAAGGTAAGAGAACGTGTTTTTTTTTTTTAAGTTTTTCGTTTTGTTTTATTTATTATATATATGGCTGGAATGTTTCTATTATCGTTATCAATGTTTGTTTATGATGTTATTGTGTTTAGGGGTATTTAACTGTTAGGGTTAGGTTAGGTAGGGTTAGGTTAGGTTAGGTTAGGTTAGGTTAGGTATATATGACCTGGATTACGCTAAACTTAAATCTTTGTTTATTACTCCTCATGATCTCTCAAAATACTGAAGAAAAAAACACATTAATTGTTCCCAACTAATGTATGAGTGTGCAATGGCAGAATGGATAAAGCGCTCGTTTCCTGTCCTAAGGGTCGTTGGTTCGATCTCCAGGGCACTCCCAATCGACCTACCTCTATATGGGCACCTAATGTTACAGTTTGGGGAGTCGAGTGCACTTTCGACCATCCTACAGTGAGTTAGTATCACCATAACCATCCTACAGTAACCTAGTACCACCATAACCATCCTATAGTGACTTAGTACCACCATAACCATCCTACAGTGACTTAGTATCACCATAACCATCCTACAGTAACCTAGTACCACCATAACCATCCTATAGTGACTTAGCACCACCATAACCATCCTACAGTGACTTAGTACCACCATAACCATCCTACAGTGACTTAGCACCACCATAACCATCCTACAGTGACTTAGTACCACCATAACCATCCTACAGTGACTTAGCACCACCATAACCATCCTACAGTGACTTAGTACCACCATAACCATCCTACAGTGACTTAGTATCACCATAACCATCCTACAGTAACCTAGTACCACCATAACCATCCTATAGTGACTTAGCACCACCATAACCATCCTACAGTGACTTAGTACCACCATAACCATCCTACAGTGACTTAGCACCACCATAACCATCCTACAGTGACTTAGTACCACCATAACCATCCTACAGTGACTTAGCACCACCATAACCATCCTACAGTGACTTAGTACCACCATAACCATCCTACAGTGACTTAGCACCACCATAACCATCCTACAGTGACTTAGTACCACCATAACCATCCTACAGTGACTTAGTACCACCACGACCATCCTACAGTGACTTAGTACCACCATAACCATCCTACAGTGACTTAGTACCACCACGACCATCCTACAGTGAGGCTCGTCGATCTTACACTCCCGAGACCACAGTCACTTAGGACATAATCGGTCGGTGGGCAGACGAGATCAGACCGGCACTGGCAGCTGTTGTATCCTGGATGGTGATTGGTGTCCCGCTGCCGCCCACCCACCCACCCGCCTCAGAGACCCACACACACACACACACACACACACACACACACACACCATCTCTCTCTCTCTCTGTCTCTCCTAATTACTTCGTGTTTTTGTCTCATCTTCGACCCCGCTAAGGAACACTTCTGCTTATCCGAAATCCTTAGGGATATCCGTAAAAGGTCGAATTAGAAGGTTATCGAATCCCCAGAGCCAAGCGATGGAAGGTGGGTCTCCAAGGACGCAAGCTAGATCGAGTCGTAGCGCGATATGCCAAGTTTCTTTGGGTCTCCCCTCAAAATGTAAACAAACCCTAACATCTGTTCGAGTGAAATTTTATCTCCGGGTTGCTGGGAGGCTGTGAAACGCACACGTATTGCGGCACTATACATCTACTCCTTCTTTAAATACATCTCTCTCTATATTGACAAATATTACTTGGATTAATTTAGGTTTATTTTACGATAATCTCTAATCTTTTACGGTATAATTGCATGTGTGTGGGTTATTTTTTTTTTTAATTATTCTTTACTCGTAATCCGTGTAGTGTGTTGAGTTTAATCGCGACAGCTGGGGGTGTGTAGGGGAGGGGAGGGGAAAGGAGGGGAGTAGGGAGTAGGGGGAGCGAGGTAGAGAGGCCCCTAGGGAGAGGACAGTAGGAGGTCCCCGTTGTGTTCCCCTCTCCTTGCTCCCTTTATCTCCTCTACTTCTCCGTCTGTCTCTTCTGTTCCTCATCCTCCTCCTCTACCCCCCATCTCTCTCTCTCTCTCTGTCTGTGGTCTGTTTTTCTCTCTTCATCATCTTTGTCGACTCATATCTTCTCTCACTCTACAGTTTGCTCGCTGATTGTTCTCTCTCTCTCTCTCTCTCTCTCTCTCTCTCTCTCTCTCTCTCTCTCTCTCTCTCTCACTCTCTCTTCTTTTTGTTTTTTATTCTTTTTTCTGCCCTTTTTCTATTTTTTCTCGATTTCTTTTCATTCTCTCTAATTCACTTTCTTTCTTTCGTTATTTGTAGTCTCTCTCTCTCTCTACCACACACACACACACACACACACACACACACACACACACACACACATACACACACACACACACACATACACACACACACACACACACACACACACACACACACACACACACACACACACACACACACACACACACACACTTCAAAAGCCCATAAAACGATACAATTAATATATATCACAAACTAACATTAAAACAAACATATATAAACATAACAACTACAAAAGGTGTAAAAAAAACAAAAATGAACTAATCAACACCTGACATAAACCACAAAAAAACCCTAATTGTTTTTATTAATTATGTAAATCACACCTGTAAGATTGTTTAAAGAATATACACCTAACTGGTTGATCTTAAGGCTTCCCCTAAAGAACTTATGAAATTATTATTAAAATTACACCTGAGATTCTACCTTAATTAGATACGTTCAAGTAGAGTTAGTTAAGAGACAAAAATGCAGGTGAAGTGTCTAATTGTTTTTATTACTCTATATTTAACTGTAGGTGAGTGAGTGGGGACATTTAACTGTAGGTGAGTGAGTGGGGACATTTAACTGTAGGTGAGTGAGTGGGGACATTTAACTGTAGGTGAGTGAGTGGGGACATTTAACTGTAGGTGAGTGGGTGGGGACAATTAACTGTATGGGTGAGTGGTGGGACATTTAACTGTAGGTGGTGAGTGGGGACATTTAACTGTAGGTAGTGAGTGAGACATTTAACTGTAGGTGAGTGGTGGGGACATTTAACTGGGTAGTGAGTGGGACATTTACTGTGGGTGAGTGAGTGGAGACATTTAACTGTAGGTGAGTGAGTGGGGACATTTAACTGTAGGTGAGTGAGTGGGACATTTAACTGTAGGTGAGTGAGTGAGGACATTTAACTGTAGGTGAGTGAGTGGGGATATTTAACTGTAGGTGAGTGAGTGAGGACATTTAACTGTAGGTGAGTGAGTGAGGACATTTAACTGTAGATGAGTGAGGTGGGGACATTTAACCCATTATCCATAACTTATAAAAAAATATATGTAAACTACAAAACGCATCAAAAATTACAGAAAAAACATAAATAACTGAATGAAAAAAAAAATAATAAAAAGGAAACAAAACAAAAATAATAATAAAAACATTACCACATAAGAAATAACAGGGCAGTAATATCCATTGTGCTTTGTGTTATACTCAAATAGACGAACAGAAAACGAGGGGTCATAGAAAACGGGAAGAGATACCACGTTGTTTATAGGGGAGACTTGAAGAATTGTTTATTGACGACCCCCTCCCAGCCAGAACAATCACGTGACTGAACGGTAGAGATCTCAAGCTGTGTTCACTGGATGGAGAGCAGGTGAGGGAAGGCCTAGAGGGAGGGAGGGAAGGAGGGAGGGCGGTAGAGGGAAGATGTAGATGGAGGGAGGGCAGGCCACAGGGGAGAGAGAGGAGGAAGAAGAGGGGAGAAACAGAGGAGATTAAGGAGGTAGGGAGAGGTGGGGGGGTGGAGGAGGGGTGATGGGAAGGAGAGCCTGGGGAGCTGAGGAGGGGAGAGGGATATCATGAATCAGGCCCAGCAGGGGCTTGGGGAGGGGCAAGAGAGGTGGTGGGGAGGGGAGAGGGATGGGGTCAGAGGGTGGAGGGTGGTGGGGAGCAGTGGGAGGGAGGGGGGGCAGTGGGCTTCCCAGTCCTGTGAAAACAAACCCATCACTGCCCCCTCCTCCTCCTCCTCCTCCTTTCTATTCCTCCTCCTCCTCTTCCCTCCTCCTCCTCCTCCTCCTCATTCCTACAGAGTTAAAACACCTACGTACTACATAAAGAAGACACCAACAACACCTTTCTTAACTTCATCAAAATCCCTCCAAAACCCTCAGCGCCCTTCCAAAACCCTCTCCCCAACCCCCCGAAAAGTACCTCCAAACTCCCTAAATACCCTCCCAAACCCCAAACCCCATCCCAATTCCTCCAACAGAACACACCAGACTCCAAAAAGGTAACATTAAAAGTAAGTGTCGCAGGATAAAGTACAGTCCCTTGTCATGTCGTTTGATAGTACAAGGACTTTACTCAAGGGGTGATACAGCCCTTTGGTACTAATGCTACGGCCATAAGTCTGAGAGAGAGAGAGAGAGAGAGAGAGAGAGAGAGAGAGAGAGAGAGAGAGAGAGAGAGAGAGAGAGAATTGATATAGATAGATGGATAGATATATAGATATTGAGACGTGGAGAGGAGGAAGGGGAAGGGGAGGAGGAAGGGGAAGAGGGGGGGAAGGCATCATCATCATCACCAATCATGACGTCAACACCTCCAAAAAAAGCCTCACCACTATTCTCTATAATCACCAGCACCCTCCAATCTCCTCAGGGCTAATCCCGAATCACCGTAATCCCTCCTCCCTCCCCCTTATCCCTCCTCTTCCCTATACTCTCCCCCAGTCTCTCCCCTCACTATCCTTCCTCCCCACCATCACTATTCCTCCTCCTTTCCCTTCATCACCACCATCATCATCAACAATACCCTCCCTCCCCCCCTCCCTCCCCTTCATCATCACGATCATCACAATCGTCACCATCCACCACTGCGGGGGGAAAGGGGGGAGGGAGGGAGCATAAAATAGCCCTTCCCCCTTCCTCTTCCACTCCTCCTCCCCCCTTCCCCTTCCTCCTCTTCCACGTCTCAATTTCTAGCAGGTAAACGGAAATTATATGGCGATCCAGTAGTAAGTCGCTGTTATGATGTATTGTCCGCCTGCTCCCCATGTACACACACACACACACACACACACACACACACACACACACACACACACACACACACACACACACACACACACACACACACACACACACACACACACACACACACACACACAGGAGGCTAAGAGAAAGGAGATAAAGAAAGCTGATGAAAGCCCACGTATGTATCTGGTGGCATGAGAGAGGCTCAGGGGCGCTGTGCTTTTGTCTGGCCACAATAGCGCGGGTAAACTTGGCCTATCAGAGCTTCAGTTGCCAGTCTGTCTCTAACCTGCCTGATCTTTTTTTTTTTCCCCGAAGTTGGCCTCTCTCTCCTCTCTCTCGGTCTCTTCTGCTGGTTGTTATGGAGATATTTTACGATCGTTAGGAAGGTTAATGATTCATATAGATGGTTAATGATGGATGTGTGTGTGTGTGTGTTGGACAGTGATATCAAGTGGGTTAGTGTCCAGTGTGTCCCTGAGAGAGACAAGAGGTGAGCGGATGGTTGGGAGGATAGCCCATGGAACACACCTCATCCCCCCCGTGGTGTAGTAGAGGATCCTCACACACCGCTTTCATCCCTATGTTCCACTTGGAGCCTCGGACTGTCGCTTCCTTGTGGATACCTTACAGCCTAGTCCTGCCCTCCATCATCCTACCCTCTCCTCTCCTTCTCTCCTTTCTCTCGTTTACCAACCACTAACACCACAATCATCACCGACACTACCACCGCTACGATTACCAATAACACAGCCATCACCACAACTACTATTATTATCACCACTATCACCACCATTACCACTACCACCACCACACCACCACCACCACCACCACCACTACCACCACCACCACCACCACTACCACCATCACCACCACCACCACCACCACCACCACCACCACCACCACCACCACCACCACCACCACTACCACCATCACCACCACCACCACCACCACCACCACCACCACCACCACCACCATTACCACCATCATGTGTGTGTATATAGAGCGGCCATTGCTATTATATATCTGACTATATCACAACATTTACACCATATATATGAAACCCAGGAAGTAACTACGCTATATAATGTTATAACTTGGTACATAACTATGATAACCCCTTAAGCTCTTTTATGTGTTTAGTGTCAGGTCAAAGGTCAAACATTCAGGTCACAGTATATGGAGGAAGGTGATGTTCTTATATGGGTTGGGAACAAGGTCGAGTGCTGTCTGGTCTAGGTAAGGTAAATAAAAGTTAAGTTCATGTTGTTGGTTGAAGGTAATCGTATGGACAGATCTCGTCAGGTTTCTCTAACTCGCGAGGGTTGAAGAGTTGTTGAATGATTGTTGAGGAATTTATTGTTGTTATTATTATTATTATTATTATTATTGTTGCTGTTGTTGTTTTCGATTTTATTATTATTATTATTTAGTAACTACTGTAAGATAAGATAAGATAAGAAGACCTTTGGCTATTGTCTTGACGTGGCTTCCGGAATATCAATGCACTATAAACTGTAAATATTTAAAAAACTTTTATTTAGTGAACAACGATACTGAGGATATACAAGATACTACTCCTTGAAAACAACAACAACAACAACAACACACACACACACACACACACACACACACACACACACACACACACACACACAGACCCACACGCTACTATTGTTTCCTCACATATTACACAAACGACCAACGTATTGAGAGAACTGACCCTCCCTCCTTCCCTCCCTTACCACCCTCTCCCTTCCTACCTTCCTCCCTATCTGCCTCCCATCCCACCTCCCCGGCAGCTATAGCCACGAGGATGAGGCAGCCCCTGCAATACCTTATGACAGGCATAAACAGTTTTCTTACGGTCGAGCTGCCAAGAGGAAGCCATGGAGGTGGTGGTGGTGGTCAGAGGCAGCCATGACCGTGAGCCGCTTCAGGAATGCATTCTCACTGTTAGGCGCTTTATTATTATTTTTATTATTATTATTATTATTTTATTATTATTATCGCACATCAGCAGTGTAACACAACTCAAAAGTTTCCTTCAAACAAATAAATGTTGATAAATAAGACATAAATAAACACTACAGAAGAACAGGAGTGAACCTATACATTACTCATTAGATCTTAAGACATTAAACTGTATATATATATATATATATATATATATATATATATATATATATATATATATATATATATATATATATATATATATAGTTACATCAGTGTTAACTAGCATCGGTGATAGGTTAAATCAACACGTCAGAATCATACATGTTGGATTTATACTTAATCTCCACAGTATATTTAATACCTAAGGCAAAATGTATTAATTAATTATTTCCCCGTTAGAGATTGCAGTTTACTGCATTTACAGTCAACAGTGTTCAATACAGTCTCACTACAGCGCTGTACCTGTACCTGTACACTGTACCTGAGAAATGCAGAGACCTGGCAGTTGTAGCATTAGTAAATATGAAAAATTTGGCGACAAGAGGTACCGGTATGGCCAGCATAAGGACAGAACTAGACAATGTGATATAGTTGTGGCCAAAAATTAGGCTAGGATTCAGACACATCTGGCAAGTTAGTAACGCTGTATCCATACCGGAACACTCAGCATGTAAACTTTGTGCTAAACCTTTAAAACATACACTTGAACACTATATTATTGAATGTGACACCGTCAAAGACTTCAGGCCACCTGGTTTATTGTATCATGAACTTTGTAATTACTACATTGAATCAGGGGTGATTGAGGACATTCTTGCTGTTTATCCAAAATTTACTAGCCCACACTGATTAGTCTTCAATTAGAATATGACGTCCAATGTGTATGAACCACTGTCCTGCGTGGCAGTGAACAGTGACGTCACCCACATGAATCTAACCTAAATATACTGTTAATGAATATGATCTATTTCTTTGTGTATGAACCTCTGTCCTGCGTGGCAGTGAGAAGTGATACCACCCTCAGTGTCAAGACCTGACTGAATTACTCAGAATAGGCAAACTGTACTCCAAGCTTTATCAATAAATGTGTTAAACTAAAAACTTGTGTTAATCAGTGTAGGGTGACTCAAATACTTATTTCTTTACTGATAACGTATTGACTCATTAAAAACACAATCTTAAAGACCTTTATTAAGTCCATCAATACATAATAACATAACGTCATGTAATAAAGGGAATAAGAATTTTATATGTTACTTTCAACTTAATACTTTCTTAATGATTTAATAAAGAATAAACACTAAAAGACCTTCATTACTGTAGTGAAGTAATACATTATAACACCCACCATCGTCCTACAGTATAGTACACGGATATAAAACACAGACATGAAATCAATTACCCAAACTTAGAAAACTTTACTGAACTATTCATTGTCATTAGGTATAACACCCGGGGCCTGACGATAGCCTTAAATTCACAGCCTCATAACCTAACCAAGCCTAACCTCACCTAACCAAACCTAACCTAACCAAACCTAACCTAACCAAACCTAACCTCACCATAGCCTTAAGTTCACAATCTAATAAATTAAGCTCATAACCTCATAACTTAAGTTCACCTAACCTAACCTAACCTAACCTAACCTAACCTAATCAATCAACCCAACCACCACCCAACCACCCACCCACCAAACCAACCAACCAACTACATCATTAAGGTCGCAAATCATGAGGGTTATTAAGACTGGTGATTAGCCGGAATACAGTAATTAACCTTAATGACAACCACGTCAGCCACGAGTCCCTTCCAAGTGATGGCTTATTACCCCTTCTTGATTAAGGTCATCTATATACAGATTAAGCTGAGAGAGATTAGTCACATAATCATCGGCAGATAGAGAGAGAGAGAGAGAGATTAGCTCACACGACCATCGAGAGAAAGGACGAGAGAGTGAGAGTGAGAGACAGACAGACAGACAGAAACAGAGAGAGACAGAGGACACCCCCCGCACCTTATCACACATCACCTCACGAATCATGGCTCCTGTCAACACGGAATAATACTCCACTGTGTCTCTCTGTACTATACTGGAGCAAACACCTGTATTCCTGTAGTTAGTATCTCAGGTACAGTACTTATATTTCTGTACTCGCACCTGTACCTGTAGCTAATTATAGTTCTGTATTTATGTCTATTAATTTTGTACCTGATGCTGTATTTGTGACTGTATTTGTACCTGATGCTGTATTTATGTCTGTATTTGTGCCTGATGCTGTATTTATGTCTGTATTTGTACCTGATGCTGTATTTATGTCTGTATTTGTACCTGATGCTGTATTTATGTCTGTATTTGTGCCTGATGCTGTATTTATGTCTGTATTTGTACCGATGCTGTATTTTGTCTGTTTGTGCCTGATGCTGTATTTATGTCTGTTTTGTTTTGTTGTTTGTGTGTGTGTTTGTTGTTTGTGCTGTATTTTGTGCCTGATGCTGTATTTTTCTTTTGTCCTGAGCTGTTTTATGTTGTTTGTGCTGATGCTGTATTTATGTCTGTATTTGTACCTGATGCTTTTTGTTGTTTTGTGCCTGATGCTGATTTAGTCTGTATTTGTGCCTGATGCTGTATTTAGCTGTATTTGTGCCTGATGTATTTTGTCTGTATTTGTACCTGATGCTGTATTTATGTTGTATTTGTGTTGTATTTATGTTGTTTTGTCTGTATGTGTGCCTGATACTATATTCTGTTTCTGACTTGTAACTGTACTTTGTACCTGGCTCGACTTATTCATGTAATTTATTCAACTATTACTTCTTTACTTCTACCTGTATAATTACCTATATATCACTGTATCTGCTTCTATTACTGTATCTGTAACTGTATCTACCAGGGCCTATGATTGTATACCTTTAACTGCATATACCTGTAACTTTTAATCATATCTAACTACCTGTAACTGTACCTGTAAAATTAATTAGATTTAACTTTCTTTACATGTACCTGTACCTGTAATTTGATTTCATATGATATTTAATAAGACACAGTATCAATAATAATAATAATAATAATAATAATAATAATAATAATAATAATAACACTAAAAATAATAACAACAACAACAATAATAATAATTCCCAGCGTTAGATACAAATAATTATAACGGAAAAAAATATATTACATAGCACAAGAGGTAAGAATTATTCACTACCTTACAAACTACACAAGGAGACAACACCTCAACACTTCTTATAGCTGGGTAGGTGAGTTAGAACTGTGTTATGGTTTGTGTGTGTGTTGATGTACTCAGGATAACTCGGGGGTGTAAACAGATGAGTGTGTAATGTTATCTTGAAATAGTTGTTGTTGTTATGTTGCTTTGTTTTTAGTTGTTGTTGTGTTGCGATTGGTTTAGTTGTTGTGTTGCTTGATTATTTTAGTTGTTGTGTTGTGATTATTTTTAATTGGTGTTGTTATTTTGTTAATTTATTTTTGTTCTTCTTTTGTTTTTTGTTGTTGTTGTAATGTTCCATTATTTTAGTTTGTTATTTATTTTTTTGTGTTTTTCTTGGATGGATAGTGTGTGTTTAGGTCAAAGGTCATAAGTCTTTTAAATATGTACTGTACTGCATAAGATAAGTTATGACGTCATGAGTGCAGTTTTTGTTGATATATTTCGCTATTTTATTGTTTTTTTATCTTATTTAATAATTAAGTCTTTACTATGTTTCTAGTCATGCAATTATTTTCTCCGTATAAAATTTTAGGTATATAGAGAAAGAAGTTTGAATAGATTATTGTATATTAACTTGCGAGTGCAGAGTAAGTAATTCCTGAACGATTCGTCTGGAAGATTTACTAAACTCCACTATTGGCATAAGGCTTGTTGCCCTTTCTTCCCTCACACACACACACACACACACGGTAGTTTATAATGTATATTTTTATCTTCACCTTTCACTATTCTAATCTATTGTATATATTCTTAACGTCTTTTTTATTGCAAATTGATGTAGCATAAATCTCGTACCAGCTTATACCGCGTCTGATTGCAAAGCTGGACGGGCTCTCTTGTTCCGTCAGAACTTTTTAACGCTCAGTAACTCACTTCATCATAGGCTTCAGTGACTCTATATTTCAAACAGAAACGCCCATTTTCAAGGTATTATCCTCAATGAGTGAGTTTCTATTGAAAACTGTCTGAATAAACATGGTAAGTAGCCGTGGTCGGGGCGGCGGACTGGAGGGTACTCGAACACTGATGACGCGGAAGGGATGCCTCTTGACGTTTCCGATTGGTCAACGAGGAGCCGCCTGTTGCCACATCCACAACATTCGTTTTCTTTTCATATTTTTCGGTGCATGATAATAAATATAGACGAGTTGATAATTCTAAAGGTTTCAGAAAGCTTTATTGAAAGTCCTTAAAGGAGTTTGATGACAGGTAATGTGGTGAGTTTATTCCTTGGCTAGTAAAGGAGGTAGGGTACAGTTGGTGGGCAGCTGAAGCATTGTTTTCATTGGCTACGGTGACCGGGACTTGTGCCGCCATTGGCCTACGGATCCTGACAGAACACAATTTCCGGTTCCTCACTTTGTAAAGTTTGAGCAATTACCCGGCCGCAGAGGTCCTGAGCGATGTATAATTTCCTCACCTTGTCGACGCTCTGACCATCTTTACATTGTGCCCCAGCTGTGTCCTCAGTAACAAGAGTACATTAAGGTTCTCTCATACCCCCCACCACCAACTACACCACTTTTGTTGAAGATCTTTGGAAAGTTGGAGAGCTTATTATGACGCTTGGTCTTATAAATACTGTACACTGTTCCAAACTTAAAAAAAAAAATAATATATAAATTCTACCCAGCCTTAATGAATGGAAATAAAAGAGAAGTTATTGAACCTTTAAATAAGTCTACTCCTTTATACATAATTACTATTTTGAATTTCGAAAATTATTAAAAATAACTTCAAAAATCGTTAAATAAATCACCAAACAATAAAAGCATAATGCAATCCTGTAAGTGTTGACTAAACTGTAATGTTCTTGAGCACGTGTTTGACTACGACTTAACGATGATATAGAATCATGTTTCCTCAATGGCAGGAGTGCACGTAGTGAGTTTTGTGTTATTAATATGTAATTTTTATATTCATATGTCTACGTTTGGATCCATGAAACATTTCTATATGTATATAATCCTATACAATATAGAGTATATATACCTACTGAATTATATATGTGTACATGTATTCATTTATATATATCATTGTGAAAATAAATGTTAATGAGAAACCTGTCAGTCTGTACCGTCATTACAACACACCGCGGCCTCACTATGTTGAAGGGAATTACATCTGTTAATCTCCAACACACTGCTGAATTATATCATTTACCCAACAACAACATTATCCACAAGTTACATATAACATCTAACACATAACTTCACTTAATTTAACCTGCAACTGATTTTCACTCCGAGTATATCACAGCACTGAGGACTTGATGTTTAACTTGTATATCGTGTAGTGTGGTATAATCTGTATCTATATTTTAGTAACTATAACAAAAAAATATATTATTGAAAAGAAATTCTAATAAAATTCAGGTCCTTAAAATATTATTATCTGATAATATATTAAGGAATATTATTGGTATTGAACTAAGGCGATAATATAGATTACTAATTAGATAAAGTAAATGTATATTATTATTACTGTTATTATCATTATCATAATCATTATAACTATTAACCTTCCTTAACGTGGAATGGAATATATAGCAATATTCTGCGTTCGTTACTCTTTATTTCTGACACAACACAATAATTTTTAGGGTTATGTTATACCGCACGAGGCGACTCACGTTATAATGGTGGACGGTGTAAAACGTGGTCCCTTTTATCACAAGTTTGTTTACTGTTGAAATTGATAGAACAGAATATAGTTCTGGTGTGTCATTCCTACATGTATTACCTCCCTAAAAAATGAGAGAGAGAGAGAGAGAGAGAGAGAGAGAGAGATGCCTTTAAGCGCGTATTGACGTTATACTAAAGAGCGTCAGAATGTTCGTAATTACACTATAGTCCAACAAGTAAGATTTCACGTGACAAAACACTATACTGTAGACGCGGTTATAGTTATTTTTAAGCACTATACAGAGGTGAGGTGTCTGCACTATAGAGTGGTGAGGTGTCACTATACAGAGGAGGTGGTGTGCCTTAGAGGAGGTGAGTGTCTGCACTATACAGAGGTGAGGTGTCTGCACTATACAGAGTGAGGTGGGGTGTCTGCACTATACTGAGTGAGGTGGGGTGTCTGGTGCTGAACAAACATTATGAAACGTAACAAAATTCATTCTTATTTACTTGTTATAATTTCGCATCTATGTATTTTTCCATCATTAATCAATATACAAGGTGAAAATCGATTAGTTACGTTAAGTTAAATTAGGTTTGGTGTGGTTAGGTTAGGTAAGGTTAGGTTAAGTTTGATTACGTTAAGTTAGATTACCTTAGGTTTCTTTTGTATTTTACGTCACACCTGTTGTTTACTGTGTAATGTGATCAAGTCTGCCTGGTGTGTGTGTGTGTGTGTGTGTGTGTGTGTGTGTGTGTGTGTGACGGTAATTTTTGGTTGATTTTCTACTAATAGAAACAAATCATTAAGAATTTATACTGGAGAAATTTAAAGTTATCTAAAACTGATCCTGTGAATTTTTTAGTTAAAGATAGAAGTGTAAGTAAGTATTTAGGAAGTGCCATGTAAATTTAATCATACAAAATATTCATACGTCTAAAATGATTATGTAAATGTATTGTGTAAATGTAAACAGAAATATATGAACTTTGAAATACAGCATAAGAAAATATGTAAACAAATACAGTAACACTATACCTACTCCTCCTCTAACTCTCCTCACTCTCTCTCATTACCTCACTCACTCTCTCTCATTACCTCAGTCACTCTCTCTCATTACCTCACTCACTCTCTCTCATTACCTCACTCACTCTCTCTCATACCTCACCACTCTCTCTCATTCCTCACCTCTCATTCTCCTCTCATTACCTCCTCCTCTCCTACCTCCCTCTCCACCTCCCCTCTCTCTCATACCTCCTCCTCCCCTCCTCATTACCTCACTCACTCTCTCTCATTACCTCCTTTCCTCACTCTCTCTCATTACCTCACTCACTCTCTCTCATTATCTCACACTCTTACTCTCTCTTTCACACACCCTTACTCTCTCCCTATACCTGCCCTAGTCCCTCCCTGCCTCACCTCCTCCCTGGGTCACGAGTCGAGACCCAGCCAACCAGTGTGTCGCCTCAGTAGGTTCTGGCCATAATTGGTATGATGGTTTAAATAGGTCCAGTTTGAGAGGCTCACCGTAACTTAGACTCCGGTCATCTGCCTACGTGAAGCTCTATGTTGGACCGACTCCCTGACACCCAGGTAGACTCTGTTCCTTTTCACCTGTCTCTTTCCTCTGTCTTTCGCTTTAAAGGTTTCCCTTCCTCCTCCTTTCTCTTTCTCTCTTTCTTTCCGATCTCTGACTACCTCTTTTCTTTACTATCTCTTTGCATTTTCTTCCTTTCTCTATATCTTTCCTTTTCATTCTCTATATTTCTCTCTCATTAATTAACTATTATGATGTATTGATCTTTGTTTCAGAGTAAAAGTCTGACGTCTGAGAAAAATTACAGGTTGTGGTAAGAGTGAGCAGCAGCGTCACAACATTAAGGGTGTATGGCAGAGACGTCCCTCATATAACACTGTACCAAGGTGGGTTAAGGAGTTCAAGTGTGGGCGAGAGAGCCTTGAGGATGACCTGGCCTGGGGGGGGGTGAGGCCAGGTCAGGATGGTCTTCAGATGCCACCGACGAGACAACTGTTGCCCGAATAGAGAGCTTGACCATGGTTGACTGAGGCATCATGGTCGATAACTAAAGAGTGAGGATGGCAATACTGTTGTTATCATCAGGCAGGAACACCCGGGGAGGTTTATCATGGGCTCCTCGACACCTTAGCCCTAACTATCAACTACAGCGGCAGGGTGATGGCCATAGATGCTGGGTGATGGCCACAGATGCTGGGTGATGGCCACAGATGCTGGGTAATGGCCACAGAGGTGAGATGATGGCCAATGTAGAGGTTATGGCCACAAATGTGAAATGATGGCCACATAAGCAAGGCTATGACCACAGAGGTAAGATGATGGCCACAGAGGCAAGTTGATGGTCATAGAGGCAGGTGATGGTCATAGAGGCAAGGAGATGGCCACAGAGGTGAGATGATGGCCACAGAGCCAGGGTTATGGCCACAGAGGCAAAGTGATGGTCATAGAGGCAAGGAGATGGCCCCAGAGGTGAGATGATGGCCACAGCAGCAGTTTTATGGCCACAGAGGCAAGGTTATTGCCACAGCAGCAATGTTATTGCCACAGCAGCAGGATTATGGCCACAGTAGCAGGGTTATGACCACAGCAGCAGGGTTATGGCCATAGCAGCAGGGTTATGGCCACAGCAGCAGGGTTATGGCCACAGTAGCAGGATTATGGCCACAGCAACAGGGCTATAGCCACAGCAGCAGGGTTATGGCCACAGCAGCAGGGTTATGGCCACAGCAGCAGGGTGGATACAGCCATCACCCTGGCACCGACCCTGGAGCTGCACAGACCAAACTAATTCCCGTAATCCGTCCTCCCAGCCGAGCTAATCCGTCGGTACCATTGTGGTGGTACGCTGGGCCATTGTACCCGGCGGCGGGGAGTACCATAGGGCGCGGTGCTGAGTGGTACTAGAGAGCTGTCAGGCTTGGTATCACGGTACAATGACCAACAAACACGAGCGACAATAACGATACCCAGGAACCTTTTGTATACCTCAACGATGGGGAGGGTCATAATGTTGGTAGTAGTGGTAGTAGTGGTGGTGGTAATGGTGGTAGGCATGATTACAGGCCGTTTTATGTACTCATTTACGCTCTGACAATACACAAAAGAGTGTAATCCGAAATCATTATTATTATTATTATCATTACCCGAGGTGTTAATCTGGATTGGGTGAGGGGTGGGTGAGGGGTGGGTGAGGGGTGTGTGACGGGATATGTCAGGGGTGAGTTAAGGGTGTGTGTGAGGAATGTGTGAGGGGTGTGTGAGGGGTGGATGAGGGGTGGATGAAAGGTGAGTGAAAGCTGTGTGAGAGATGGATGAAGATTGAGTAAACAGTTTGTGAATGTGAGTGTTGTGTAAGGAGTGTATATATGATAGGTGGATGAGGGATGGCTGAGGTGTATAAGAAATAAATGAATGAATGAATGAGTGAAGTGGGTAAGGTGATGTTGGTGTGTGTGGGTGTGTGTGTGTGTGTGTGTGTGTGTGTGTGTGTGTGTGTGTGTGTGTGTGTGTGTGTGTGTGTGTGTGTGGGTGTGTGTGTGTGTGTGTGTGTCTTACAGGAGGAATCGTGAGTGGCAGATAGTGGGGGCAGTGCCATACGAGGGGACAGTGATACTAACGAAAGGAGGCAGTGCCAGGAATGTGTGGAGACAGTGCCAGGAATGTGGAAGTGAAGGTGTGTGGAGACAGTGCTAGGAATGTAGAGGCAGTGCAGGAATGTGGAGGCAGTGCCAGGAATGTGTGGAGACAGTGCCAGGAATGTGTGGAGACAGTGCTAGGAATGTATTGAGGCAGTGCCAGGAATGTGTGGAGGCAGTGCCAGGAATGTGTGGAGGCAGTGCTAGAAACGCGTGGAGGTAGTGCTAAGAACGCGTGGAGGGGCTGTGTGGAGGTAGTGCCAAGAACGCGTGGAAGCAGTGCCAGGAATGTGGAGGCAGTGCCAGGAACACCTCGAGGGAGCGGTAATGAATTGAATGTTCCGGAGTGAGTTTACCCTCACAGGCGGATGTGCTCAAGCACTCACTTAACATTACTGGTGTGGTGAGGGGAGAGGTGAGGAGGTGAGGAGAGGTGTGGTGTGAGGAGGTGTGGTGAGGAGGTGAGGGTGGTGAGGTGGGGCAGGTAAGATGAGGACAGATGTGGTGAGGACAGTTGTGGTGAGGGGCGGGTGTGGTGAGGGGCAGGTGTGGTGAGGACAGGTGTGTTGAGGGGCAGGTGTTGGTGGCAGGTGTGGAAAGGTAAGGGAAAATGTGGCGAAACTAGTCCTTGAATCAATATACAAATTGTCAGTCAGTCAGTCAGTTAGTCAGTCAGTCAGTCAGTCAGTCAATCCGTCAGTCATTCAGTCAGTTATGGTCTTCTGAATTAAAAAAATCTTAAATATTAACATCAGGGAGGGAGGAGGGAGGGAGGAGGGAGGAAGAGGAATGAGGAAGGAAGACATAGAGAGAAGAACGGAAGAAAGGAGGGAGGAAGAGAGATAGGAGATAACTGGATATATACTACAGACTATATCAGCATATCCTTCCTGGACGGTGAGGAGGTAGTGAGAAGGGGGCGATATACAATCAGGAAGAGGAGGAAGAGGAGGAAGA
This sequence comes from Homarus americanus, assembly GCF_018991925.1. Classification (NCBI taxonomy): domain Eukaryota; kingdom Metazoa; phylum Arthropoda; class Malacostraca; order Decapoda; family Nephropidae; genus Homarus; species Homarus americanus. The sequence goes on along the minus strand of NW_024711502.1, from coordinate 43,548 downwards.
GGAGGAAGAGAGGAGAAGAGAGGAAGGAAGAAGGGTGTATCAGTATGAGAGATAAACAAACACTCTCTAGGAAATAATACCTGATTTAATGACATAGGAAGAAGAGACGCGAATAATCAGTGATAGGCAGGAAGTGAGAGAAAAGAGAGGAGGAGGGAGGGGTGAGGTGAGGGAAGGGAGGAGGGAGAGGTGGGGGGAAGGGGAGGGGTGAGATGGGGAAGGGAGGAGAGGTGGGGAAGGGGAGGGGTGAGGTGGGGAAGGAGGGGTGGAGGTGGGGGGAAGGGGAGAGGTGAGGAAGGGGAGGGGTGAGGTGGGGGAAGGGAGGGGTGAGATGGGGGAAGGAGGGTGAGGTGGAGGAGGGGTGGTGGGGAAGGGGAGGTGAGGGGAAGGAGGGGTGAGGTGGGGGAAGGGAGGGGTGAGGTGGGGAAGGGAGGGAAAGCAAGCTGTGTTATGATGGCAACATGAATTATTTTTTTTTTGGTATATTAGCCTAATCAATAGCATCAACAACAACAACCATAACAACAACAACAACACTACCACCACTACCACTATTACTCGTTCTAACCTTCCATATTATACCATCCATCGTTCAAGGGTTCGAATCTCCTTATTATTACACGTTACCAAAAACTTCACACAAACAAACCCACTGACAGCTATGAGGAGGAACACTGGATAAAGGTTCACTCACCAGCAAGGTTTCCTCCACCTCGACGAAGGCCTTGGTTAGGGATAAGCTCTAACATGTGGAAGCATTTGAAGTCTTTTTCAATGTTTCCCGGCAATAACTTCCTGACCGCAATAAAAAATAATTTCAACTAATAACAGGAAATATGAGAAATGTTAAAATAAACTCTCTTTTCACACTTATATGAGACCACTTACTGTATATGAGACATTTAAGTAGTTTTAAAAGTTTAAGTCGGAAAATAAGAAGAAAAAAATTGATACATTTATATAGAGATTTGAGAGAGAGAGAGAGAGAGAGAGAGAGAGAGAGAGACTTTCTTTTGTTATTTCATGTTACGTAGGGATCAATATATCACCTTCACCTAGAGACTCTCACTATCACTTTCACCTAGAGACTCTCACTATCACCTAGAGACTCTCACTATCACCTTCACCTAGAGACCTCACTATCACCTTCACCTAGAGACTCTCACCATCACCCAGAGATTCTCACCATCACCTTCACCCAGAGACTCACCATCACCCAAAGACTCTCACTTCACCTCACCCACAGACTCTCACTCATCACCTTCACCCAGAGACTCTCACTATCACCTCACCCAGAGACTCTCACCATCACCTTCACCCAGACCTCACCATCACCTTCACCTAGAGACTCTCACTATCACCTTCACCCAGAGACCACCATCACCTTCACCCAGGACTCTCACCATCACCTTCACCCAGAGACTATCACCTCCAGACTACCACACCGAGACTCACTCACCTACCAGAGACTCACTATCACCTTCACCAGACTCACACACTTCACCAGAGACTCTCACCATCACCTTCACCCAGAGACTCTCATGTATCACCTCACCAGAGACTCACTATCACCTTCACCTAGGACCTCTCACTATCACCTTCACCTAGAGACTCACTATCACCTTCACCCAGAGACTCTCACTATCACCCAGAGACTCTCACCATACCCAGGACTCTCACATCACTCACCTAGAGACTCACATCACCTTCACCCAGAGACTCTCACCATCACCTTCACCTAGACTCTCACATCACCTTCACCAGAGACCTCAATACTTCACCCAGAGACTCACATCACCTTCACCTAGCGACTCTCACCATCACCTTCACCTAGAGACTCACTATCACCTTCACCTAGAGACTCTCACTATCACCTTCACCTAGAGACTCTCACTATCACCTTCACCTAGAGACTCTCACTATCACCTTCACCTAGAGACTCACTATCACCTCACCTAGGACTCTCACTATCACCTTCACTGAGACTACCATCACCTTCACCTAGAGACTCTCACTATCACCTTCACCCAGAGACTCTCACTATCACCTTCACTGAGACTCTCACCATCCTCACCTAGAGACTCACTATCACCTTCACCAGCGACTCTACATCACCACCAGAGACTCACTTCACCTTCACCTAGGACTCTCACTATCACCTTCACCTAGAGACTCACTATCACCTTCACCTAGAGACTCTCACTATCACCTTCACCTAGAGACTCTCACTCTCACCTTCACCAGAGACTATCACCTTCACCTAGAGACTCACTATCACCTTCACCTAGCGACTCTCACTATCACCTTCACCTAGAGACTCACTATCACCTTCACCTAGAGACTCTCACTATCACCTTCACTTAGAGACTCTCACTATCACCTTCACCTAGAGACTCTCAGCCCAAAACTTCAGCACAGACTTTCTTGAATATTCCAACGGGATTTCCTGTGTTTGACTCCCGGAAGCCTGACTGAGGACTTGACAGAAGTAGGGGGGTAACTTAAGTAAACTTCCCCCACACAAGTACCTCGGTCGTCGCCACACTATTTGTTGGTCGTCCCGCAGGCCATCATGGGAACTACTCGTCACTTAGGTGTAAACTGATGCTAACTCACTCACTCTGTTGTTTTTGTCGTGTTCAGTGTAATAATGTGTTGATGTGATGTATGTTTAGTGGTGTTTATTTGTTATGTTACGAAGGTTGTGTTTCTCTTACACAAACACATACACACAGACCTCTCACACACACACACACACACACACACACACACACACACACACACACACACACACACACACACACACACACACAGACCCACACACACACACACACACACACACACACACACACACACACACACACACACACACACACACACACACACACACACACACACACACAACGCAGCATACGTTTTTGCTACATAAGTATAACTTCTTGTTTTTTATTGCAACAACATAACCGAAGTTAGTTAATGTAGAGTCAAATCAGCTTTGTTTCAGTGAAGAGCTTAGGTCAGGTAAGGTTAGTTAGACTTGTACTGATACTGTTCATTGATAAGTACAGTATATGTTTATACACATGACCTCTCCTACATATTGTCACGGCCAGTTTGATGTTTTGGAGAAAATGTGAAGAAATTGCGCGTCTGTTTTAGGTATTCTTATTATTATTATTATTATTATTATTATTATTATTATTATATTACTATTAACATAATAATTTTAACTACCACAGCTACCATGATTACACTCGCCTCACGTTCCATGGGTCGTTGGTTCGATCCCCGGGCACCCCCAGTTCACCCAGCTGTAAATGGGTACCTAAATTTACAAAACTTGGGAAAATGAATGCGGTCGAGTGCAGTACCGGCCATGCTGCCTCCTTGTGTACCGAAGGCTTAGTATACAGTGTGCTATATCCGCACTGTACCTAACGGACAGTCATGGGACCCATTTTCACTGTCATCACTAAAGCCCTAGGAAGAGCCTTAACTAAGCTAAGAACTGAAATATAACACAAACGTCAAAACAAGTGACTTATCGCCTCCTGGTAACTTATCTCCGGGTACAGCACATCCGCCACGCCACCTGAGAGCAGCGATAACAGCTCCCAGAACATCAGCTCCTGGGTGTTGATAGCTGCTCCCCCTCCCCCCACACACACACACCGACAACACCTCTCCTTAATGTTTATCAATTATGGGATATTTGTGACAGTAATTCCGGCGGTTTGTTATCACACACACACACACACACACACACACACACACACACACACACACACTAACTGTATATCCAAAATTTAGTTTATGTGAAACGACGCCATTCCCTGTGTCTGAGTCAGCGGTCACCATGGTAACTATAAGGTGTCGTTAAAATACTATTAAATTATATATGCATTCATCTATAGTTATTAAATTATAATCTATATAGTAACCTAGAATACTGGCTTTAAAAGACCTGAGTTGTTATACCACAGCAATACATAACATCAATAACATAACTATATATAAAATTAGACTATTAACTTAACTACACTGGACACAAAATAGGTATTGGCTTAGAAATAAACACCAAACAGGCTGATAATAAACACCTTTTCAATTAGTTCCTAAATAATCAGTTAAATATCTTGTCTCCCATTTACCCCAACGGATGTCATATTACCCTACAGCACACACACACAGATCTCCATGGGTTGTTGTGGCCCAGTGGTTACAGAACTCTCCTCGTATCCTTAAGGTCATTGGTTCTCATCCAGAGCACCCAGAGTTAATACCTGGATACATACATGCAGGTATATATGGATTTATATATATATATATATTACATTGACATATATTCATAATCTCATTTACATATATTCATAATCTCATTTACATACATTCTTAATCTCATTTACATATATTCATTTACACAAACCAATTATAAGATAAAAATCCTCCCCCTTGTATCACTGTACATGGATATACTATAAAACACACATAAACAAACAGACAGACACGTAAAAGCACCACCCAAGCACACGAGGGAAGATCTGTAACAATTACATTAATGGCCAGCTCCCAGACACAGCCAGTCATCCAGCCAGGCAGCCAGTCAGCCAGCCAGCCAGCGAGACAGCAGTGAGAGGCATAAAAAAAAATCAATCTCTGACAATAGCTAAGTGGTAGAAACTTGATACCGGCGCTGAGTGGTGAACAAGTACTGAGCTCCCCGTTAAGTCCGCCTGCCTGTTGTACCCCCTCATTTTACTGCACGCCTCCGGGACTGTTTTAGTTTTGTTTTATTTTCATGTGTGTGTGTGTGTGTGTGTGTGTGTGTGTGTGTGTGTGTGTGTGTGAGTAATATTAATAATGTTTTACTATTTCTAATATCGACTCTACAGTTTATTTATTATATTTCGTACAATATATTCTGATTTCGTATATCTGTTAGTCTGTTAAACGTCATTATATATACGTGTATATAAAAAAAATTCATGTGTTTTACCTTTGGGATTATTATTATTATTATTGTTTTTTATCATCAATCTTTTGCTGTTTCTGAGTCTTTCATACGCGTCCCTTTACATCTCTACCTTTCTCTAATTACGTTGTCTTAGTGAAGTCTTATTTTATTGTATTCTTCATTCTGTTTATATAAGGTAGTACAGTACGCCACCACCAGGGGGACTATAAGCTAGTACAGTACACTACCACCAGGGGGACTGTAAGCTAGTACATTACATTACCACCAGGGGGACTATTATTATCCACTCCCAGTCCATCACATCTTTCTGAGTTTATAACTTACCAGTCTGAGTTATTCTTCTCTTTCATTTAACTTCACATTATAACATTTCCCAAACAGAAGGATATATATCTCTCTCACTATTAATAATTGATGTCGTGTTAATTTTTTCGTTTTAATTGTTGAAGACTATTGTATTTGTTAAGCTAAAACACCCTCTTGCAGATCTGCCGGTCGTTGTTGGAGCGTTGAAATGCATTATAACATCAATGTATTAAATTTCACATCCAGGGATAATAATATCTGTTTACATTAATAAATGATTGTCTAGTGCAGGACTCTAGGAGGATGCGTTTAAGGACTTTAGAGAAGGTGGAACACTATTTGTATCATAGCATCAGTATTATTAACGAGGCTGTGTTGTAGTTTAGTTCTGAATGGCGTAGTTATTATTATTAGTAGGATTAGTAGTAGTAGTAGCAGTAGTAGTAAAAAATTATTATCAGTAGTATTAGTCGTTGTTGTGTTATTGTTTGGTTGATTAATTCATTCACTTAGGAAAGAAATCAATGATGCGGCTCAAAGGAAGGTTCCCCTAAAAACTTGATCAATATATGTTTGCCTTCAGGCTCTCTCTCTCTCTCTCTCTCTCTCTCTCTCTCTCCCATCGGTAGAGGAAGTGAACCTACCTCCCTTCTCCCCCCTTCTCCCCCATTTTTACCCTCCTTCCATCCCTCCTCTCCCTTAAAGATTGGAGCACAAAACCATGTTATGTCTTTTCCTCAGTTCTCTCTCTCTCTCTCTCTCTTTATTTCTTTCTTTCTCTCTCTCTTTCTCGTCGACAGGAGAACCAACACCCCCCCCCCTACTCCCCTACCATTTCTATCTCTCCTTCATATTTCTTTCCCTACCTTCCTTCCCTCTCCTCCTTTACCACGACCGACAGACAAGACAGAGACAGACAGTCAGATAGACAGACAGGCAGGCAGAGCGGCAGGGCGCCTCCGGAAGCGCCAGTATCACTTACCGGTAAAAGCCGGCAGTCGTCCATTCGCTAACCTACTTGCTTTTTCTCGCGACAGTCCACCATTGTACCTGTACCCCGGGGAGCCGAGGCTCTCTCTGGGGTCACCATTCAGGGGTAAATCTCTCTGGGGGCACCATACAGGGGTAAATCTCTCTCTGGGGGCACCATGCAAGGGTAACTCTCTCTAGGGGCACTATGCAAGGGTAGCTCTCTCTCTCTCTGGGGGCACTATGCAGGGGTAACTCTCTCTCTCTGGGGGCACCATTCAGGGGTAAATCTCTCTGGGGGCACCATGCAAGGGTAATTCTCTCTCTCTGGGGGAACCATACAGAGGTAACTCTCTCTGGGGGCACCATTCAGGGGTAAATCTCTCTCTGAGGGCACCATACCGGGGGAACTCTCTCTGGGGGGCACCATTCAGGGGTAAATCTCTCTTTGGGGTCATCATTCAGGGGTAAATCTCTCTCTGGGGCCACCACTCAGGGGTAATTCTCTCTGGGGGTACCATACAGGAGTAACTCTCTCTGGGGGCACCATGCAGGGGTAACTCACGAACTCACAAACCCCATTTCACTAACTCACAAACCATTAAATCACTAATTCATAACTACTATTAAACTCACAAACCCTCACTTCACTAACTCACAAACCATTAAATCACTAACTCCCAAATCACCGTCTCAATACCCAACCAAACCACGACGGTATACTTTCAAAAAGAAATCTAATATATAACTTTCTTTTCCTTTCTTTTCAAATTCGTTCCAATTACATAAATGGAAAAGTTTGAATGAGAAAGACCCATTTTATATATATACAGTATATATATAACACAGTCAGGGTCCAGTTTCAATATATAATGGTATCTTGTACTTGATATCATTATACAAGAAAGTAATCCCTAATCCCTAAAATGCGTGAGTATTGTCTTTATGTAATCCCTAACATATGTAATTAAGGTCATCATGTAATCCCTAAAATATGTAATTAAGGTCATCAAGTAATCCCTAAAATGTGTAATTAAGGTCTTGATGTAATCCCTAAAAATAATCAGGAATTTCTTGTGTATTTCCTATAACATATAACAAATTCTACAATATCTCTACCTGTAAATGCATCCATTATACCCAAACATATTATTTACTCAAAATATATCCAAACATATTTACTCTCAGTACACCCAAACACGTGTGAACAAACAAACACTCATCAAACAGCAACCTCAACCATTAATAATTGTCCTTTTAAACAAACAAACAAATAGCCTGTCAACAAAAAATTCCACTCTCCTTAATGGCACGGATACAAACTGGAGAAAAGTAAAAAAGAAAAAGAAAAAGAGAGATAGAGAGAAAAAGAGATCGAGAGAGAAAGAGAGAGAGATAGATATATAAAACAAAAAAAACCCACCAAAATACAAAAACTGGAGGAAGATGTCGGTGGAAAGCGACTCAATCTGTGGTCTTTTAGAGCTATTCACAGAGGAAAACTTTAGGTAAGGTAAAAGGAAAAGTTTTAAATGAAGATAGTTTGTTACGAGTCTCCCGGCCCGGTCAGACCGCCTGCCGATTTGCCACAACTCGACGCACCTGTCTCGAAACGCTTCGTCGCGGTTCGAACGCCGGCCGCTATCATCTCCCGTCTCGTTTGGATCATCTGCTTCCTCTATTTATATAATTGGTCTTTGGGATAATTATAGCATTGCTTTCTTCACTTAGAAACATGATTATATAGGTAGAATATCACCCGATAAAGACGTCAGGGGAATGAATCCATGTGAAAGTCGACAGCTCCGACCAGCTGGATTCTCGAAAGTGCCTCAACATTCATCCTCAAAAGTGGTGGTGAATGTGAAACAGTTAATTGGTTTGAGTGGTTCTGAAGGAAGGTTCTTTTCAGGGCCTTTTCAAATGGCGATTTCTTTTCATAAGTGGGAAGCCATTACGCTAAATGCTTCTAATGTGGCCGTCGCGCATCAAGAAAGAGAGAGAGACGAGGAAAAAAATAGAAAATAAAAACTCGGGGAGTGGAGGACCCCTTCCCCTCCCTGAGTGGTGGGTGTAGGGTGGGAGGGTAGATGAGAGGATGGACGTGTGGGGAGTGGGTGGTGGGAAAGGTGGATGGGAGGGTGAGTAGGGGTGGGTCATGGGGAGGAGGAGGAGGAGGAGGAGGAGGAAATGAAGGAGGAGGGTGAGAAGGAGGGGTAGAGAGGAGGGTGGGGAGGAGGAGAGGTAGAGGAGGAGGAGGAGGAGGATGGGGAGGAGTCTTTTCTTCAAGAGGAAAGACGGATTTTATTGTAGTGTTTGGGAGTCAATGGTTGGGGTGAGGTTGCCCTCACTCCCGCCACCTTCACCTTTTAGGGGAATACCTCAACGTGGGGTAGGAGGAGGAGGGGGGGATGGAGGAGGAGGGGGGGGGATGGAGGAGGAAGATGAATGATTGGGAAGAGAGGGAGAAAGAAGATGGATGAAGAGGAAGAGAATGAGAATAAGGAGTTGAAGAAGGAGGTGTGAGGAGGAGGAGGAGGAGATGGAAGGAGGGGGAAAAGAGGAAGAAGTACAAGGAGGAGTGTAGGAGGAGAAGGAGAAGGAGGAGGAGGAGGTGGTGGTGGTGGAGAAGGATGGGGAAAGAAGAGAAGAAAAAAGTGCTGAGACTTGCAAGAGTTTGGGAGTGTTTGGGGTGTACGAGGGGCTGGGAGTGGTCAGGTAGGTACTGGGGGGAGCTGGGAGTAGTTAGTAGATACTGTGAGGTGCTGGGAGTGATCAGGTAGGTACTGGGAGGCGCTGGGAGTGGTCAGGTAGGTACTGGGGGGAGCTGGGAGTAGTTAGTAGATACTGTGAGGTGCTGGGAGTGATCAGGTAGGTACTGGGAGGCGCTGGGAGTGGTCAGGTAGGTACTGGGTACTGGGGGGAGCTGGGAGTGGACAGGTAGGCACTGTAAGGCGCTGGGGAGTGGTCAGGTAGATAGGTGCTGGGAGGGGTCAGGGGGAGGCGCTGAGAATGGTCAGATAGGCATTGGGAGGCGCTGGGAATGATCAGGTAGGTACCGGGAGGTGCTGGGAGTAGTCAGGTAGGTACTGAGAGGTGCTGAGTAGTCAGGTAGGTACTGGTGCAGGTCGTAGGATGAGGTGCTGGAGGGGTCAGGTAGGTACTGAGAGGCGCTGAGAATGGTCAGATAGGCATTGGGAGGCGCTGGGAGTGTAGGTAAGGTGCTGGGAGTAGTCAGGTAGGCTGGGAGGCTGGGCGGGAGGTGCTGGGAGTAGTCAGGTAGGTACTGAGAGGTGCTGAGGTAGGTAGGTCTGAGAGTGTAGGTACTGGGGGGGTGCTGGAGAGGTGCTGGAGGTCAGTGTAGGTACTGGGAGGTGCTGGGAGTAGTTCGGTTCTGAGAGTGAGGCTGGGAACTGAAGGCGTTTGGATCACGCTCAGAGCTTTGGGTTGTGAAGTGTGTGTGTGTGTGTGTGTGTGTGTGTGTGTGTGTGTGTGCTGCTTTCTTCGACCTTGATATAGTAAACATAAGCTTTTTTGTTTACCAATTGAGACCCGGCTATATTAAACGTTGCCTTTGTTTAACTATTGCGATACATACATATAAACAATAGCTAATATAAACAATAGCTAACATAAACAATAGCTATTATAAACAATAGCTAATATAAACAATAGCTAACATAAACAATAGCTATTATAAACAATAGCTAACATAAACAATAGCTAACATAAACAATAGCTAACATAAACAATAGCTAACATAAACAATAGCTAACATAAACAATAGCTAACATAAACAATAGCTAACATAAACAATAGCTAACATAAACAATAGCTATTATAAACAATAGCTAACATAAACAATAGCTAACATAAACAATAGCTAACATAAACAATAGCTAACATAAACAATAGCTAACATAAACAATAGCTAGAGTTCAATATGGTGCTGGAAGAAATAAAAGATAGGATTTCTTTTATTTTCTTATTATTTATATTTTAGATTAAGAAAATAATTCACTACCACAATTACTACTACTGCTACTACTACTACTACTACTACTACTACCATTACTACTATCAACAATACCACTACCATTACCATTTCCATTACTACCACCACCATCACCACCATCACCACAACCACCACCACCACATTGCACAATACAAAATCTTTTTACAAACTACTCTGTGTGTGTGTGTGTGTGTGTGTGTGTGTGTGTGTGTGTGTGTAGTAAAGTAAGCTCTATTTGTCTGTCTGTGTTGTGTGCTGAGTGGCGTCTGTCTCTCTCTGTCTGTCTGTTTATTAACCTCCTTCAATTTTAACAGTATGAATGTCTGTCTGCCTGTCTTATTACCACATGGTACACTTTCTGTCCAAATTATCACCTGTCTTCCTGTCAACCTGCCCACCTGTGAACTTGTCCATCTGTCAACCTGTCAACTTGTTCACCTGTCAACTTGTTCACCTGTCAACCTGTCAACTTGTTCACCTGTCAACTTGTTCACCTGTCAACTTGTTCACCTGTCCACCTGTTAACTTGTTCACCTGTCTACCTGTCAACTCACTGAAGCCACAAGGTTTACTCCCTGATATGATATTACGTGTTCCAGCATTTCAGTATAGCTATCCAGGGGGGAGGGAGAGGGGGGAGAGGAGGGAGGGAGAGAGGGGAGGGGAGAGGAGAGGGGAGAGGGAGAAGTGGGAAGAGGAGGGGAGAGGGGGAGGGGGAGAAGGGGAGGGGGAGAGGGGGAGGGAGGTAAAAGGGAGGGGGTAGAGGGGGGTAGGAGGAGGCGATGGAAGAAAAGAGTTAATCCATCTCAAGTGACGTACAAAAGGTGAAACCCTACAATTGTTTGCACTTTTAAAAGCCGCCGCCACTCCCATCGTCTTGAAGCCAGACACATATTATCTCTCTCTCTCTCTCTCTCTCTCTCTCTCTCTCTCTCTCTCTCTCTCTCTCTCTCTCATTCCCTCTTTCATTCCCCCTCACTCACTCTCTCTGTCTCTCCCATTTCCTCTCTCTCTCTCTCTCATTCATTCTCCCTCTCTCTCTCTCTCTCATTCTCCCTCTCTCTCTCGCTCTCTTTCTCTGGTTTACCATCACAAACTAGGTATACCATATATAAACCCGATTATAAACCAATTAAAGTCTCCATCATCTCAACTACTAGATGATCTTAGTGAAGTAAACCACACAGAGTAAACCAAATACTATTAAGTAAACCACACAGTAAACCAAACACTATTAAGTAAACCACACAGAGTAAACCAAATACTATTAAGTAAACCACACAGTAAACCAAACACTATTAAGTAAACCACACAGAGTAAAAACCAAATACTATTAAGTAAAACCACACAGTAAACCAAACACTAAGTAAACCACACAGAGTAAAACCAAATACTATTATAAACTACACAGAGTAAAACCAAATACTATTATAAACCACACAGAGTAAACCAAATACTATTAAGTAAACCACACAGAGTAAACCAAACACTATTAAGTAACCACACAGAGCAAACCAAATACTATTAAGTAAACCAAATACTATTAAGTAAACCACACAGTAAACCAAACACTATTAAGTAAACCACACAGAGTAAACCAAATACTATTAAGTAAACCACACAGAGTAAACCAAATACTATTAAGTAAACCACACAGTAAACCAAACACTATTAAGTAAACCACACAGAGTAAACCAAATACTATCAAGTAAACCACACAGAGTAAACCAAATACTATTAAGTAAACCACACAGAGTAAACCAAATACTATTAAGTAAACCACACAGAGTAAACCAAATACTATTAAGTAAACCACACAGAGTAAACCAAATACTATTAAGTAAACCACACAGTAAACCAAACACTATTAAGTAAACCACACAGAGTAAACCAAATACTATCAAGTAAACCACACAGTAAACCAAACACTATTAAGTAAACCACACAGAGTAAACCAAATACTATTAAGTAAACCACACAGTAAACCAAACACTATTAAGTAAACCACACAGAGTAAACCAAATACTATTAAGTAAACCACACAGAGTAAACCAAATACTATTAAGTAAACCACACAGTAAACCAAACACTATTAAGTAAACCACACAGAGTAAACCAAATACTATCAAGTAAACCACACAGAAGTAAACTATTAAGTAAACACACAGAGTAAAACCAAAACTACAAGTAAACACAGTAAACCAAACACTATTAAGTAAACCAAATACTATCAAGTAAACCACACAGTAAACCAAACACTATTAAGTAAACCACACAGTAAACCAAACACTATTAAGTAAACCACACAGAGTAAACCAAACACTATTAAGTAAACCACACAGAGTAAAACCAAACACTATTAAGTAAACCACACAGAGTAAACCAAACACTATTAAGTAAACCACAAAGATTAAACCAAACACTATTAAGTAAACCACACAGATTAAACCAAATACTATTAAGTAAACCACACAGTAAACCAAACACTATCAAGTAAACCACACAGAGTAAACCAAATACTATTAAGTAAACCACACAGAGTAAACCAAACACTATTAAGTAAACCACACAGAGTAAACCAAATACTATTAAGTAAACCACACAGAGTAAACCAAACACTATCAAGTAAACCACAAAGATTAAACCAAACACTATTAAGTAAACCACACAGATTAAACCAAATACTATTAAGTAAACCACACAGTAAACCAAACACTATCAAGTAAACCACACAGAGTAAACCAAATACTATTAAGTAAACCACACAGAGTAAACCAAACACTATTAAGTAAACCACACAGAGTAAACCAAATACTATTAAGTAAACCACACAGAGTAAACCAAACACTATCAAGTAAACCACAAAGATTAAACCAAACACTATTAAGTAAACCACACAAATTAAACCAAACATTATGAGGTAAACCACACGAAGTAAACTAAACAATATCAGGTAAACCCGACTGTAAACACATGTATACAACCATGACCTGAGTTGTTTATAAAGTTACATTAAAACACAAGCAGCAGTCATTCAGTGTGTGTGTGTGTGTGTGTCTATGTAAGTGTATGTATCTGTGTGTGCATGTGTCTTTGTGAGTGTGTATGTGTTTGTGAGTGTGTGTGTCTGTCTAAGTGAGTGTATGTGAGTATGTATGTTTATGAGTGCATATGTGTGAATGTGAATCTGTGTGTGTGTGTGTGTGTGTATGTGCGTGTCTGTGTTATTATATGTACCTATGAGTGTACGTGTATGTGCGTGGGTAGGTCAAAGGCAAAACTAGACAGTGGGGAGGGGAGGGGGGAAGCTACGTGAATATAACTACTCGTCAGCAATTTTGTTCGCTGTGAAGGTTGAACGCTAAACTCAATCCACCACTTTACTCTGTTTACTCTCCCGGGGGCGACTTATTTTTAGTCCATGTGGGTTGTGGCCTATAGCAGCAACCTGTACAGTACCTTATCTAACAGTGATCCACTTAGCCAGGGGATATCCGCAACCCACAGGGGAGCCCAGCTAAAGGTTCCACAGTGCTTCAGGGTGTGTGTTCAGGTTTATTTAAAGAGAGAATTTATATCCTCCGACAAGGCCACTCTGACTGTGGAGCCACACTATACCAGTACTGTATACGGTACTGAGAGGTGAAGGTCCACCCACTTACAGAGCCACACCAATACAGTATCTGTGTATTAGTGTTGTGATGTAAACCTCTTATAGTTAAATAATGGATTAGGAACACTGTATAAGGTTTCACTCCTATATACAGTAACCACCGAACTGAGTAAATGTGGTGGTGGCTGGTAAATTTAGAATAATCACACACTAACACAATATAAATATATATATATATATATCCAAGGCGCCAGGACTGTGCTTTTGCTACAGTATATTGCCAACCTGGCCCTCACATGGCCCATGGCGCTAAGTTCAACCTGGAGAGTCCGCGGACTACGCAGCACACTCGGCTCCCAGCGATTTCCCTCTGTTCGGGTCATTGAAGGAGCACTTAGATGGGCAGCGATGCCAGCCTAACAACGAGCTGAACACCCAAGTCCTGAAATGGTTGAAGCAGAGACGAATACCACTGCACGCTGCTGGCATATACAGGTACAGTGTGGTGCTTGTACGTGTTGTGAAGCAGTGTAAGTGCACAACCTTCCCGCCTGCATGACCATCGACAAAACTCTGACCACTATTTGAACCAACCTCGCGGACGCTCGTGTGTATAACTACAAATTCAACAGTTCCCCACAACCCATCCATCTGTGTTCTCCCTCACTCCCTGGACCACAAACTGCTTGTCCACTTCCTGACACCATTCTCGCCCATGCTTCTTCTGTCCTGCTCTTATTATCCTCACAATATCCATCAGAATCCACTTTACGCGTTGATCTGCCGCGACTAATCCTCGTGTTGGCAAACAAACCATTGTAGGGTATGAAAAGGAGGCGCCTCTAGACGATAAAGCCGGTTTATGAGCTTATAGCAGCAGCGCCGCCACAAACCATAACACCGTCTGCATGGCCAGTCTGCTCATCTCTCAACTCCTTATATTTAGTATACGTTGCCTCTACCTTCATTTACTAAATATAACATGAAAGTCTGGTAGTGTTCATAAACGTTACATAAGCATGAGGGAAGTGAGAAAATATAACAAACGGAAGTGTATTTGGATCAGATGCCTTGAAACGCTGATTAAATCCTTTACCTCTCGATGCTAATCTGTTCTGGAAGGGTCGAGCGGGGAGGATCCGACCCTCCTCCTCGCCCGCCCCTTTCCCGCCTCTTATCCTTGTACTTATAGCTTCCCTTTGTGAGATATCAGTTTGTTTTGACATGCGAACAAAGTTGAAATTATTTTGTAGTATTTCATGAGTTTTCTTAAGGAATATATCCCCATAACATAAAAAATATATCTATACCACTCGTTTATATATTAATGCCAATAATAATAATAATAATAATAAAAATAATACCCTATGCCCTAAAACGCCTCTATATGGTCAGAATTTGGCAACGTTTAGGCATATATTCTGGAATTATTATAAGTATTCACAACGGCATGCTGTAAATATATATATATATATATATATATATATATATATATATATATATATATATATATATATATATATATATATATATATATCACGCTAAATATTGTTAATTGGAAAATATCAATAATTGTTATGTGATGTATTTTCGACAATTAATATAAAATACACATCCAGTATGATTGTTACAATATTAAATTCCAACATGCCATTCGTCACCTCCTTACACCTGCTGACTAAAAATAACGCACAATTTTCACCTTTGTACAAAAATAAACATTAAATATAAAACAAGCGACCTCTGGCAACTATATTACTTAATTCCTTCCCCAACCATCTCGAAAATCTGTCTAAAATCTGTCTCTTACTATATTACTCAACCCCCTTCCGCCAACCATCCCGAAAATTTGTCTTAAATCTGTCTCTAAATCCTCCCTCCCTCATCCTCTTTACCCTACCCCCCCCTCTAGCTAATCACCTATATCACCTGGGTACCGCCCAAGGTGTTGGTAATTAGTATCTTGAAAGACCACAATCGGGAGAGAGAGGACGCACGCGGCAGCAGCAGATTACACCTGGATTATCTACTTGCCACAGGTAAGGTCATCTGGGGTGAAAAATTACACGTATTTAGAACAGGAGGGAGAGACTAATGACGCGACTCACCTGAATTTTAGAGGCTTTGAAATGTTTTTAATTAAATGGTGTAATTTTTAATCTACCTGACTTAACTGATCTCACTTAATTAATTTACTTAGGTCTTTAAACGACTCCCATCTCCTAACTTCCTTTTAAATTGTTGAATAAATTGATATAATCATAAGTAGATCTTAACCAACTGATGTAATTAATAAGAGAACAGAGATGGAATGACGTATATAAACAACAATAAAAACTTTGAAATCTACGAAATTCTAAAAAAAAATAATAAATATTAATTAAATAAAAATAAATTCAATGATTAAAACGTTACTGAACCGATCTCTCTCGAATTACTTTCATTCATGGGACTTAAATGTGTATATATATATCTATAAACTATGAGAAGAAAAAAAAAACGAACCAAGAAAAATATACATAAAATAAACTATAATATAATGATGTCGTTTTTGCTCCTAAGGATTTCTTTCAGCCTGGGGGCCAATACTGATGGTATAACCTCCATCCTAAATAAATAAATAAATAAACTATATTTTCAAGGAAGTCTAATTAAAAGCATTAACATCAATGAATTCATAATCACGGTCATCATTTTTTCAACGCTAATTTTTTATTTTATTTTTCGGGGAGGGGCAGCAATAATGAGTTTTAAATCTGTTTTTCTCTCTCTAGGAAATATCATTTTGAACGCTACTAATGCAAGTTAATATGTTTGCCGTTTCAATGAACACTAATGTGCTAAATATGTTTTTTTTTTCTTTTTTTTTTTGGGGGGGGTCAGGATGAAAGAGGGTAGGAGGGGGGGTCAAGGGTTAGGTAAGGGAGGAGGAGGGGGATAGAGTGGAGAGGGTTAGTTGTTGGAAGCTTCAGAGTTGCATTAAAAAGTGGAATCCCGTGTTGTGGGTATTTTTTCCTAGCCACAGTCTACATCTAGGAAAATATCTCTCCAGTTTTTCACACGTCCTGCTTATACTCGTCATCAAATCCCGTAAATCTTTTTTTTTTTTTATTATTAGTATTATTTTACGTCCGTTGTCGCTTTTTATAAATTGTTGTTGTTGTTGTTGGTGGTGATATTTTTTTCTTTTGTTTTTTTACTTTTTTTGGTTCAGTATCGCTTTTTTATTTGGGCATTATTGTTGTTCTTGTTGAATAAGTTACTTTTTTGTTAGTTAATTTTTAGGTCTGGTGTTGCTTTTGTATTTTCACCGTTTGTTATTATTTTTAGACCTGGTGTAGCTTTTTTTTACCGATATTTACTGGTGATTTTTTTAGGCTCGTAATTGATTTTATTATTACTATTATTATTATTATTATTATTATTATTATTATTATTATTATTACTGTGATAATTTCTCTTTTCTTGGGTCTATTATCGACTTTTTTTGTATCTTTTTAAGCCCCGTTGACCGATGTCGCTTTTTTTTATTTTTTCCTCCTTTGGGTCCGCCGTTGCTTTTTTTAACTATTGTTGTTATTGTTTGTGGATCTCTGACCTGACAGCTATTTTTTATGGGCTTTATTCACGTTTTTTTTTAATTCTCCGGCGGTGTTTTGGCTGATGTGATGTTTTTTTTTTTCTATTATTTACAAATTATTATTATTTTTCTAACTGTGGTTGTTGTTTGTATAGAGATTATTATTTTTTTGTGTGTGTGTTTTTGCTTTATTGAAGATTATTTGTGGTAGTGTTATTTTTTGGGGGGTGGGGGGGGGGGCAGGAAATTGTTCATGTTCAGTTATTGATGATTTGTTTGTTACTGAAAAAGTCAATTGTTTGTATTGTTATTCGACTTTGTGTAAATTTCAGCTATTGTTTGTGTAATTTAGTTATTAGTGTAAGTCTCTAATCAATGTTTGTGTAATTGTGTAAGTGTGACTATAATTTGTATGTTGTTTGTGTGAGGATGTGACGACAAACAAACTCAAATCATATTGATACAGGTACGTCCATGTAAATCAAACGCTACCGGCACATACGATATACACTTACATCTTGCAGACCTCGGTACGTAAGGAAGCACTGCACACGACCACCATCATGTTTCAAACTGCATAGAAAGGCGCCCATTTACAGCTGAGTGTCCTGGGATCAAACCAACGACCCTTCGGACAAGAGATGAGCATTGTATTCACTCGGCCACCGCTTAATTACATACTTGTTTAAAAGAAAAATACGAAACTTGTAAATAAAAATTCCGATCCCTGTAAACCGAACATACGATCCGTGTAAACCGAACATACTGAACTTGTAAATCAAACAAAATAAACTTGTAAATAAAACTGTACCTATTAATTATACACGAAACTTGTAAATAAAAAAAATATCTCAATAAATCAAACACACGAACACTGTAAATCAAACATGACCTAAACACCTCGTAAATCTTAAATCTACAATACATACATGTAAATCACTTACAACGTATAGGAGACGTTAATATTGGTATATAGTGTGTAAATAAAGTCCATAGTTCGCAAAATACATCCATTATAACCATTAATTTTGAGACTTATATGATACAATTAGGCTAATGGGCAGTGAACAGTAATCTAACACCATTAACTCAAGTCAACCTGCATTACAGTATTAATAACACCAAATAATCCTTATTACAACATTACAACTTCATAAATATCGTGACTATTAATTACGAGTTCTAATCATAAATAAACACGTCAAAAAAAGGTATTACCAACACTTGTATCATTATTACGAACACCTGAGTCAACATTTCGAACACCTGAGTCAACATTTCGAACACACACAAACATTGCAATGACCAATTAACATCAAGTACACTTACTGTATATCGACCTTACGAACACTTACGTCAACTTGTCAAGTGTAATTTAGCGAAACAGTTTAGGTCCGTTATCCTGTTGTAAGTTCCAGGACACAATAGATGATGTGACCTTCATAAACGCTCACCATAATGAAAAATGAGGAGTTGATTACAACAAACACTGTGTCAATTTTGTCAACACGTATTTAGGGCAGCATCCTGGTGGTGTGTAAAGAGTGTAGGTTCCAGGATACAATAGACTCCTGACCCGCGGACAAACAGCAGGGGCGATAAGGCCGCAGATCGCATTAAACCCTCTCCGGCCACCTGCCTACGGAAACAAATGCCGCTCGCCGCAGAGCCAAATCGGTTCCTCTGACCGGCCGAAGCTTTCACGCCCCAGTTGAGCTGGTGCAGCTGCGGTAAGCTGTAAGCTGCTTACCTCTGCATATGCAGCAGGTGAGTGATTTATGAACCTCATTATTATTAAGAGAGCTCTGGCGGATTTGCGAATAAGTGAATGGGTGGAAAAACACATTTGCCGGTATCCTATTTGCTCTGGCAGACTCATTCAAAATATGGACCGGATTTGTAGCGTATAAAAGAATCCCTGGAGGGATTGTACGACTGGATTATATAATAATAATAAAAAGGAAAACTCTGATGTTTATCTCTGTAAATGTTGCGGTATCTTAGGCAGGAGCACAGTGACCAGGGACTAACACACTCCACAACATGACTGGGAGGGAGGGAGGGAGGGAGGCAAAACACGTCTTTTACGGCAGAGATTTTAGATTAATGTCGACGCCATTTTTCCCGTCACTTTTTTTTGTCGTGGCTTTGATGAGATAAAAAAAAAATGCGTGTCACTCATCACTACTTACTGAGGAAATTCAGCCTGTCGTGTCTCAAGGAATTAATTACAGATGAGTCCCAAAGAACCTACTGTACTAAGAGGGAACAGAATTACGTATTGTGTTGGAAGGTGTGCAGCAAAATACACAATTAACCATATAGCTGTACCAGAATACCCCAAAAAAAAAAAATGTACCTCGAGTAATTTATAATTGTTGATGACTAATGTAAATACAGTATTATAACCTGGACTACAACTTAAGACATAACTTATCAAAATACAACCACTGCGGGGAGAACAACAGACTCATCACCCACACGTTCTTAACAGCCAACTGATATTAAAAAACCCACTGATTACGAAACACCGTCCTTGTCCCCAGCGCCCCCATACACCTCTCGCTGTGACGGGAAGGAAGAAAACTCACGTGTCTCTTCCCGCTCGATTATACCAACAGCTATTGTATATTAGATGAACAATGATATAAACAATGAGGAACAAAAACACCAGTATTACGCAGCACAAAGACAACAAACTATGAACCACTATATCATGCCTTACCCTCACGTATACTGTACAGTCGGGGTCAAAAGTTCATCCCCGTCCAAAATGAAGCAGCATCGAACCCCAAACGAGATACAACAGTTAGGGTAAGTCAGTTCGGAGACTCTTTCCACGAGGAGCGAACTTTTGTCCCCTACTGTACATACATCCTTCACGGCTCCACAT
The DNA here is from genome assembly GCF_018991925.1 of Homarus americanus. NCBI lineage: Eukaryota > Metazoa > Arthropoda > Malacostraca > Decapoda > Nephropidae > Homarus > Homarus americanus. The sequence goes on along the minus strand of NW_024711502.1, from coordinate 23,197 downwards.
TAACACTCACCTGAACACATAAAACACCTGAAATACTATAGACGTAATGAGCCAACATCAACCACACTTAGACACCAGCAGTATATAACTCAAGACATTATCTACACCCATCTGGAGCCACACTCAACAGATTGGCCCAGTTCACGTAAATTATTGCTCACGTAGATTTTATTCCTGTCCATTGTGTCAATAATAAAAAAAAAGCATTGGCTGATATAGGGAAAGATTGAATCCTTGTGAATGGTGAATAACAAACTTAACCCTGGCAACTGAAGCCTCATGAAACTAAATGTATACCATTACATATATAAACCAGCAAAACAATATAAAAAAACCCACATATTCCTTACTATATCCCCGTGTACAAGTATAATTACCTCCATATTTATACACACTTGAACCAGAGATATATACCGTATTATTTAAGTGCTAATGAGTGTAATTATTAACCTGACATATGCGCGTTTTTAAAGACCTTATATAGTTGTTGAAGCTCAGTAATACATTAATTATTATCTTAGCACTATCTTACACACCTGAGTTTGGATTTATTAGAGGCAATTAAGTAGTACAGTAGTATGTTTTATTCTACAGCCAATAGTTGACCTCTCACATTCTGCAGTCGTGACCTTCACATATTATATGCAGACTACAGTTAACCTTCACATTCTACAGTCGTGACCTTCACATTCTACAACCTACATTTGACCTTTACATTCTACAGTCATGACCCTGACATTCTACAACCTACAGTTAACCCTCACATTCTACATTTTAGAGTCCTGACCCTTACATTCTACAACCTACAGTTAACCCTCACATTCTACATTTTAGAGTCCTGACCCTTACATTCTACAGACCACAGTTGACCCTCACATTCTACAACCTACAGTCATAACCCTCACATTCTAAACCAGACAACTCTACCCAAATAACACCAACTTAGGGGAGACATTATGTAGCTTAATCTTCAACAATAACACCAGCAATAATCAGCACAAGACCAAATGAACGGAGCAGATACAAACCCTGAGCGAAGAACCAAACCAAACTAAAAAACAAAAACAAAGATGTGCCAATGTTAATTCTCATAATTTACTAAGTAGCTACTGAGATTCGCAAGGTCCAGAGAGGAAGGCGATGCTTGATATACCTTAGCAGTTCAAACACCTTCGTCAAGTAATATTAGTTCAAATACAATGGTTCAAATATATTAGTTCAAATACACTGGTTCAGATACATTAGTTAAAATACATTAGTTTCAATAAAATAGTTCAAATACATTAGTTCAGAAACATTAGTTGAGATACATTAGTTCAAATAGATTAGTTCAAATACAATGGTTCAAATAGATTAGTTCAAATACAATGGTTCAAATACATTAGTTCAAATACATAAGTTCAAATACATTAGTTCAGATACATTAGTTCAAATACATTAGTTCAAATAGCTACCGTACATTAGTTCAAATACAGTGGCTCAAATACGTTTCAAATACATTAGTTCAAATACATTAACCTTATTAACCTAAATTAACCTTAACTCTCCCTGGGTAAATGATCGCAACACCAAATAACATGAGTGTCTTTAACTACCCGTAACTCACTCACTCACTCCACTCACTCACTCCACTAACTCACTCAAGCCAAGGTATTAACAAGGCTGATCAAATATGGCGGTGAGACTGCACTGAGACTCTAACCTAACCATAGCCTCCTCCCCCCCCCCACCCCCCACCCCCCACCCCCCAGTATTGGATACGAGGGAAAATTAACTTACGCTTGAGTTAAGGTTGGATACGATTAGATGGAGATTCGATATACTGGGTTTAAATTGGGTTAAGATTAGGTTGAGATTGGATGAAGAGTGCATGAGGATTGGGTTAAGATTAGAAGATTCAATAGACTGGGCTCAGAATGGATGAGGATTGGATGAAGATTCGATAAGATTTTTAGTTCAGATTGGGTTCAGATCGACTTACTTCCTGCTGGTGTTGTTGTAGGAGCTGTGGGACTGTATCAAGTGTGTCTACCCCTGTCTTACAATAATTCACCACCCAGGGGATAATTTACCACCGATCATTAGCTCACTAAGACCAAAAAAAAAAATCAAAGAATTATTAAAGTTGATAAATTTTTATTCAATCTAACTTAAATTATCTCGGTTTGTAAATAGTTAAAGTTGTTGGCGAAGTGAGACAATAAAATAAATAAAAACAAATATAAAATAAATGAATAAATGGTATAAATCGGTATAAACAAATTACATAAATAAAGACTTCATTACTTAAAACTGTTTGCATTGTGTATGATACGATGGACAAATAATGGAATTTCTGCCATAGACAAAGTCCTTGATTACCCCCCCCGAGACTACTCAATGACATTAATCTAAAATAAAGGTATTCCCAATAGGGTGTCCTGTGAGGGGGTGAGAGGGGGAGGGGAATAGGACAACTCGATGAAGTATGGATAGTAATCTAGGAGGAGGAGTGATGGAGAGTGGGGGAGGGGTTGGGGAGGGGGGGGGCTGTGAGGGAGAATTAAGAACTGACACATGCAAAATTTTATGAAGCATTATTCAAACTGTTCCTCTTACCTTAAATTTGAATTTGTATGAATATTTGAGAACAGGACAAAGAAGATTGTAAGCTGCGGCAGGGTGGGGTGTGATATATGTGTGTAATAACAATTATAAACACGTGTGCATGCATTTATATACGTGTTAAGAGTGTGTATAGTATTCACGTATATTAGAGTGAACAGGATTTTCTGTTTATATGACTGTGTACAGTATGTATATATCTACATCTTAAGTGTGTATGGTTGTGATTTCTTTTGTCTCTCTCTACATTCGGTGTCTTTGTTTTTTATTTGAATTTTCATCTCTCTATCTCTCCCGTAATACTTAACTAGTGTTCGTATCTGCGTTTCTCTGTTTCTGTCATTTACTCACCATCTCTCTATAGTTTATTCTCTTCTCACCTCTTTATATACCTTTCATTGTCTGTCTATCAATCTCTTTCTATCTCTATCCTCTCTACTGTACTCCTATCCACCTGCCTCCTCCTCTCAACATCCCCAGTTCCCTCACCAAGGCTCTCCGCCTAAATCCTCCGGGTGTCCACACTCACCCGCGTCCATTTCTACAACTCTCGGGTATCAAATATTAATGGATAGTCCAGACGAAAGAAAAAGCTTACGGCTCTCTCGCAGAAAGACCGAGTACGGGTTTTGCCTAGATTTAAGCCGCGTGGCGCTCTCCTCTGGCTCGCTACGACCTTAAATACAGCCGAGCATAAGTACCTTAGTGACTGGTATACCTCCGACTTGACCGCTCGGAACCAAAACAAACCGTCGACATCCGAGTCATAGATGCCTGAATCCCGTGCGCCGTGGTCATAAGGTATCGGATCCCAAGGGGTGCTCACTTAATGCGGATGAGCAGAGACAAAAGGGATCCAATCCGATGACGGTGGACATTTCGTGTGGTCAGTCGAAACAAAAGGGATCGGAATCGTCAAATCCTACGTCCAATCGCAATGTCAGGAGGATTGTAGTGGGATTTGGTGAGTATCAGAACCATCAATCAAAATGGACTCCGCTGGCCTCTAAGCAGATCGGAGGAACCCGCTTGTGCAAGAGGAATCATTTATTGATGTCCCGAAAATGCATGTGGGACAAGTTTCGCTCGTAAGGTCCAATGGAACAATGTTATTGTGTGGCGGCTTTCCTTCACCGAAAAAACACATAACAACAACAAAGAAACAAGAATAATATAAACAAGAATATACACATATAAACATGTACTGTACACACATATTCCCTCTCCCACTCATAGGAGACAATGACCTTGACCACAACCAAAAATTCTGGACAAAATAATTATAATACTACAACTACAAACCCTATTCATTTCTGAAGCTGCTGAAAATTTAAACGTGCAGCATACAGTAAACGGGAAGAAAAAATCAATAGTTCGCCTAAGATATATATTTGTTTTGTGTCGATAATTCCAGTTTAAAGATTAATTACGGATTGAATAATACCCTTCAATATTCAGTAGTTAACGTATTAGCCTGACTCAACAACTAGGCTATTGTTTTGAAATATGTAGGGAATAAACTTTCTATTTAAGATGCTTGCCGTATGTTTTTAAAACGACTAATGTATTTAAACATAAGATTTTCAACCAAAGAACGTATATAATAAGCAAATATACGGGAATCTTATTACAAATTTGGAATCACGTAAAGATTTGGTACTCGAACTTATTTCACCTGATGAATAAACCGCCTAATATTATCCTAACATCATAAAACTTAACCTAATTTAACCTTACTTAGCCTACCCTCCAGGTAACGGTGGGGTGTTTAATCAAATGAAATAATTTGTGACGCCCAATCTTCAGGTGATCCAAAATATTATTATTTGAATAGACTTATAAACACGGAGTTCTGTACAGGGTGTATTGACAACTACGATTTAAATCTTATGGCGAAAAGAGAAAAAAAGTGGGATTGTAAAAAAAAAAAACGTCAATTATTATGGTATACAAAAAATTACAAGATGAATAAAATGGACTATAATTATGAAGTTTATAATACTAGTTCATTTATTTACGCAGTGAATATAGGTACGGCAGCCGTAATGACGGAAATTGGTTAATGGTTAAGTTAGCTTACGTTACATTACGTTATATTTGGTTAAGTTAGGTTAGTCAGAAAGAAGGCTATCTTAGTGACTATCACTGTATAGTCCACCACGCATGTGTATTAGGCTGCCGTACCAATAGCCATCAACGTTTCGCATTCGGCTGCCGCAGTGCCGTACCTGTACACCTTGTGCCATGTATTTAACAATAGTGCAGAAAGTATACGCCATTAATAGATCTCTTACTTTCTAAAGACTTGTCTAGTGTTTAACCTGCCTTAGTATACGTGCCGAAAGACCTTACTCGTTGAGGTATAGAAATATACAGTATATTGAAACAACCGATAGTTTATATAATATATACTTACGAGATACACCTACGTCACTTGGCTGCTCCGCGCTATATGAACAACACGGTTACGTTTGCTCTCACTCATTACGTTTTTATCCATCTAAATCTTATAGCCACGGCTCAACATGAATAATCAATACCTTCCACATATTCTCTGGGTCAAACAATATACTATAGCCAATAATAATTAAATTACAAACTCTAAAAATCTACAAAGATGATTCTACTCACCGATTTCGTCATGTCGTTTGTTACGCTTCCACAAAAAGTCTTTCTTCACTTTGTTTCTGTCACTGTAATTCTGTCCACGGTAATTATTTTAACCCATTTGTGTTTACGAGTCACTTTAGCACTTATTTTACATTTGTTTTCTCTCTATAATTGTTTTTCTCGTATTTTTCAGAGTACAGTATATCAACAGCCGGGTCACACGTCATCAACAACACTCGCTGAATAAACAAAGAGATTTAGCTTGACCTTGCTTCTTATTTTGTTATTTTTATAATTATTATAATTCTCATTGCTATTGTATTAGTAGTTCACATTATTATCATTATTATATTTTTTATTATTCTTATCGTTATTATTAATATTATTGTTCTTAATTGGTATTATTGTATCACCATTTTGAACTCTTCAATGTCCGCTCAGTCAGGCTTCTGATATGAGTGGACCTGTAGGTCATCAGTGTCACGAACCGCAGGTCCATTGATGTTTGTTACTATTACTTAGGGAACATTAACTAATATATCACAGTTTTGTTTTATTTTTTATAAGCATAATTAAATTATTTTACTACAGCATAAATGTTATTGTTTAATAGTATGAAGTGGATGTCTATCCCTCCTAGTCGGTGTTAAATTTTAAATTTCGGATAGGTTTTGCTTTACACTTACTAACACGAAGAAGAAATGAATTCCAAAAATAATAATAATAAAACATAGTCCATAACTAAACAAAAGTTAGAAAAAATGCTTTGAATGAAATCATTATCTTGGCGTTACTTATCACTACCTGTTGATAGTATTTAGGTGCTTCAATAATCAGTCTTAATACCATTTATCAAGTCTAAATTTAAATGTATGGAATATGTATCGTTAAGTGTATACGTTATACGATATACAAGTTAATTAAGCACGGAAACAATTAATACATAAACTAGAGACGACCATTTCCTGTTGCTTATGTTACATTGTACACGGTATCACAGCACTTCAACAACAAAGGTTCTCTCAAGTTAGTAAATACACGAGTTATAAAGAATGAATCAGTCATAAAAAGAAACAGAACACAACTCTTCTACAAGTATTTTGGTCAGAATTAACGTACAACTTGTGCAATTACTGAATACATCAAGTTATATTAAAGGAGTTAACTGTCTTGGTAGTAAAAGGGCTTGGCTCTAAGGTGTCTTTGTCTCACCCTTTATTCAATCACAATACACTCCCTCAAGTAAGACCTTTTCGATGAGGTTTCCTTGCCCATTGCACCTTTCCTATACCCTTTCACGCCCCTCTTACGCCTCTACACGCCTCTCCCACGTCCCTATGCGCCACTCCTATACCCCTTCTTGCCTCCCACACCCTCACGCCTCTCCCACGTCATCTTCACGCCCCTCTCCTATTTAAGTCTCTCCCATAACCCCCCCCCCCCCCCCCCCCTCTCTTCCGACTCCATGCCTCTCGAGCATTTCTCCTACGTCTCTCTCATGCCTCCGAAGCTTATTTTCTTATATACAAGAGGTATTGCACATGACGCCATCAAACAGGGTCCGCTATTTTGGGTTGACTATAGAATTAGTCCTAAAAACTGACCAGAACTGTCTGTTGATGATATTAATTGATGCCCAAGCTGAATATATAGAGATTTTGTAACGCGGAGGAATGTTGACTTGATGAAGACTTTATGATGCGAACCTCACAGTTAGTATCTTAATCACTTGAGTACGATGATAAATTTTTGAGCATGACGAGTACGATGATAACCCTTTGTAAATTATGATAATCCATTAGGTACAATACAGAACACTTTGAGTACAATGGCAACCCTTTGAACAGGATTATTTAACCCTTTGAATATGATATTTTAACCCGTTGAATATGATTAATCTTGTTCCATTGAGTAGATTTGTTGTGGTCAATTGTCACCATCAACGACATAATTACTGTCTTTTGCTTACACTTTTAACTTACTGTATGACAATGGTAAAAAATAGTATATACATTTAGAGAAAACAAGAAAAGGTTAGGTTAGTTTAAGTTATGTTAGGTTTAAGTTTAAGTTAGGTTAGGTTAGGTTTGGACAATATAAGGCGTTATTCTATGGCTCATAAAGCGCCATTTTTGTTCTTGGTCTTCATTATTGACTTTTTCTCCCCGTCTCTTCTTTATCGTTTCTTCTCTTCTATGATTTTTTTTTTACTCTCATAATCTTCATTCTCGATGTTTGTTCTTGTCAGATGTTCTTTCATGACATTTATTTCCATCCTCCCATATTCCCTTGTACTGTTCCATCTATTCATGTGTATACAGGACATTACAGATTATATAACTGCGTCGAACGTCTAAAAATAACCTCAACAGCCCATAACGAGGTAGCTTAAAATTCCTGCTTTTAGTTGTCGATTTTTTTCATGTTTACTCAACTATTATTAATAATTATAATACCACAAATACTATAGATACATTTAGCTGGCAATCTCGATATATTGATGCTAATACTATAATGTGTTACTACGCTTCGACAGCTATGGTCTTCAAGAAGGTCTTTTCGGTTTGTGCTACGGGTTAATATTCGTAGGTTTGGTTAGGTTAGGTTTGGTTTGGTTTGATTTGGTTAGGTTAGGTTTGGTTTGATTTGGTTAGGTTAGGTTTGATTTGGTTTGGTTTGGTTTGGTTAGGTTAAGTTTGGTTTGGTTTGATTTGGTTAGGTTACGTTTGGATTGGTTTGGTTAGGTTAGGTTTGGTTTGGTTTGGTTTGATTTGGTTAGGTTAAGTTTGGTTAGGTTTGATTTGGTTAGGTTTGGTTTGGTTAGGTTTGGTTTAGTTTAGTTTGGTTAGCTTAGGTTTCAACAATGATTTGGAAGTTGAAATAGACTAAAAAATATATATTCTCATGACAAAAAGCCACAGCTATTAAACGCATATTTACCGTACGACGATTCTTTAGACGTTTAATTTTTAAGGGATATTGAGTGAATGCTTGTATTAGAACATTGTCCTCAGGTGTTGATATATAATTCATCCTCCAAATAAGAAAAGTTCTGCTGTAGTGACTAGTGAGGCAGGTGTCCACTTAATATCCAGTTAAGTTCATATAGCCTAGTCGCTCTGTAGTCTGGTATATACTCGTACATTTTTCTGTGACGCTCTGTAATTTATTTCACTGTATTGTATTTCTATAAATTTGATGTTCTGGTGTGTCGCTGATAATGTTGAGAGAAGCTCTTTTAGTTTTCAAATTTTCCAACAGTAACGTTATAACTTGTCTTTACTGAACCAAGAGTCTCATAAGCTCTGAACATAAAGGTGCCTTGTGTCTGGAATACTTCTCTCGGCCCATAATACCTGTACCTCTAAGCCTTCACTCTTCTCTCACCTGTTGGATATTGTGTTTCGTCTGACTCACTCTTCTCTCACTTGTTTGATATTGTGTTGCGTCTGACTCACTCTTCTCTCACTTGTTGGATATTGTGTTGCGTCTGACTCACTCTTTCACTTGTTGGATTTTGTGTTGCATGACTCACTTTTCTCTCACTTGTTGGATATTGTGTTGCGTCTAACTCACCCTTCTCTCACTTGTTGGATTTTGTGTTGCGTCTGACTCACTCTTCTCTCACTTGTTGGATATTGTGTTGCGTCTGACTCACTCTTCTCTCACTTTTTGGATATTGTGTTGCATCTGACAGTTGGTAAGAATATTATAAACGTTCAACATATAGACACTACAAGTGATCGAGGGCACTTTCGTGCCCGGTGAAAGTTTGAACGCTCTTGACAGCGTACAGCGAATGAGGGTGCGCCAAGTCCGTAGACTTGCATGGTTAATAAGGGTGCTCCAAGTCCTTAGACTTGCATCGTTTTCCATCGTAAATAAAATGGTTAATTAATGCCTTCCTAAAGAAACCAGCGACATGGGACCAGGTTTGTTCCACTCTACGAATTTTTTGCAATTTTTCCACCAAGTTTGATGAAAAACGATTGCACCGTTTCGGCTGCCCAGAACAGACACACAGACAGACAGACAGACACACGGCTATTCCTATAGTATATTTGATAGTATATTAGATACGGTGGAAGGTTAAATATGTATTTATATAATATTTTTCTTTTTGAGAAGTCGAATAATAATAACATCATGTTTACTGGCATGTGGCGTCTTACTGACCCCTGAAAAAATTTTTAATTCTGTTTAGAATGGTGGTAATACTGTATAATGTTGAAATAACGAATTTACACACACACACACACACACACATATATATTTCGAAAAGCAGAACCGTGTGCGTATATTTCTTCAGTTATATAATCCTGGTGTCCTGGTCACTTAAAACCAAAATTTTTTTCGAAACATTCTCACCAAATCGCCTTTTTTTTCTTCAGTATCATCAGAAACTATTTCCGGAAATCTTCAGATATCAGACGCCTCTACGATTTTCATATTTGTTCAGTATTTCAATAGTTTCTATCAAAGCAACCACAAATCTGTATAAATTAGGCGGTGTTCCAGCAAGAGAGAATTATTATAAATTTACCCTTGACTTCACTCGACTCACGCTAAGCTGATAACAGGAACTTCACAGTTATTCCTTTAGACTGGAGCTACCAGACGGGAAGCTCGAGGTGTAACTATAATGGTTCGCCCTAACAACACGCTCCTTAAAACGATGCAAATGAAACTCAGAAGATGAAGCATATCAGAAAATATAACACCAGCAAAGGCAAGACAACGCTACAAGGATGACTGAAATGTAAAGCAAATACTTACAACAAATTGGCTAAGACGGTGAAAATATCCTTCTATTAAGCAAAACTCAACAAAATAAATAAAAACATCTTGATAAAACTGTGTGAATAACTTAAGCAGTTTAAGAACAATATATGTCCTTGAGTGACAAAACGACTTAACTCTCCCGACTATTGTGAGAGAGAGGGGCACTGACTGGTGATCAAACTCTTCCAAGGTCTATAGTTGTTAGGTTACATTCACATAACTAGTTTGACTGATAATCCTCCTCTATTTGTTCAAGTTACCTACACGTTTACACACACTCCTCACACACATATAAACTAACACGCGGACGGACGAGTAACGAAGAAAAAAAAAGGTGAAAAATTACTTATCTTACTTACCGTTCCATATATCGGGTGATGCACAAAGCCTCTATGAACGTGTCCCACATTTATCTGTCTCACACCATCGTCCTCTCCTTCAGGTACGCTGGGATTTGTAGCTTCCTGTTCCACCTGGCTACTCTGTTCCAGCTTGTCTCCTTACCTTCATCAGCGGACCTTAGCATCACATGGCAAAGATCTACAGGGTGTCCAGAAATGATTACCCTAAAAGCAGTATGCCCTCATGTTTTAATCAGGATAATCATTTATGGACACCCTGTAGTTTTCTTCATTATGTCATAAATCCAGGGCGAATGTGTTGCATCTGAGTGTGTTGATGCTACATCTGAGTGTGTTGGTGTTGCATCTGAGTGTGTTGGTGCTACATCTGAGTGTGTTGGTGTTGCATCTGAGTGTGTTGGTGTTGCATCTGAGTGTGTTGGTGTTACATCTGAGTGTGTTGGTGCTACATCTGAGTGTGTTGGTGTTACATCTGAGTGTGTTGGTGTTACATCTGAGTGTGTTGGTGCTACATCTGAGTGTGTTGGTGTTGCATCTGAGTGTGTTGGTGTTGCATCTGAGTGTGTTGGTGTTACATCTGAGTGTAATGGTGTTACATCTGAGTGTGTTGGTGCTACATCTGAGTGTGTTGGTGTTACATCTGAGTGTGTTGGTGTTACATCTGAGTGTAATGGTGTTACATCTGAGTGTTGGTGTTACATCTGAGTGTGTTGGTGTTACATCTGAGTGTGTTGGTGTTACATATTAGTGTGTTGGTGTTACATCTGAGTGTGTTGGTGTTACATATTAGTGTGTTCATGCTACATCTGAGTGTGTTGGTGTGACATCTGAGTGTGTTGGTGTTACATCTGAGTGTGTTGTGTCTCTTATATGTCCGTCTGACTCCAAAGATTCATCTCATATACCTGTTTTTAAATTTCATACGTAAAATTGACACACACACACACACACACACACACACATGGTTGACACTTACATGATTGACACACACATGGTTGACACACACATGGTTGACACACACACCCATGATTGACACACACATGGTTGACACACACATGATTGATACACACATGGTTGACACATACATGATTGACACACGTGGGGTAGAGGTGGAGAGGTAGAGGTGAGGGGTGGGGGGTAGAGGTATGGATGAAGGTAGAGATGGGGGGGGAGTAGAGGTAAGGGTTGGGAGTAAAAGTGAGGAGTAGAGGTGGAGAGGTAGAGGTGAGGTGGGAGTAGAGATGGGGACTAGTAGAAGTGGGGTAGAGGTGGGGGTGACGGGGTGGGGGAGTGGTAGAGGAGGTTGAGGGTGGCGGCAGGGGGTAGGGTAGGGTAAGGGTCAGCTGTATCTTAAGCACGGACAAGTGAGGAGGCTGAAGATATATTTGTTTTCGATTTCTACTAATATCTTGGCTTTAAAATGCTAATTATTACAGTGCTGATTCTTACTGTACGTTAATTATGAGTAAAATAAAGGATTAGTGTTGTAATAATAGGGTGGCCAGACGTCCGGCTTTTGAGCACTCTGTCCTCCGTCCGGCGCTGCCTCGAGACGCACGTAATTTGTCCTCCCTTTTGTTGTCTGACTAAAAATAATTATATAAATTACCTAAGGTGTACTTAAAACAGCGGGAACTGAAGGCCATAATAACCGTTAACGTATTTTTATTATATGTAGTTGCCGTTGTCAACACTGCTGAGGAGCCGCAGTGTACTACAGAACGAGTCAAGTTGTCAACACCAAGGTAGGTAGATATCCTACCTTGGTCAACACAGTCAACTCGTCTGAGATGGTCAGTCTGCCCAAGGCCGCAGTGGAGAGTGGTTGACTTTTTTGTTCTTGCTTCAATTTGGTTAGCATATGCTGTTTGAGCAGGAGTAAAAATGAATTTTCATTTCGTTGTTCTTTATCTAGACTGTATGAATACATGTATGTGATATATACAATGCGTTTAAAAAAATGAAATTTTAGAAAAATTACCACAAAATAGCATTCATCACATTATAGTGATATTTGACAAATCAACAATTCTTCTAGGTATATTATGTATATTTCATACAACTTTTTATATAATATCAACTCATCATTAAACATGCTTATAACTCTTTATATCCTACCTTATAACATCAACAACAACAGACTTTCTTAATAATTAACAATGATCGTTTAGTTTATGCATTCATTCGGCTTCAATGCTTAATAATCTTGTATACTGAATAACTTACGCACTTAGCAATACATCTTTCATTATTTTTTACATTTATGTTTGATAATGGTGTTTATAGACTGATTATTAACGCTACTCCAGATTCAGTACTGAACAACAACAACAGCCGAAGTGTTGAGTAACGCCTAGACTACTGTTTTATTGAAAGCATTTTTTTTGTCATGTGTTGGTAAGCGTGAAGTAAACCTGTCCGAAACTTTTGATTTAACACCGACTAGGAACTGTTATATAAAAAATCTACTTCAAACAATTAGAAAATAACATCTATGCTGTAGTAAAATAATTTCACTATGGTTATAATGTAAATTAAAACAAAATATATTTCTGCATTAATTAATTTTCTCTAAGTAATGAAAAACAAATACGATGAACCCACGGTTCGAGATGTTTATGACGTCACATAGCTTCCTCGGTATCTGACCACCGGGCATTAAGAGGTCAAAATGATAAGTGATAGAATATTAACAATTTAGACAACAACAATAATAATAATAATAAATACAAAATTAAATAATAATAATATGAAATAGTGATAACAATGACAATCATAATAATTACGAAAATAATAAAATAAGAACCAAGGTCGAGTTACATCTCATTGTTTCTTCAGCGAGTGTTGTTGATGACGTGTGACCCGGCTGTTGATATATTTTGAAAATCACGAGGAAAAAAAAACAATTATAGATTAAAAACAAATGCAAAATAAGTGCTAAACCGACCCATGAACACAAATGGGTTAAAATAATTACCGTGGACAGAGGTACAGTGAAAGAAACAAAGTGAAGAAATATTTTTTTATGGAGGCGTATCAAACTACATGAAATCGGTGAGTAGTATCAACTTATGTAGATTTCCAGACTTTGTTATTGGCTATAGTATATTGTTTGACCCAGAGAATATGTGGAAGGTATTGATTATTCATGTTGAGCCGTGTCTATAAGATTTAGATGGATATAAACGTAATGAATGAGAGCAAACGTAACCGGGCCAAGTGACGCAGGTGTATCTGTCGTATGTATTGTATATTATATAAACTATTGGTTGTTTATACAATTTTTTATTTCAACAAGTGTGGTCTTTAAGCACGTATATTAAGACAGGTTATGCACAAGATAATTTAAGTGTTTTGAAAGTAAGAAAGATGTACGTACAGTGCATACCTTTAAGGACCTTAGGTGTTGAAGCGTAGCAACATTATAGTATTAGCATCAGTAGGGTCCGACTAATTACCCAAATGTACCCAAATATAGCCGCAATGAAGTCAAATAATGGTCCTAGATGAATAAATCGGACTGCTAATCACTTCTCGACTAGTATTTGGTGTCACAAAGTCACAAAAAATTGGTAAACTTAATTTAATCTGAGTTAATAGATCAAGTGCATGTACCTAACCTAATCTAACCTAACCTAACCTAACCTAACCTAACCTAACCCAACACAACTCAGATTAAATTAAGTTTACCAATTTTTTTTTTACTTTATGACACCAAATAATAATCGAGAAGTGATTCACAGCCCGAATTACGCTTGTACGACCATCATTTGAATTCATTGCGGCTATATTTGGGTACATTTGGGTAATTTGTCGGACCGGCATCAGTATATCAAGTTTACCAGTTAAGAAATCTATGGTATTTGTGGTAGTTTAACTGTCATTGATAGGTGTATAGATAAGAAAGAAAACAAATTAAAACAATAAATTTGGGGCTTCGACTCTTACTGCTATGCTAAGGGTGAAATTTTTATCCAAGTGGCCACTACTTTGTTTATGTGAGTGTAGTCGGTGCCTGTCCGTGTTCCCTATTCTCACGTTTCACAATTCACAAGCTTTAATACGTGGTGATAAGTTAGGTTTGGTTTTCGTTTTCTTTTCGGTTTTCGTTTTCTTTTCGGTTTTCGTTTTCTTTTCGGTTTTCTTATACTTGGTGTTAAGTTAGGTTGGAAAACTCATGTATCCTGTTAAGTATATGAGTCGGCAGTCAAATAGTTCTTTAGATTATTTTTTCTCTTTTTGTTTAGGTTATATTTGGTCAAAATTGATTCCTCCACCATCTTTTGGGGTGTTCTTGTTAAAAGGGAAGTTTTCTTCTTTTTAAAAATTTCTTAGTAAGTTGCTCGTTAACCCGTGGACATTTTCTAAAAGCATTATTTTTTTACGTTTTCGGTAATAGGTTAGGTTGGGTTTGTAATTGTGAAGCGTGGGGATAGGGAACACGGGGCCCGGCACTGACTATACAATACTCACATAAAAACTATACTAATACCAACTTCGTATTTTTATTCCAATGAAGCAAAGTTATAGTTAATATATTGTACTGTACACACATGGGGAGGGTAAATGGGAGGACGGAAGTAAATGTGACGAGGCAACATCTGAAAGAAGCAACATCGAGTTAAAATATAATGGAAAGTAAAAAAAATCATAAAATAGAAGAAACGATAAAGAAAGAAGAGACAAGGAGGAAAAAGTCAGTAATAAAGACCGAGAGAGCAAGAATGACGCTTTGACCTAACCTAACCTAACGTAACCTAACTTAACCCAATATAACATAACGTAACCTAACCTAATTTGACCTAATCTAACCCACCCTAACCTAACCTGAACTCAACATAACCTAACAATCTAAGCTAACCTAACCCTATCCTAACTCTACCTTACCCAACCCCGTTTAATGTAACTCCACTTAACCTAACCCAACTTAACTTAACTTAACATAATCTAACATGCAGACTTATATAAATAGATTGAGATATAGACAGTCATTCAGTTATACACATAGGTATACTGTAGTTATTGATTGACGGATATATGGAAATACAGGTATAGATATGTCTAGGACTTCACTGAAACACACACACACACACACACACACACACACACACACACACACACACACACACACACACTTCATCCTTGACCACCGAAGGGTCAAGACGTGCCTGGCGCTCCTCTCGGAGCTGCCAGGTCAACTGTTAAGTTGACCCATACCAGCTCCCTCCCCTGAACCCTCCTCCCCACCGGAATATCAACAAGTTCACGCTAGAAGTTGCTATTTCATTTAGGAAAGGAATGGAACCAGTCTTAAACAGAGGTGAACGGTGGTGAACAGTGCTTGAGTCAGTGAGAACAACTCAGCAGTGGCAGTGGTACCCAAGTTGACCTTCACACAGTGAGGTCCCAGGTACTCAGTGATAACGGCCCGACCCAACAACAGCGATGTGTTAATCCGTCTACGATAGGAAGGCCTGGGACCACACCTCACTCATAGAACACCGTCTGTGAGGGAACTACTACACCACGTGAGGCCCCTCATAACATCATCTGTGAGGGAATTACTACACCACGTGAGGCCCCTCATAACACCATCTGTGAGGGAATTATTACACCACGTGAGGCCCTTCATAACATCATCTGTGAGGGAATTACTACACCACGTGAGGCCCCTCATAACACCATCTGTGAGGGAATTACTACACCACGTAGGCCCCTCATAACACCATCTGTGAGGGAATTTGCTACACCACGTGGGGCCCCTCATAACACCATCTGTGAGGGAATTGCTACACCACGTGGGGCCCCTCATAACACCATCTGTGAGGGAGCTGCTACACCACGTGGGGTCCCTCCGAACACCATCTGGGAGGGAGTTACTGCACTGCGTGTTTGCTGTTCAACACCTACATTAATCTGTATGTTCACTGTATGTTCCTTTACCTTTCTCTAATGAAGGCTTTTGTTAAACCACCAATGTATGTAATAAGTCATTTATGCCCAATGTATATTTTCAGCCTTCGGGCTGCAGAACTTTTTCAATAAACCGTTAATTATTATTATTATTATTATTATTACACACACACACACACACCAAGTGTGGTGCATGCATCACTTAAGGGTCATGCCAGTGGAGCATAGGTGATGTGATCCTGTGTTAAAGTGTATGTGTACAGCAGACGTTAATAGTGTATGTATGTGTGTGTACTGGAGACGTTAATAGTGTGTGTGTGTGTGTGTGTGTACAGGAGACGTTAATAATGTGTGTATATGTGTGTGTGCAGAGACGTTAATAATGTGTGTGGTGTGTGTTTACAGGGAGACGTTAATAATGTGTTGTGTGTGTGTGTGTACAGGAACGTTAATAGTGTATGTATGTGTGTGTACTGGAGACGTTAATAGTGTGTGTGTGTGTGTGTGTGTGTGTGTGGGGGACTGTTTGTGTGTGTATGTGTGTGGACTGGGGACGTTAATGGTGTGTGTGTGTGTGTGTGTGTACACAGAAGACGTTAATAATGTGTGTACTGGGGAACGTTAATGGTGTGTGTGTGTGTGTGTGTGTGTGTGTGTGTGTGTGTGTGTGTGTGTGTGTGTGTGTGTACAGGGGCGTTTAATGTGTTGCTGGGACGTTGTAGTGTTATTGTGTGTGTGTGTACAGGGGACGTTAATAGTGTGTTTGTGTTACGTGGAGACGTTAATAGTGTGTGTGTGTGTACAGGAGTTAATGGTGTATTGTTGTGTGTGTGTGTACAGGAGACGTTAATAATGTGTGTGTCTGTGTGCGTGTGGAACCTAAAATAAAACACTATTAACACGTAGAAATTACGAGAAATACGTAGAAAATTAAACTTACCCAAACTAGATAATTTTGAAAAATAAATAAATCTATAATTAATTGAATCTATAATCTGATTTACACTTTAGACTGATTATAAAATATTAAATGTAAGGTTCGTGGAATTAATTTTTTTAAAAGTTAACAACTCATTGAAGGAATTAAGGTTTATTAAATACATTTTAAGTGGTTCAGTTATATTTTTCTCTAAGATAAAAACTTTGGGTGTTAATTCTGGAAGTTTATTTGCAGTAGTAGTGATAACAGAAGTAGTAGTAGTAGTAGTAGTAACAAGTAAACCATACAGGAGCTAGGAAAAGTGGAGGATATTAAAAAGTGGTGGGACCTGGTAACATCACGGGGCCTAATAGGAGTGCCACCCACTCGCCAGCAAGTCCTTCCTCATTGAGCAGACATTATGAACGGGCAATGGAGGTGTTCGGTGGAGAGTGAGGTTAAAATAAAAAGGAAGGCCAAGACTACTAGGCGCTGTAATCGGCGACGGACTTCAAGACCGAATACGTAACGGGAAGGTGAATGAGTGGGTTAGGAAAATAGGCACTGTCTGGGTGTTCCAGAGCCACATGCGGCTTTTGCGGCATTTGGGCCAAGCATCGCTGGAAGTACCTGATGCGCACTAGTCCTGATATCGGACCCTCTCCACCTCTGGAAGAAGCTATCGCGTCAATTTTTCATTACAGCGAAACACCTCACTTAGCAGCGAAAGATCTCCTTTGCACTACGACCGAGACTGGGAAGAATGGGATTGACCAATCCAGAGGAGATTGCTGCCACCGAACATCAAAAATTCAGTTAGCTCACGGCCCCACGGACCACATAATAGCCAGAACGCAACAGGGGAGGTGGATACCAGTGAAGTAAACAAGATTCGAACATTAATCTGTATAGTTGTGTAGCTGTGTTTATGATCACCTGAAGATTAGAACCCCAGCTTATTTTACCTGAATATTCGGATCATTCCAGCTTATTTCACATGAAGATTTAGACACCCCAGCTTATTTCACGTAGATATTAGACATTCCAGATTATTTCACCTGAATATTAAGACATTCCAGCTTATTCCTCATGAAGATTAGACACCCCAGCTTAATTCACCTGAATATTAGGTATTCCAGCTTATTTCACATAAATATTAGACATTCCAGCTTATTTCGCCTGAATATTAGATATTCCAGCTTATTTCACATGAAGATTAGACACCCCATCTTAATTCACCTGAATATTAGACATTCCAGCTTATTTCACCAGAATATTAGACATTGCAGCTTATTTCACATGAAGATTAGACATTCCACATTATTTCACCTGAATATTAGACATTCCAGCTTATTCCTCATGAAGATTAGACACCCCAGCTTAATTCACCTGAATATTTGGTATTCCAGCTTATTTCACATAAATATTGGACATTCCAGCTTATGTCACATGAAGATTAGACACCCCAGCTTATTTTACCTGAATATTAGCTCAAACTAACTTAACTTAAAATAACCTAACCCAACTTATGCTAACCTAACCTAACTTAGCCTAACCGAACTGTAGGGTCAGGTAGTACCCTATTCACAGCTGGGTGCACTGTGGGTACCTCGGCCATTGTACCGTCCCTTGTGCCACCTACCTTCTGTACCATCTGTTGTGCCATCCATTTGTTGTAGCATCTATCTATTGTACCATTAATCCATTATAGCATCCACTTTACCATCGATTAATTGTACCATCCATCCACAGTACCGTCGATCAGTTGTACCATTAAAAATATGTACCCTCGATCATTTGTACAATCATCCACTGCACCATTCAACACCAGTAACCATGGACCAATTGTACCATCCATCCACTGTATCATCGATCAATTGTACCATCCACCCACTGTACCATCGATCAATTGTACCATCCACCCACTGTATCATCGATCAATTGTACCATCCACCCACTGTACCATCCATCCTCTGTACCATCGATCAATTGTACCATCCACCCACCGTACCATCGATCAATTGTACCATCCACCCACTGTACCATCCATCCTCTGTACCATCGATCAATTGTACCATCCATCCACTGTACCATCGATCAGTTGTACCATCCACCCACTGTACCATCGATCAGTTGTACCATCCACCCACTGTACCATCGATCAATTGTACCATCCACCCACTGTACCATCGATCAGTTGTACCATCCACCCACTGTATCATCGATCAATTGTACCATCCATCCACCGTACCATCGATCAATTGTACCATCCCCACCCATCGGTACCATCCATCACTGTACCATCGATCACCATCCATCCACTGAACATCCATCACTGTATCATCGACCATCCATCCTTGTACCATCACCACTGTACCATCGATCGGTGTACCATCCACCACTGTACCATCGATCAATCCACCACTGTACCATCCACTGCCATCGATCAATTGTACCATCCATCCACTGTACCATCGGTTTATCCATCCATCATCTGTATCACCGATCAATTATACCATCCACCCACTGTACCATCGATCAATTGTACCATCCACTCCACTGTACCATCGATCAATTGTACCATCCATCCTCTGCGTCGATCATTGTACCATCACCCACTGTACCATCGATCTAACACCATCCACCACTACATCGATCAATTGTACCATCACCACTGTACCATCGATCAATTGTACCATCCATCCACTGTACCATCGATCGGTGTACCATCCATCCTCTGTACCATCGATCATTGTACCATCCATTGTTGTTGTTTTGTTCCCACTGTACCATCGATCAATGTACCATCCACCACTGTACCATCGATCAATTGTACCATCCATCCACTGTACCATCGATCAATTGTACCATCCACCCACTGTACCATTGATCAATTGTACCATCCATCACTGTACCATCCAGCCATTGTACCATTGATCAATTGTACCATCCATCCACTGTACCATCCAGCCAATGCACCATTGATCAATTGTACCATCCATCCACTGTACCATCGCCATTGTACCATTAATTTTTAATCCATCCACTGTACCATCTACCTAATGTGCTTCCTACTAAACATCCATTCGTTCATATCAAATCCATCGAGGTTAATCTATATCGTTCCATAAGTCATTAGGATATTTGTTCTCTCTCTCTCACACACACACACACACACACACACACACACACACACACACACAACATACATTAGAACACCTGTACCCTCGTCATGATATGTCCAAAGTGAAATATATATTCTTGATTACTTAACTGAATCATGTTTATAATTAAATAAATATCATACCTAAAATATTCATGTAAAAAAAATAAACAGATCTTTATAGAAATTATTAGTTATAATAATTCTTTTTAATTTATAGTATTGATATGGATATTTTTGTTTGTTTTGAATTTATTTTTATGAGTTGAGGTTTAAATGATAATACTCAATAATTAAAAACATTTAATAATCAGGTTTGGATAATCTGACATTTGAGTTAAGCTAATGATATGTACATTGATCTTGGTAAAAGCTTCTCTTGGCACTATCGTCAAAATAACCGTTGAAATCTTCATTCACTGGAAGTCACTTGTTGTTGAATCACACACTGTAAATTGATGTTAATAAACTGTAAATCATTCCTTTAAATATAAATCGATCATGGGTGGGGTCGGTAACAAATAATTCAGTGTTGATTGTAAATGGAAAGTAGTTAAATCATGCAGTGTAAATCAAATTTGTAAATGTAAATCATAGAATGTAAAATGTCTAGAAGTAATTCATTAGTAGTGACGGTACAGTACTTAAGTGCTACTACTTGCTGGGGTGTAAATCATTCATGGTGTTAACCTAGTTATTCACTGTTTACAAGCTGAAATATTATAATTAACGAGCAGGTCAATACTGTACCTAATTTAACAGTAAACCAATAACTAAGATAACCGTTAATAATCCTCTATGAATTATCTGTAGGTAACTCACTGTAGGTTAACTGTAAATAATTCAACATAAATGAATTGTAAATAAGTCACCATAAGTTTAACTGTAAAATTCATGTAAATTGGTTAAAAAATCACTTTTTTACATATAATTACTGTTGATAATTATCGATTATAATTATTATGTTTTCTTTGTTAAGTCCGCTGAATTTTGTTTAATTTCTTATGGATTGTTGATTGAAAATTATTGTTTGTTTTTAGGTAAATTTATATTAACATTGTTTTTGGTTCGTGTGAAAGTATGTTAGGAAAATTAACTGTATTTAAACTATATTTGACTCTTTTTATTTCATTTGTAAATTGTGTTGAAACATTGTTTATGTGTAATTCAGGTGATTGTATTTTTTTTGGGGGTGGGGTAAACTGAATTGATAATTTTGTATTTGTGTAAATTCGGTTGAAAAATGTTTGTATTTGTTTTTGTAAATTGAGGTGAAAATTATTATTCTTTACCAGTTAGTCGGAAACCAACAATAAAATAAGAAATGACTAAGAAAAAAACAATAAATAGAGATATATTTAATATTTACTTTACATCCATTATTTGTACAACTTTATCATCACTAGAGTTTAATTAAACATTGGCTGGATACATAAATATCTAGCAAACATCCTTTTCCTGTCTTGACGTAGATACACACACACACACATAGCTGAGTTCAAACACACTGCTATTGTCACTGGCCGTCGATGCGCGTGTTCCCCATTGGTCGTAATTATCTGCGCTGTGCGGTAGCGTCTTGTAACGATGAAGGTCGTCCTTCTACTCACCGAAAAGTTTGGGTTTCTTTGGTCACTTTGTGGAATACTCTGACTCACTTTATTCGACTTGGGTTGTCGTCGTTGAGTGGTTCCTTGCGTGGTTGTGTTGGGGAGGTGTAGTTAGGAGAGGAGGAGGTCTTAGAAGTACAGGAGCGGGGATGCGAAATGCGCAACAAACACATTCCTCTTTGCGCTGTTACAACTTACCGCCATGTTGTCAAGGTGGTGTTGTGGGGGATGACAACTATGAGTTGCAGGGTCTTAGAGTTGTTTTCCAGGTCGTGGAGGCGACGAGGGAGGAGGAGGGTGCTTACACGAGGGAGGAGAGGTGGGTCTGACGGTGTGGGCGCCTGTACGGTAGTGGCGTAGGCTGAGCTGACGGGGGGATAGTAGGGGAGTAGGGCGGGAGGCTGGGCTGTGGGGGAAGGCCTGGGGGTTTGGGGCTGTGCCCTGGCGAGGGTGTGGGCGTTCTCCAGATGTTGAGCCCGTCGTGGTACAAGATAGGCACTCGCACAGTGCTGAGCGGCGTGGGCCATGTTGGCGGCCTCCAGCTCAGCCGCCAGCTGTCTCTTCCACTTGTTGCGTCGATTTTGGAACCATATCTTGACTTGTGTCTCTGTGAGGTGGAGGAGGCAAGCCCCGCCCGCTCAGAGGGAGGAGAGTAGCGCTTCATGTCAAAGGTACTCTCCAGCTGGAACACCTGAGACCTCGAGAACCGTCCGCGTCTTCTTCTTGCGTCGTACGGTCTTCGTCGGCGTCTCGTCCCGCGCCTCCGCTATTCGTGGACGCCGCACCGCCTGCTGCTACCCCATCTTGAGTTGGGTGGATGTGGTCTCCTAGATGAGGGCGAGGGGTGGCGAGGGGGGGTGGTGAACGGGCGAGTGGCGAGAAGGCCCTTCCTCAGGTACTCGGGCTACTGGACCTTTCACCAGCTGGCGACCTGAAAAAGTAAGCAACCAGTCAGATGAGAAGTAAGCAAGCATCTATAATAGGTTAATCAAGCTTATATATGTAAACAACAAATATTCAGGTCTGTGTAGCATAGTGCCCAACGGTACAGGAAGATGTTTTTGTACTGTACAAGTTCGTAAAAAGTAATATTTTTCATACCTTTACTACAGAGAAAGTAATCAAATTATTCAGTGCATCAAATAATGCGTAACTATTGCTAGTGGGGTGTAACTGGGGAATGGGAGGGTGTAACTGAGGTGTCAAGGTGTGCCTGAGTGTCAGAGGTGCTTTT